>NC_052149.1:84014286-84319176 GCF_902713615.1 Scyliorhinus canicula
CCGCCCCAGCAACAACTGACCACACCACCACCCAACACCCCCAGCATCAACTGACCACAACCCCACCCACCACCCCCAGCAACAACTGACCACACCCCCCACCCACTGCTGCAGCCTCCAGCAACAACTGACCACAACCCCACCCACCACCCCAGCAACAACTGACCACAACCCCACCCACCACCCCCAGCATCAACTGACCACACCCCCCACCCACCACCCCAGCAACAACTGACCACAACTCCACCCACCACCCCAGCAACAACTGACCACACCCCCACCCACCAAGCCCACCATCCAGCAACAACTGACCACCCCCCACCCCCACCCACCAACCCCAGCAACAACTGACCACACCCCCACCCCCAGCAACAACTGACCAATCCCCACGCACCATCCCCAACATCCAGCAACAACTGACCACCCCCCCACCCCCACCCACCACCCCCAGCAACAACTGACCACACCCCCACCCCCCACCCCCAGCATCAACTGACCAATCCCCACCCACCACCCCCAGCATCCAGCATCAACTGACCACACCCCCACCCACAACCCCAGCATCAACTGACCACATCCCCACCCCCCACTCCCAGCATCCAGCAAAAAGTGACCACCCTGCACTGCCACCCACCGCCCCCAGCAACAACTGACCACACCCCCACCCACCACCCCAGCACCCAGCATCAACTGACCACACCCCACACAGCATCCCCAGCACCCAGCAACTGACCACACCCCCACCCGCCACCCCCAACACCCAGCATCAACTGACCACACCCCCACCCCCAGCGTCCAGCAAAAACTGACCACACCCCCACCCCCACCCACCACTCCCAGCACTAACTGACCACACCCCCACCCATCACCCCCAGCATCCAGCAACAACTGACCACACCCCCACCCACCACCCCCAGCAACAACTAACCACACCCCCACCCACCACCCCCAGCGTCCAGCATCAACTGAGCACACCCCCTCCCACCATCCCCAGCATTCAGCAACAACTGACCACACCCCACCCACTGCCCCAGCACCAGCAACAACTGACCACACCCCCCACCCATCACCCCCAGGATCCAGCAACAACTGACCACACCCCCCACCCATCACCCCCAGGATCCAGCAACAACTGGCCACACCCCCACCCACTGCTCCAGCACCAGCAACAACTGACCACACCCCCCACCCATCACCCCCAGGATCCAGCAACAACTGACCACACCCCCCCACCCATCACCCCCAGGATCCAGCAACAATTGACCACACCGCCACCCACTGCCCCAGCGTCCAGCAACAAGTGACCACCCTCCCCACCCCAGAACCGCGCCAACAACTGACCATACTCCCCCACCCACGCCCCAGCATCTGTGCCCAGGCCCGGACAGTGGAGGAGTCCTACAGGTCATGAGTGCTATGATCTCCTTTCATCTGTACAGATGGCCTCCTCCACAGAGAGTCTGGGGACCCTCATGGAGAGTCAGTTCCAGCAGTCTGTTTGGTGTGGTGACTGCTGGAGATGGCCTCCTGCACAGAGAGTCTGGGGACCCTCATGGAGAGTCAGTTCCAGCAGTCCGTTTGGTGTGGTGACTGCTGGAGATGGCCTCCTGCACAGAGAGTCTGGGGACCCTGATGGACAGTCAGTTCCAGTAGTCCGTTTGGTGTGGTGACTGCTGGAGATGGCCTCCTGCACAGAGAGTCTGGGGACCCTCATGGAGAGTCAGTTCCAGCAGTCCGTTTGGTGTGGTGACTGCTGGAGATGGCCTCCTGCACAGAGAGTCTGGGGACCCTCATGGAGAGTCAGTTCCAGCAGTCCGTTTGGTGTGGTGACTGCTGGAGATGAGCTCAAGGGTGCAGTGACAAGACAAGAGGGGGTGAGACGGCTTCCTAACTGTTGCTCATTAGTTTGGGCACATGTGATGACATTGGGGGCCCTAACCAACACCACCCCAAGCAATTTCATGTGCCCCACCCACTGTCATCCATTTTTGCAGTTTAAAGTCCAAATCCATGTGTTTGTGAGTCTGTGTATGGACGTGCAGAGTGGCCATTGACACCACTGTGTCAGCCAGTGTGTTGCATTGTATCAGCTGACGAGTGAGAGTATGGATGGACTTACAGTAGGAATTCTGAGCAAACAATTTAGTGTGTGTGTACAGCTACCACATGAAACGATTGAGGTGAATAGCACAGATACATTTCAGGGAAGCTAGGTTAGAACATGAAAGCAAAGAAATAGAAGGATATCCTGATAGGATTAGATTAAAACGAATGGAAGAAGGCTTGTGTGTTGTATAAACACTGACGTGGACAAGTTGAACTGAATGGCCTGTTGCTCTGCTGCAATTTAATAATAATAATCTTTCATTGTCACAAGTAGGCTTACATTAACACTGCAATGAAGTCACTGTGAAAAGCCCCTAGCGTTTCACTGCATGTACAGTGTTATGTACAATCCTATTGCAGATTGGCTAGATCAACACAGACTAACTTCTCTTTCATAGCTTTCCAGTCATTCTTCCAGAATATTCTAATAGTTCAGTGGCATTATCAGGAATACAAGAATGTACTTCTATATGTTCTATTCTTACCTATTTTTAAAAATGGCTATGTGTAAATGGTTGGATTGAGGTTTTTTTCTAACAACAGGTAGAGATGGTCAATAAATATAACCTTCCCAGTGTCACTAGCACCCAGAGAACAAATGAAAATAAGCAAAGCTTATTCAGATTCAGTTATCAGCCTTTAAAAAAAAAATCAAAACTTTGTTTCCTGTTCAGGTTTGGTCACTTTTTGTTAATTGCTGTATAATTATTCCAAATTTCAGCCATCATAAATAATTTTAAACTATTCCTATGTCATGTCATTAATGCCTCATTATTTAGCACAGGATGTGTCATGACTCTGGCTGAAACATTTATTGTCCCACATAGAGCTAAACGCAATACAATTTAAGGATACGTTATGCACCAAAGCAGACCTGTTGTAGACAAGGACCGCACATTTATTCTGAATTACTCATGTTGGTGCAATTTCTTTGCAATTAATGCTGACAATTTGCCAAAATCTCTGGCGCACGAGTAAAAATTCATTACCAAAGCAGCAGGAGTTTTATTCTTAATTGTCTCAGGTTACATATGACTAGTCTGCACATCCAAAGGATTCTTATTTGTTATATTCCATCATTCTATGAGTCTTTTGAAAAGGAAATTACTGACCTGTGGACAACTGCAGTGTGAATTAAAATAAAATTTTGATCTATCTTCATACAGCTTTTTACTTTGCACAACTGTAGGAATAGGTATATAGATTTTATATACAGTGCCGATTATCAGGCACTAACTTCTAAAAGAGCATTTTCCTGTGTTCTACATATTATATGATGCTATTTCAGAAACAGAAACAGAAACAAGGAGCAGGAAGAGCCTATTCCGTCCTTTCAACCTGCTTCACCATTCATTATGATCATTGCTGATCATCCAACTCAATAGCCTAACCCGCCTTTCCCCCATATCCTTTGATCCGCTTCCCCAAGGGCTATATCTAACTGCTCTTTGAAAATGTACAGGGCTCAATTCTCTGTCCCGCGATGCCCGGAATGCGTTCCCTGATGGGACGGAGAACCCGGTGTCGGGGCAAAGCAGGGATTGGCGCAGAGCGCCAACCCGAACGCGATGCTGTGACCCCCGCTAGCGGTGTGAACGAGTTCCATACTGTAACCCAGCGGTAGCATGGAAATAAATGTAAATGGGTCGAAATGGCCCATCTGCATCTATTTGTCGGGCCTGGCGTCCTATGCTCCGCCCTCCCATGATTCTCCAGTCCGCAAATCTGGGAACCACATGGACGAGGGGGGCTTGTGGCCTCTAGAATATTGGCCCTGATGTGATGGATCTCACGTTGGGCCAAGGGGATTGTAAAACTGGTTTAATTCAACTCCGGGAGGAGAACACAGGGTGCGATCGAATGGAAAAGTTTCTAAGTGTCATTTGTAGCAGATTTTGCTGGGAGTTTCCCGCTAGCACTGCTGGCACGTTCCCCACCACTATCTAATGACACTTAGGGCGTGATTTAACCGAATAGGAACTATGTCCCATAGCAAGGGCATTTACCCTTGTGTTTCCTGGTGCTCATAGAGCCGTGAAACACACTATCCACCCTGGTTAGATGTGGGCTTCAGCAGGGAACACAGGCCAAGGCCGCTCATAGTCCCATTTCCTGCTCTGAGGAGTCGAACTCGCTGAAAATCCTCAGTGCAGAGAGAGATCAGGACGCCATTTTTAAATGGTTCCCAATCTCTCAAGCCCCTGACGCGACCCCCGAGCCACCCACCAAACCCCAACTCACTGTAAGGGGCTCCCTGGAATACCCCCTTATCCCCCCCCCCACCCCCCTCACACTCGCCAGGCACCCCACCCGATAGCATGTGAAAGTCCATTTGTAGCTTTTCCTCTCCACCAGCAACTCTACGGGGCCTCGGAGTACTATCTGTCAACCTCCAGAATGGAGTTGATCAGCTGTTGCCTGGTCGCCCTCTTTTCCCTATCTCTACCTGCCTTGTAAGCTATAATTTCCTCCAAGATCACAGTTTTCAGTGCTTCCCAGAATGTGGAGGGTGCGACCTCCCCGGTCCGGTTGTTACTCATGTAGTCGCCTATGGCCTGCGATGTTGTTGGCCAGAAGGTCCATGACCCCCACGTTTTTGCGGGATCAACCTTACTTATCTGGTGGATGAGCCCCAGCACTCTGGGGGTTCCCTTTGTTATGGGGCCATCCAAAATGGCCATGGCCGCCGCTCTCACCATGTGGTCGGGTCCCTGCGCTCCAGGGTATCCTTTTGTTCAGGGACTGTCCCAGGTGGCTGCTCGCGGTGCCTCCTTGATTTCACAGCCTGTTCCTTGCGCGCCGAGACATGTGTCTGTCTCGCTGCCAACCCTTTCCTATCTTTCTGCCCCCTTTCTGTTCTGTCAGTTATCCAATCCCCCCACCTCCCTGTCCCCCCATTCCTGTCCCCCCTGTATTCTTCCCTCCTTCTGCCCTGTCCCCCCCTTTGACCAGGCACTCCCTATCCGCTGAGAGGTGTGCTGCGGCCCCCCTTACTGCCTGCCTTCTCATGCTAGCCCTCCCTGCTAGTATGGTGGCTCCCCTCCCTGGGCTGATATAGCCCTGTCTCTATTCTGTCTCCCTTCCCCTCCTCACTCCCTCACCTGCTTCCCCTATCCTCGCTCCCTTCCCTCTCTTTAAACCGAGAACGAGGCAGCACAGTTTTGCTCAAACACAGTCCACATAATAGTTCTTGGTCCCATCTCGTCCTCCGTTTTCAGTCTTTCTTTCCGCTGCCCTCACCGCTGCCACATTTGTTCCCTTCCAAATTATTAGTTTTCACAAACTCGTCGGCCTCCGCTGGGGTGCTGAATTAGTGCTCTTTCCCCGGTACGTTACCCAGAGTCTGGCTGGAAACAACATGCCGAACCTCACCCCGTTCTTGTAGAGCTCCGATTTTGCCCTGTTGAACCCGGACCTCTATTTTGCAAGGTCCTCACCAATGTGTCTTGGTAAACTCTAATTCTGTGCCCTTCCCATGTGCATGACTTTGTCTGTCAGGTCCACCTCAGGATCTTTTCCCAGTCCTGGTACCGGTGCAACTTCATGATGATCACTCTCGGCTGCTCCCCAGTTTTGGGTTTTGACTGGAGTGACCTCTGTGCCCTGTCGAGTTCTGGGGGGCTTGGGAAGCTGTCCTCCCGACTAGGTTGCCCAGCACTTGGTGATGTAGTCCGTTGAGTCCCTTCCCTCAATGCCCTCTGGCAGGCCCACGATGTGGACATTTTGTCATCTGGACCTGTTTTCCTGGTCCTCGATCTTTCCCTTGATGTTCCCCTGGGCCACCACCAACCTCTTCATCTCAGCCTAGAGGGCCACAATCCTGTCGATCTGAACCAATGATGCCTTTTCCAGGTCCAGGATCATCTTTTCGTGAACTTCCACCTTCCTCCCTAGGCCATCTACCGTGCGCTGGAGGGAGGCCATCGCTTCCGTCACCACTTCTTTCATCACCTCTTTCACCACCACCCGGAACTCCAATTTAATCGCCTCCCTCATGGCAGGCAATTTGTTTTTTCAGAAACTCTTCCATCCGTCCCCCCAGTGAGGGGGTGAACATTGCTGTCCGCTCCTGTTCTGCTGTTCGGCTCGTCGGTCGTCCTGTCGCCTGGTCCGCCAGGGCTTCTGCCTCGCCTCGTGGGTCTGCTGGTCCATCCGCCCGCTGTTCTTGCCCATTTCTGCCACTTCTGCCTTCTCGCCGTCTCTTTGAACTGCCATTTGCCGGCATTTTCCTTTCCACTTCGTTGCTGTTCACACCTTCTGGGTTCGGGAGAGTTTTGGGTGGGCCAAAAATCTCAAAATATTCAGTATTTTGGGTCAGATTGGGAGGAGAGCCACCTGATGTGCTCAGCACATCACCAACATGGAAGTCCGAATTTGGGGAATTCTGAGATCATGATCAACAGTATATAAATACTGTCGTTGGACAAAGGTTTGTCAGTCTTTTAATGAACAGTGGCCATTTTGAAAGATTAATTCAATGACAAAGACTGAAAATAATTTATCAAAGCTTTATTCCTTCTTTTATTTTGATTGATCACTTGTGTATTCATTTGATTGATGAGTACACACTTGCCAAATGCTTTTCAAGGTTATTTGCTTAAGCAGTTTGATTCTATAATGGTTTCCAAACTTCAATACAGCTAGTGATGAAGCAGATCTCTGTGGGCAAGACAGGGAGTTTGAGTTGGAAAAATTCCCACCCTAGTGGGCCTGTCTCCTTCAAAAAAGGCCCCGCCATAATATTTTCTTTCTGGGGAGGCAGGGCAAAATTAATTTGAGCCTGCCACCTCCAAAGCAGGCCTGTAGCAACAAAGCTGGTCAGCAAATGGTCAGGCCAGGAGGCTAGAAAACCTAGTTTACTGAGACAGCAACCTATTTGTACTGGCTGATAGACAAACCTTCACTGCCCAACCACTCTCCAGGTCTTTTTTGAAATTTCTATTAAATCTTTGGGCAGCACGGTAGCACAAGTGGTTAGCAATGTGGCTTCACAGCGCCAGGGTCTCAGGTTCGATACCCCGCTGGGTCACTGTCTGTGCGGAGTCTGCACATCCTCCCTGTGTGTGCGTGGGTTTCCTCCGGGTGCTCCGGTTTCCTCCTACAGTCCAAAGATGTGCAGGTTAGGTGGATTGGCCATGAGAAATTGCCCATAGCGACCAAAAGGGTTATTGGGTTAAGGGGATAGGGTGGAAGTGAGGGCTTAAGTAGGTCGGTGCAGACTCGATGGGCCGAATGGCCTCCTTCTGCACTGTATATTCTATGTTCTATGTCTTCTTCATGCCCCTCATATCCCCCATGCTCTTCCTTGCCCCCTCATACTCCATGTCCCCCCTATAAAGACCCATAATACTCCCCTTTTCCTCATGCCCCCTCATACTCCATGTCCCCCTTTAAAGTCCCCTCATACTCCCCTTTTCCTCATGCCCCTTCCATGCCACCTAATAACCGACATGCCCTCTCCATCCCTCATAGCCCATGCCCACTCATAGACCCCATGCCCTCTAATACCCCTTTGTCACCTCACAGTTGGATGGTGAAAGAACCAATAAGAGGTAAAATCCTACTTGTCTCAACTTCACCAATCAACTTGTTGCAGATGCATCTGTCCATGAGAGTATTGGCAGGAATGAACGCCTTCTTATTAGGCATGCACTGTCTGTGCGGAGTCTGCGTGTTCTCCCCATGTCTGCATGGGTTTCCTCCGGTTTCCTCCCACAAGTCCCAAAAGACCTGCTGCTAGGTAAGTTGGAAATTCAGAATTCTCCCTCAGTGTACCCGAACATGCGCCGGACTGTGGCGACTAGGGGCTTTTCACAGCTTTTCATTGAGTGTTAATGTAAGCCTACTTGTAACAATAATACAGATTATTATTATTATTGGGAGCCCTGTCCGTCATCCTTCACAGAAAGCCAATGTTATATTTCTTTGTTACGTAAAGAGAAAAGGTATGGAGATGCCCACACTCTGGATTCTTATAAAACGCGACGAGAGGTTTATTAAGGGTGTTGCTTACACAATCAAGATGGTGATCTGCCCAAAGCCTGCGCACTCTGCTGACATCACTACACATCACGTGAAGCAGACGTAGCAGGAATGTATTCACAGATACATATCAGCCCAGCACATAAGTGGTCAATTAGGACCACACCTCCGGGAACATAGATCTCCCCAGTCTGGTTGCCAGCAAGTATGGAGTCAGGATTTCTATTTACTCTCAAAGTACACGGTAAAGTCTTGCCCTGTGGCTCAGTTGGTAGCAATATCTCTTCTGAGTAACAAGATTCCAGGTTCAAGCCCCACTCCAGGGCTTGAGCACAAAACAAGGCTGACATTCCAGTGCTGAACTAAGAGACTGCTCTACTGTCAAAGATGCTGGGCGGGGTTCTCTGGTCCATTCCTGGGCGGCGTTCCCTCACCGGCAGAGGGACTTTCTGTTCCCGCCACCTGCCAATGGGATTTCCCATTGTGGCCACCCCATACCGCCGGGAAATTTATTAGAGTTGGTGTACTGCCGGTTCAACGGAGAATCCCGTCGGTGGAGAATCCAGCTCGCTGTCTTTTAAAACAAAGCACCGATTACTCTCTCAGATGTCGGTAAAATAAATCCTCTGACACTATTTTGAAGAAGAGCAGAGAAGTCATCTCCAGTAACCCAGCCAATATTTGTCCCTCAATCAACAGCACAAACCATGGGCGGGATTCTCCCCTACCCAGCGGGGCGGACCGTACTGGCGCTTAGGAGTGACGTGAACCGGCGCGGAGGGAAAGAGTTCCCCCACGGCACAGGCCTGCCTGCTGTTCGGTGGGCACCGATCGTGGGCCAGGCCATCGTGGGGGCACTCCCCAGGGCCAGATTCCCCCACGCCCCACCCCCCCCCCCTCCCTCCCCCGAGGACTCTGTAGGCCGCCCGTAGAACTGGTAGGGACCAGGTTTGATTTACGCTTGTGGGACCGGTCGAAAACAGGCGGCCGCTCGGCCCATCGCGGGGCGGAGAATCGTCGAGGAGGCCACTGCCAACGGCCCCCGACCGGCGGGGCGTGATTCCCGTCACCCCCCGGAGATTCTCCGACCCAGCGGGGGCTCGGAGAATCCCATCCATAATCTGGTCATTATCATATTGCGGTTTGTGGAAGTTTGTTGTGCACAAATTGGCAGCTGCACATTTTATATTACTTCATTAGCTGCAAATTGAGATATCTGAAAGTTATGAAAGACACTATATAAATGCAAGTCTTTCTTTTTATGTTACAGGACACCTGCACATTAAACAGTGAAAGCAGCACTGGACACAGCTCAGGTTCTGCACTTCTGCGAGGTACAAGTCAAAAGTTAGACGGAAAATTCCCCATTTGTCTGTAAGAATGCAGCACCAACAACACTCAAGAAGCTTGACACCATCCCCTACCTTAAAAATTCACTTCCTCCACCCTCATGGAGCTGCTGACACACACGGGGCGGGATTCTCCGCCAGCGTGTTTCTCCGCTTTGCCGGCGCCCGGGGGTTTCCCGACGGCGTGGGGCTGCCCCACAATGGGAAACCCCATTGACCGGCCTGCATAACAGAGAATCCCACCGGCAGGTCGGGGTAGAAATGTGGCATGGCGGGGCGGAGAATCCCGCCCAAGGTTCCTGACACACAATTGCAGCAGTGTGTACCATGTACAAGATGCACTGCAGCAACCCACCAAGGTTTCTGCAACAGCACCTCTCAAACTTGTGGGGTGTGATTCTCCGAACCCCCGCCGCCCCCACAGGCCCCACACTTACTTGTCACGCAATGTTCACGCCGGC
Source organism: Scyliorhinus canicula (assembly GCF_902713615.1). NCBI lineage: Eukaryota > Metazoa > Chordata > Chondrichthyes > Carcharhiniformes > Scyliorhinidae > Scyliorhinus > Scyliorhinus canicula. Next base: position 84,024,185 of record NC_052149.1, read on the forward strand.
AGCGACCAGGTGTGGTGGCGCCGGCGCGAACCGGTCGGGTTCGTCAGGCCGCTCGGCCCATTCGGGCCGGAGAATCGGCGGTCGCCGTGAAAAAAGGCGAACGGCAACTCTGCGACACGCCATTTTGGGGGGGTGGGAGAATCGCGGGGGGTGCCAGGGCGGCGTTCGTGATTCGCCCGCCCTCACGCGATTCTCCCACCCGGCGTGGGGAGCGGAGAATCGCGCCCAATGAGTTGCAACATAGTACATGGTGCAATTAGCTTTGAATAACAGAACCCTGATATTGTGGCAGGCGAGAAATGGGGTGGGACTCAGTTTGATTGGTTGGCTGGTGGCCCATGAATTGGCCAAAAGGTTGTTTTCTGCCCGGTAACAAGGTGATTTGATCCTGCCTGAGTGGAATGATTTCCAGAGACCGAATGAAAACAGGGTTAGTTTGAGTCCTGGGAGACACAGACCTGCTCTCTCTTTCTCCAGAAAAGCTGCCTTGCTATATTTCTGAAACTTCAGAGACGTGAATGAATTTACAGTGAAAACCATTACAGGCTGGAAAGCCCTCTACCTAAAAGCCTGCTTTGAAGGACAATGTGCTGAGACAGCCATCTGAAACAAAGACTCTTTTTTCCTTATACTTATTACTTTCATCCCTCTGTTTCCCTCTGTTTGTTTGTCTTGCGTGTGTGTAGTGGGTGCGGGAGCAAGTAAAAATGGAGGATTAGGAATTTTATAATAGTTAAACAATTATCTTTGCTGAAAATTTCATTGTAGTTCTTGTTCTAAATAAAAACTAATTGTGTTTAAATTTACAAACCTGGTGACTGTAATTGTTGGCCAGCCAAGGGCCAAAACTTTAGGTATTTTTCTAAGAATTATTTGTTAATTTAAATTGTGTTGCGACTCTGAGTCAAGTGGGGCTGGAATTGACCGTGCACTCGCCCAGGGGGTCATAACACTTGGCAAACCAATTTTTTATGGATGTGTTATTTGTGCTCTCACACTATTTGCTATAATATTAGCCCCTTATTTGTATAAGAATATGTCCTAAAGCATGTGTCAATAATAGGCCCTGGAAACATTCAACACTTATACCATTGTGATAGAGAGCGCATTTGTGGCTCAGAATGTGCACACCACACAATGTCTACCATCTTGGAATCTTTGTCACCAACTTTGCTCCTGATCTCTAAGCCAATGGGTGGAATTTGCCGGCTGTTGACGACGGTGGGATAGCCCGGTCCCACCGATGGCACACACCCACCTTGGGGTTCCTGGCAACGAGGGTGCAATCCCGTTGACAAAAGCTGGACCAGAAGATCCCGCTGGCTGTTTGACTCCGCTGCCGAAAAACACACGGCGGGTTGCTTGGTAAATCCCGCCCAATATCTTTTAAGAGTTAGAACAGTAACATGTTGGCCTCGATGCTCACAGTTTTAATAATAGAAAGTCTGATCTTCATTCATCCTCAAATGGAAGCCTTTCACTCATAAAGTGACTAATGCAATCAATCTTCTGTCTCAAGGATGCTCAGGGAAGGGTAAGGGAGGATATTACATTTCTCATGGTGCACAGCCTGAATATACAGCATTTGCTTCATGACAGGAATTTTATGCACTGTTCTAATAATAATGTGCATTACTTGCTTCACTGTGACATCATCGTAAAGAAAATATAGAAGAAAGAAGGGAAGTGATTACATTTTCATATTTTTCTGGAAGATTTTGAATGCGTTGTAACATCTACAGATGCAGCTTGCTGTGAATTATTTAAGGAGTTCAGCTTTGTGGTTACCTGGGTTGAATCCTTGAATGACATTTATGCAATGACAGCAGAGGCATGCCACTGCTAATAATGTGGGATTCCTTTTTATATTAATAACACCAAGAACAGAGAATGATGCTCAATGACAGCAACCTCTATGACGATCTGATCTAACATATTTCTTTATTTGGTCAAATCAGCAGCTTACCAAAATATTTGCCTTACTCTCTTCCTTTCTGTGTTTTTGTCAGTAAGAGGCAGTGGGTAAAATTGACCTTAAATAATCAAAAACGTGACTGTTTTCTTGACCTTGGTGTTTTTCTCTAATTATTTCAATTACAAATTGCCCCTTCAAAAAAGACGAAAGCAGTGACAATGAGCAATCCTTATCTTTACCGGATAAACCAGTGTGTCCCTCTGTTTATTGATGTGAGCAGCAAAGTCTTTATTATGACTTAAAATGACATGAGTTTAAATCCCATCATGGCAGCTGGGCAAGTTAAATTCTGTTATTAACTTAATCTGGAATTAAAAACCCACTATCAGTGATAGTGACCATATGACTACTGGATTGATGTTAAAATCCAACTGACTCATTAATGTCCTCCCATGTAGAAAATTTTCTGTCCTTATCTGGTCTGGTCTATATGTGATCCCAAGCCCACATAAATGTGGTTTATAGAATTTACAGTGCAGAAGGAGGCCATTCGGCCCAAGGAGTCTGCATCAGCTCCTGGAAAGTGCACCCTACCCAAGGTCCACACCTCCACCCTATCCCCATAACCCAGCAACCCCACCCAACACTGAGGGCAATTTTGGGCACTAAGTGCAATTTAGCATGGCCAATCCACCTAACCTGCACATCTTTGGACTGTGGGAGGAAACCGGAGCACCCGGAGGAAACCCACGCACACACGGGGAGAATGTGCAGACTCCACACAGTGACCCAAGCCGGGAATCGAACCTGGGACCCTGGAGCTGTGAAGCAATTGTGCTAACCACAATGCTACCATGCTGCCCATGTTGATTCTTACCTGCTCTCTGAAATTGCTTCGCAAGCCGCTTGCTGTCAAGAAGGCAGCTCACCATCACCTTATCAAGTGTACTTAATGATGGGCAAAATGGATGTTGGGCCTGTCACCGATGCCCATATCCTATTAATTAATTTTTTAAATGGTGGTAGTAATATTTGCCAGTGCCACTACTTCGGTACTACTTGAGAAAACAAATGAATGCTGAAATTGCATTTCCGAAGTGTCAGTGTTGTGCCATCCTGTGGCATTTCTATGCCTTCAGTGGCAGTAGGGAAGGCCGGTCCTCAGATATTGCAAACTTGGGCCATTGCCATAATTGTGCAGGGCAGCAAGCACAGCAATAAGGATTGGAAGTGTCAGGGTCCTGTCAAAGGAACTGTTAAGGGATAACAGAGGGCCTTTAAGGTAGTACTTAAAGCCCCTGTGGACTAACCAAGAGCTGATGCAAAAGCGATTGCGTAGCAATGTGACAGTAGGAGGGGTCACCAGTGAAATGAATAAACGTCAAGAGTCGAATTTACCCGCAGGTTTGCACAATTACAAAAAAAATTTAAAATAATTTTTCTGGTAGTTAAGGTTTGAATGCATTCATGGTCAAAGAGATTCTTGTGGTCTAGTGCCAACGCCTCATGAGGACATAAAAGCAAATTACTGCAGATGCTGGAATCTGAAACAAAAGTAGAAAATACTGGACAATCTCAGCAGGTCTGACAGCATCTGTGGAGAGAAAAGGGAAGCTAAAGTTCTGAGTCTGGATGGCTCTTTGTCAAAGGTAGAGAAAATGGGGAGGTGGAGTGGTGGGTCTGGATAGGGGGCCAGCCATAGGTGGAGATAGACAAAGATGTTGAGGACAGAAGATAAAATGAATATAAATGGTGGTAATCAAGGCTAATAAGGGTGTTGATAGTGGCACATAATGAGATTAGAATGTGTGAATGGCAGTACAATGGTGAGCACTGTGTTAAAGGGCAACTAGGAACAGTTGGCCCGAGTGGGGGGGGGGGGGAGGGGGGGGGGGGGGGGGGACAATGGTGAGGGAAAAACAGATCAATGGAAGAAATGAAAAGAAAAATAAATTGATAGAGATAAAAATGGGGTGAAGGTGGAGGAGAGAATCACAGTTTGAAGTTGTTGACCTCAATGTTACGTCCGGAAGGCTGTAACGTGACTAATCGGCAGATGAGGTGCTGCTCCTCCAGTTTGCGCTGGGCTTCACTGGAACATTGCAGCAGGCCAAGGAGGGACATGTGGACGTGCGAGCAGGACGGTGAGTTGAAAGCAAATGACAGGAAGGTCTGTGTCCTGCTTACGTATGGACCAGAGGTGTTCTGCAAAGCGATCACCCAGTCTGCGCTTCATCTCTCCAATGTGGAGTAGATCACACTGGGAGCAGCAAATGCAATGGACCAGATTGAAGTCGGTGCACGTGAAGAACTGCTTCACTTGAAAAGAGCGTTTGGGGCCTGAGATGTTGAGCAGGGAGGAGGTAAAGGGGCAGGTGTTCCACCTTCTACGATTGCATGGGAAGGTGCCGTGGGAAGAGGTGTTGGGGGTGATGGGGGAGTAGAACAGGGTATCCCAGAGGGAATGGTCCCTGTGAAATGCTGACAGGGGAGTAAGGGGAAGATGTATTTGGTGATGGAATCATGCTGGAGTTAGTGGAACTAGAGGAGGATGATTCTTTAAATGCAGAGGCTGGTGGGGTGAAAAGTGAAGACAAGGGTGACTCTATCCTGGTTCTGGGATGGAGGAAAGGAGTTGAGGGCAGAGGTGAGGGAGATGGGACGGACACGGTTGAGAGTCCTGTCGACCACAGTGGACGGGAAGTCCCGATTAAGGAAGAATGAAGACATGTCAGCAGCACCACTTTGGATAGTGGCATCATCGGTTGATGAGAGGCTGATGGAGGAAGCTTGAGGTTCTCCTGGCAAGACTCACATTGCTACACCATTCGCTCAATGTCACCGTCAGGCTCTGGCCACCACACGTAACTCCTAGCAAACATCTTCATTTTGGAAGCCCCCAGGTGTCTGCTGTGCAAGTTCTGCAAGATGATTCACTGACCTGGCCACAGGATAACCATGCGGATTCCCCACAGGATGATGCTGTCCTCCACACTGAGCTCCTGCTGTTTTGTCACGTAGGCCCACAGTTTCTCTGGGAATTGCTCCTGCAATCTGCCATGTCGGGCCCTTGTGGGTCCACGTGTGGATTTCTGCGGCCGTGATGAGTAATGTGCCCATTAAGTTTGTTGCCAAAACAACTTGGTCTGGTACTGGCAGAGACGGGGGACCTACGAGCTGCGGGAGTCGGCTAAGGGTGTCCATGTGCGCAATCTGTGTGCCTGGACGATATTCAAATGTGTATTCATACATCACCAACAGCAAATGCCACCATTGCATCCTGGCCGAAGCTATTGGGGATATTATTTCACTGTCCTTGAATAGGCCAAGTAAGGGCTTATGGTCCATGATGAATGTACAATCACGCCCATGAACGTACTGATGAGAGTTTCTATCTGCAAAAGTCACGGTCAATCCTTCCTCTACAATATGGGCATAGTGGTGCTCCACGTCAGCCAAAGTCCTGGACACACAGGCTACCGGCCTTTCTGTCCATTCATCCCACCGATGGGACAATTCTGCCCAATGCCATAAGCAGAGACGTCACACATGAGGATGAATGGCTTTGATAGGTGGTAATGTCTCAACAGTAGCAGTTTCCGCTGCTTCCACTTGCAGCGTTTTCCATGGCCATTTCTGTGTTTTTCTGGGAGCCAACAAGGTAGCCAGGTTCTGGATGAACTTTCCATAATAGCTGACAAGCCCTAGCGATGACCTCAGCTCCATTGCATGCTCAGGTGTCGGGCTCCCTTGATGGCCCAGACGCTTTCCCTCTGCCGGTCACAACCCATCGACACCATATCCCAAATACGAAACCTCTTTCGTCTGGAAGACGCACTTGTCCCTTTTCAAGCAGACACCCACGTTGGGAAACCGTCGGAGGTCCTCTTCGAGGTTCCTCAGTGTTCCTTCTCGTAATACGTACCTCGTCCAGGTAGACAAACACCCTGTGGGACCCTTGAAGGATGTTTTCCATCACCAGCTGTAAAATTGCACATGCCGATGACACCGCGAATGGAAGCCGGATGTACTCATCAAATCCCCTGTGAGTGCTGACGATGCCGCATCTAACTCTATAAAATCCAATGTATCCATACAATACAGAAGGAGGCCATTCAACCCATCGAGTCCGCACCGACCCTCTGAATGAGGACCCTTCCTAGGCCCACTCCCCTGCTCGATCCCTGTAACCCCACCTAAACTGCTCATCTTTGGACACCAAAGTACAATTTAGCATGACCATTTCTCCTAACCTGCACATCTTTGGAGCAGTGGTAGCCGGGCCAACTGCTCTTCATGGGTAACCCAGGGTCACCGTGGTCCCAATGATGGTCAATAGTCCCCAGTGTATGTTGCCAGCTGGGCCTTGGTAATCTTCAAGCCCAGGTGCTGGATCCCCAAAAGGAGCTTATGGAGTGTTTGTTGTCCAATAATTGAAGCGGCAGTCCCGTATTGATTTCCATGTTCAAAGGGTGACCGTTAATTTGGAGCGTTATTCCAATTGGGGATACTTTGGGGATTGCATGAAATCATCTTCCTCGGTTGGGCCGATGTGCAAAGCAATGGCTTGGGGCACTTGAGTCACCTGGTCTGGGCAACACAGTCACTGTCGATTCTGGTAGCCTTGACCACCGTGGTTCCTGCAACTGCAAGTGTAGCACTGTCCTCTGCGGAGATGTCTCATGGGTCTGTGGTGGTCCTTGGCCAGCGGGTTTGACCACGATGCTGTTTTAAAGGTGACTGGGTCACGTAAGTCGCTTGTTGGCCAGCCAGAACTGTGTACATCATAGTCCATGGAACTATGGTCACAGTTCTAGGTCCCTTTTTAGATCCAAACCCGGTTCCTTTCAGTCGCCATATTGTTTATGCCACACACCAAACGATCTTTCAGCATCACAGGGAGAGATGGGCCGAAGTCACAATGCTCGGCTAACTTGTGGAGGCTCGTGAGAAATTCCATAACCCATTCCCTAGGGATCTGCCCAGTTATTACTGACGGCTGAGGGTCGCAATGATTCGTAACAAGTTCCACTAGTTTGCTAAAGGTTCTTGGGTCTGGAGGCGCCAAGCAGGTGAGGCTCTTGATTACACTGAATGTCAGGAGCATTACCTTTTGCCGGTCCTCTCCAACAATACCATTTGCCTTGAAGAAATGCCGCATCAGTTCAGTATACTGCACCCAGTCTTCTATGCCTGCATCAAAGGCCTCTGGGCTTCTTCCTGACCTTGTTCTTGTGCTTTGGAGTTCCGCTGCAGTCAGGATGTCCAGGATCACAGCCATTGTTTTCCTCGTCGCCAGTATAAAAGCTCAGAGGCCCGAGAAGGTAAATCCAAAAAGGTTTAATTCAACAACAAAAGTAAAGGCCGCAACGTGGCTGACAGTCCCAAGGTCCCAAGCTCGTATTCCACGGCTCCCGCGGGGAGATCAATTAGGGTGTCCCCCTGGGTATCGTCAGCGTTATTACATTTAGATTAAAGACTTTAGTGCAGTTTGGGAAGGGGGGAATAAACTCTGCACCATGCTACCTAGATAATGGTTGAGTGTCCAGTATAGATGGTACTCACAGTAGTTTTCTAAAACTCATTTCAAGCAAGAGGAAGGAGAATCAAAATGATCCTGTGAACAGCGTCAGGAACCATTGACAAACATTGGAGTTGCCCTTCTGAGGTTAGTAACTACATTTCTGTTTGAGGTACACACATGTTCAATTATCCAGAGTGTAGTTGTGACTTCCATCATCAGAGGTGGGATCCCAATGAGCCATCGATCAGACTACAGAAACTTGCTGATTTAATTTCCATTTAGAGTCATGGTTCAGGTTGCCATCTGCAAGTTTCTTATTGCTTGCAATGTGGGGAAGCCGGACACCTCTGTGTATCCCACCAAGAAGGGTATGTGGGACCTTCCACAAAAGTAGAGATATCCTTCAGCCTGCTTTAGTTATTCAATTGTGGGGAGGAAAGAATTGAAATAATGGAGACTCTACGGACTTAGAAATTAATGCCCCAGAATTTGCAGTGGTAATGATGGCAAAACTCTCAGCATTCACTGTCATTTCCACTGAAACTGATAGCAACTTTTGGGTGTTCACACATGTACAGAATAATTTGGAAATCCAGAAGTTGCTGTCAGTGATTATACTCTCCTCTGGGGTTCCCCTTCCATGAGTGCAATCCCTAAGCAACCATGTAAATTGATGAGAACTTGCACTCTGATGCTATTAATCCCACTGTACAAACCCTTTCCAAAGTTACAAGTTGTTGAATGAGGTGTAACTGGGATTTTAGTGGAGTACTAACTCGATGATTACTCCTAACCGCTCTCTTTGGCCCAAAATCTAATTTAATATTTGTAGAATGTCAAATACACTGTAACGTCTCCAGACCAAAATTCTTGGAAAATGTTCTGGAAGAATGCCTGAGCACAAGTGTGTGAACCGGAAACACTGTAAATATAAATATTTACTTGAAACATAAAAGTGTAATAACATTATAAAGCAATAATAAAAATTGTCTTACTTATCCAAATACTTTGGGTGGAAATATACAGCACTGTCGTGGCAGGGCCAGAAAATGCGGCAAGCCGTTCATAAGCCCATTAACTTCGATAGGACTGTAAATTCCCACCATCAGGAGGGGCCATAAAATTCCACTCTGTAATTTCCCAGTGTCCGCTTCCTAAGTATTAAACTGATACTTGAGTCTGCTCAAAACATTTCCGGAAAGCTGGTATTTGTGAACTGGAATTCTACCAGGTCACTTACCCACATCCCTGCTTTCAGAGGCTCTGAGTCCCACCATCAGAGCAAGCTCTATCTTCGGGCAAGATCTATCTCCGGGCTATCAGGGAGGCAAAGTCCAAGACATCGGCCTCTCTCACCCGCTAGACTCCCAGGTCTTCCGACACCCCGAATATTGCCACCTCTGGACTCGAGACCACCTCACCCCCAGACATCACGTCCGAGAGCCCCTGCCAAAGCCCCCTGAATCATGGACATGCCCAGAACATGTGGACATGATTTGTGGTCCCAACCCACGCAACCGCCCACACCTATCCTCTACCCATCCTCAAAGAACCAACTCATCCTTGCCCTGTCATATGCGCCCTATGTACAACTTTGAACTGGATGAGGCTTAGCCTTGCACATGATGAGGATGCATTCACCCTCCGCAAGGCCTCAGCCCACATCTCGGTCCACACTCCCCTCCCAGCTCCTTCTCCCACTTGCACTTGATGTCCCCCAGCAGGGCACCCTCCCATTCCATCAACTCCTTATAGACATCTGACACATTCCCCTCCCCTATTTTGTCCCTCGACAGCACCTTGACCTGTATTCCCAGGGGCGGGAGCCCAGGAAAGGACGGCACCTCTCACCTTACAAAGTCCTGAACCTGCAGGTACCTAGAGCCATTCCCCTGGTTAACTCAAACTCTTCCTCCAGGTCCTCCAATTTTGCAAATTTGCCCCCGATAAAGAGATTGACAAAGCACTCTATCCCTGCCTGCCGCCTCCCCCGAAAACCTGGCGTCCAGTCCCGCCGGTGAAAACCTATGGTTATCACATATAGGTGTCCACACCGAGGCACCCTCCAACCCCAAATGCTGCCGCCACTGCTCCCACACCCTTAGGGTCAACACCACCACTGGGCTCACTGAGTACCTGGCCAGCGAGAACAGTAGAGGCGCCAACAACAAAGCCCTTAAACTTGTATTCCTACACAATGCCACCTCCATCCATCCCCACACCGACCCCCTCCCCCACGGTCCACTTCCGAACCATAGCCATATTTGCCACCCAGTAATAATTCACCATATTCGGCAGCGCCAACACCCCCCCCCCCCCCCCCCCCCCCCCCCCCAGAGATCAGCGCATTGATCTTCTTAAAAAACGACTGGGGGACAGCACAGTGGTGCAGTTAGCCCTGCTGCCTACGGTGCTGAGGACCTGAGTTCGACCTGGCCCCGGGTCACTGTTCGTGTGGAGTATGCACATTCTACCCCGTGTCTGTGTGGGTCTCACCCCCACAACCCAAAGATGTGCAGCATAGCTGGACTGGCCTTGTTAAATTGCTCCCTTAATTGGAAAAATATAATTGGATACTCTAAATTTATAAATAAAAATAGCATGGGGAAAAAGATTGGGAGGTTCCCCTGCCGATCAGTCATACCCCTTTTTGGGCCAGACCCTGGCCCGCATTACCCACCCCTCCATGCCCGTTCTCTGATGTCACCATCATTGATCTATTCCAAACTGTGCCACACCAACCACACCCACGTCAGCAACTCCCCACCCTCGAAGAAAAAAACAACTCCCTCCCCTCCCCCACGCCTTCCTCCTGGCAACTCCCCACTTCATTCCCGTTAACTAGCCAGCCCAGCTAACACCTGCCCGAGGCCTCCAACCATCCTTCCTCCCTCCAGTTCCCCCCGCAATCAACTCAACCATCTATCCCTCAAGAGCAACACGGGCAGCACGGTAGCATTGTGGATAGCACAATCGCTTCACAGCTCCAGGGTCCCAGGTTCGATTCTGGCTTGGGTCACTGTCTGTGTGGAGTCTGCACATCCTCCCCGTGTGTGCGTGGGTTTCCTCCGGGTGCTCCGGTTTCCTCCCACAGTCCAAAGATGTACAGGTTAGGTGGATTGGCCATGATAAATTGCCCTTAGTGTTCAAAATTGCCCTTAGTGTTGCGTGGGGTTACTGGGTTATGGGGATAGGGTGGAGGTGTTGACCTTGGGTAGGGTGCTCTTTCCAAGAGCCGGTGCAGACTCAATGGGCTGAATGGCCTCCTTCTGCACTGTAAATTCTATGTATCTATGTAACAAAGGGCACATGCACCATCATTGCTCCCCTGTCAAAACCTGCCACTGATAACCCACCACCATACACTTTAAAGTGCACACAGAATTCCTCCAAAGTTTACACAGTCCTCACACTCCTCCCAGTCCATTGTCCGTCAAATTCTATCACCTCCTCTGGCGTGTCAAAATAAAACTCTCGCTTCTGGAATGTCACCCACAGGCAGGCCAGGTACAGTATCACAAACGTCACCTACTTTTTGAAGAGGGCAGCCTTAATCCGGTTAAACCCGGCCCTCTTCTTCGCCAGCTCCGCACCAAAGTCCTGGTACACCTGGAGCTTGTTCCCTTCCCAGGTACATTTCCCGATCAGCCTTACTCATCGAAGGATCTTCTCCTTGTTCAGGAGGCGGTGAAACCGCTCCATCATCACCCTCAGTGGCTCACCCGCCTGCGGCCTCCTCCTCAATGGCCTCTATGTATGGTCCACCTCCAGGGGCCGATCAAAGGCCCCTTCCCCCATCAATGTCGGCAACATCTTTGGCACATACACCGCGGCCTCCGCACCTTCAACGCCTTCAAGCATCCCGACAATCCTTAGATTTTGCCTTCGGGAGCGATTCTCCAAGTCTTCCACCTTCTCCCTCAGCTTTTTCTGGTTCACCCGCATCACTCACACCTCAGCCACCAACGAAGCTCCCCTACCACTTCCTCCACCTTCTGGATCACCAGGCGCTGATTCTTCAGCCTCTGCTCCACTCGCTCGATCCCAGATCTCAGTGGTTCCACCACCTTGGCTAGGTCTTCCAGGGCTCTTTCCTCTGCTGCCAAAACTTTTCATTTGGGAACTCCACCAACTCCTCCAATGACCACTGAGCAGGCAGCGCAGTCCACTTTCCCAGTGACGCACCATGAAAACGCTCCTGCTCCAACAGCACCTTCTTTCTCATGACACTCCTTGTCCACTGTCCATGCACCAACCACACCAGAGTATCACCTTCCTCAGGCACTCCTGTACCTTTTGCCTTAAATACTATACCCTTTGGGCAAGAAAAGACCAAAAATATCTGCCTTGAGCAGGAGCCACCAAATGTGCGACCACTTACTCCATGGCCACCACTGGACATCCTTCTATCTTAATCCAACCATAAATTATTTTGCTATCTGAAAATTTGAACTAAAATTGAAGGATGAAGTGTTTATCACATCCTGGTTTGATATCTGTTTGCTGACATCACCACTGCTGCACATAGGAGATTCCCTTGACTTGACACTAGGGGCTTGAGTCTCCGCCTCGCAATGCCAGGAACATGTGATCAGGAGGATAATCGTGAGTCATGTTCCGGCACCATGCGCCAGTCCCTCCCTGGCGGCGATAATCATCATAATCTTTATTATTGTCACAAGTAGGCTTACATTAACACTGCAATGAATTTACTGTGAAAAGCCCCTCGTCGCCACATTCCGGCGCCTGTTGGCGTACAGGGAATGAGAATTCAGAATGTCCAATTCATCTAACAAGCACGTCTTTCGGGACCCACACAGACACGGTGAGAACATGCAGACTCCGCACAGACAGTGACCCAAGCCGGGAATCAAGCCCGGCTCTGTGAAGCAACAGTGCTAACCACTGTGCTACTGTGCCATCCGATAATGAAGTATGCACCCTGCGCTGGCAGGGGCATGCAAAACCTGCATTTGCATGGATTTAATAGTAATAATAATCTTTATTGTCACAAGTAGACTTACATTAACATTAATCTGTCCGACCAGAGGCATAAAACTCACTCATTTTTTTTTCTTTGAGCTACACGCCAGTTTTCAGTCTGAGCCTACCAGACTACACCCTACCACCAGCAGCAGCAGCCAAATTCTGGTAAGCTTCCACCCATAAACTTTTGTTTCTCTCTTCATAGACGTTGCACGAGCTGCTGTGCCTTTCTGGCATTTTTTGTTTCTACATCAAATACTTCGAAGTTGGTTGTTGATTACTTCTGCCTGCTTCTATGATTCTACAAGTGTTTGATATTTTCGCTAGTTGTTTCAAATTGCAAGAGTCTACAAGTTGTGGTGTGGCAGGTGCTAAAAGACCTGTTCCTGGCCTCAAAGTTTCGACAGAAGTCAGTTGCTTCCATACAAAGGTGTAACTAGTAGGACAATTTTCTCTGCATACAACATGATTTGGAATAATACAGGGAAAATACAGAGCAAGAGAAGTTTGCGAGAGAAAGGATGCCCAGCTGAATGCTCTCAAAGAACAATTTTGTTACCTGAACCTCAGTAAGGAACAAATTACATAACGTGTGTGCCTCAGCATGAATGTTCTCACGGAAATTTGTACTTGCTGCAGTCCCATTTGCAACCCCAGAGCCAGAAGCATTAAAGGCAAATGTGCTATTGGCTCCTTCCAAATATTTGCAACATCGCCCCGCTCTCATCCACTGTTGCGTAAGGCTGAAGCTATTCAATCAGAGCTAAATATACTTCAGTCAATGTTCATATGAGCAGCTGAGGAGAAGGAAGGGAGAAGGCAACTTAGACAGTCCCTCTCTAGCCAGGCAGACCATGAAGAACTTATCCAAATGTGGTGAACCACATTACACAGTTACTCACTGCTGTATATATATATATTCACTGTTATTGTTTGTTCCATTGTTACTGTTGTTCAGCAGTAAGAACGGCGGTTCAGCACTCTGAACTCCTAATCAGGGACGCCTATGTGGCCAGAGTCCGGTCTAATTATATCCGACAACGCTTGCTCAAAGGGGGTACCCTCGACCTCAAGGACACTGTTCAGCTCTCTATCTCTTTGGAAATAGCATTCCAGAACATGGATGCCTTCACATCAGACCACGCGGCACCCTCGTGGACGTCAGAGGCGCAGCCATCACCCAGCCTGGGTGCTTCACAAACCTGTGCCACACGGCAGCCCGCCAGCTCCAGGGGGCCGTACTGCTACTTCTGCGGCCAGCACCCTGGACATCATTGTCCTGCTCGGAACGCGACCTGCAACGAGTGTGGTCAGAAGACGCACTTTGCCAAGGTCTGTCAGGCCCGACCTCAAGCTCCCAGACTCAAAGTCTGCCAGGCCTGACCTGAAGCTCACAGGTCCCGCAGCATGGCAACTTCCCTGCCGAGACCGCCCCCTTCTGACGCGTCATCCGCCTCGTGCGGCCAGTCGGGGCCGCCATTTTGCCTGCCATCTTCGATGCCGCCCACCACGTGCCACTCATGGAGGTCGCCATCTTGGGACCATACCGCTGCCACCGACCAGACCAGCCATCTTCCGCAGCTCAGCTCCGTCATGCTCGACCAGTCCCGGCCCCATCACCTCAAGAACTCCATGATTTCGTCCGGGTCAATGGGCACGAGACGACCTGTCTGTTCGACTCCGGGAGCACAGATAGCTTCATTCATCTGGATACGGTAAGGCGCTGCTCCCTTCGGATTTTTCCCACGTCCCAGACTACATCCCTAGCTTCCGGATCACACTCCGTTCAGGTCCGGGGCTACTGTGTCACAAACCTTGCGATACAGGGCGAAGAGTACGCGAACTTCAAACTCTATGTCCTCCCCCATTTCTGCACTGCCCTGCTACTAGGACTGGACTTCCAGTGTAACCTCCGAAGACTGACTTTGAAGTTTGGTGGACCCCTGCCCCCTCTCACCGTCTGTAGCCTCGCAACCCTTAAGGTCGCCCCTCCTTTGCTCTTCGCTAACCTCACCCCCAACTGTAAGCCTGTCGCCACCAGGAGCAGACGATACAGTGCCCGGGACAAGGCCTTTATCAGGTCGGAGGTCCAGCGACTCCTGCGGGAAGGGATCATTGAGGCTGGTAACAGCACCTGGAGAGCCCAAGTGGTGGTCGTCAGGACTGGGGAGAAACACCGGATGGTCGTCGACTACAGTCAGACGATCAACTGGTACATGCAGCTCGATGTGTACCCTCTTACCCGCATATCTGACATGGTCAACCAGATTGCGCAGTACCGGCTCTTTTCCACAGTAGACTTGAAGTCCGTGTAACACCAGCTTCTTATCCGCCCAGAGGACCGCCAATACACTACCTTTGAGGCAGATGGCCTCCTCTACCACTTTTTCCAGGTGCCCTTCGGCGTCACCAATGGGGTCTCGGTCTTCCAGCGAGTGATGGACCGAATTGTTGACTGCGTGCCACGTTCCCGTATCTGGGTAATGTCACCATCTGCGGCCATGACCAGCAGGACCACGACGCTAACCTCCAGAAATTCCTCCACACCGCTCAGCTCCTTAATTTAACCTATAATAAGGAGAAATGTGTTTTCCGCACAACTCGCCTAGCCATCATTGGCTACGTCATGGAAAACGGAGTCCTAGTGCCTGACCCCGACCTCATGCGCCCCCTTTTGCAACCTCCCCTCCCCCACTGCCCGAAGGCGCTAAAGAGATGCCTGGGATTTTTCTCCTATTATGCCCAGTGGGTGCCCAATTATGCGGACACGGCCCGCCCACTTATCAAATCCACCATTTTCCCTCTGACGGCTGAGGCCCGTCTGGCCTTAAACCGTATCAAGGCAGATATTGCCAAGGCCACGATGCACGCAGTATCCTCCATTTCATCAAGGCCTGCAACCTGCATTACTCCACTGAGGTGGTCAGGACCATGACCAGGCACTACCAAGTCTGCGCGGAGTGCAAAACGCACTTCTATCGGCCAGGCAGAGCTCATCTGGTGAAGGCCTCCCGCCCCTTTGAATGCCTCAGTATCGATTTCAAAGGGCCCCTCCCCTCCACTGATCGTAACGTGCACTTCCTCAACATCATTGGCGAGTACTCCCGTTTTCCCTTTGCCTTTGGAGATTATCAGTTTCTCGCCACACTACATTGGGATCCTGATTTTGCCAACGGGATCGAGCCAGTTTGATCGCAAACGATCAGCAGCCGCCGCGGTTCTCCATTCTAGCCTCTCCACAATCTAACGGCTTTATTGCGCTCTCGCACAAGCGCAACACGACCATTAAATCGCACCCATTGTCTTCTGGGTGCTTTTCCATTGATCACTTTGGATATTTGAAAAGAGAAAGGAAAAGGATACTGTTGTGAAATGTTGGGGCGGGGCAAGTCTTCTTCCTCGGCAATCACTTGCTAACGAGAATGATTATCCACCTCAGAAACACTGTGTCACTGGGTAAGGGTTCTGTAGGTCCTTGCGTGGCTGATGAGTCTTATCCTAGAGCCACATCTCTAACCCCACACTTGGCAAACGTTTCTGGGAGGTGGGATTGGTCTTTGGACTCAAGATCGCTGGCATTCCTTTTTCCGGCTCCTGGGGCTGTATTCTCCGCCGGCGGGATGCTCCTTTTCGGCAGCAGCCGGGGGGGGTTCCCAACGGCGTGGGGCTGCCCTCAATGGGAAACCCCATTGACCGGCCAGCGTAACAGAGCATCCCGCCGGTGGGGTGAAGCAGAAATGTGGCACGGCGGGGCGGAGAATCCAGCCCCTTTTCTGGGCTTCCTCTTGCCGTCGGGTGTTCGCGAAGAATTTCAATCAGGAGGTTTTCTTGAAGTAGATCTCTTCTCTGCAATTCTTGCATTTCTTGAGGTAAGCCTTCAGGGTGTCTTTGAAGCACTTCCTTTGTCCTCCTCTTGTTCTGAGCCTTCCTTGAGTTGCGCAAAGAAGATTTGCTTTGACAGTCAGGACTCTGACATCCTAAGCCCAGTGGAGTTGGTTTTGGATAATCATGGCCTCAGTGCTGGTGCTCTTGGCTCCTTCAAGGATGCTGATGTTAATGTGTTTGTCCTCCCAGCTGATGCAGAGAATCTGTCTCAGACAGTGTTGATGGTAACTCTCCAGGGCCTTGAATGGTGTCTGTATGTAGCCCACGTTTCTGAGCCACGTAGAAGCATTGGGAGGGCGACTACTTGTTCTTGCAAATCTTGGTATCAACACAGATGCCGTGGTCATTAAAGACTCTCATCCTTAGGCATCTAAAGGTAGCACTCACGGATTGAGTACGATGTTGGATCCCGGCATCAATGAATAGAGACGAGGTGGCTCCCCAGGTAGGGGAAATGTTCCACGTTTGGAAGGGTTTCATTGTTGATCTTGATGGAGGGGGAGATGGTTGCTAGTGACGATTCGGGCGATGATCTTCCTGGAGATGGAATGTTTCATCTCCTTTCTTGATGGTGGAGAAGTAAGAAGTGCATGTCTACACTATCTGTAAATCAGAAGAGAATGTAGAATGAAGGTCAAGTGGGTTGTGAGGAAGATGATTAGGTCTGAGGACACCATCAACTCTGATGGTTTCAGCTTCATCACTGGCTACACCCTCAGTCATGGCCACTTTTATAATAGTCAGCACCATTTCCTCCATGGGGACTCGGACGTGCAAGCGCACCCGATACCCTACAGTTAGCTCTTGCTTCTGTTAGGCACCTTATTCTGCCAGAGCCAGGTAAGTTTATCAGTGGGTGTCACACAATCTATGTGGCTGCCATTCTTGAATAGCTGTCAGTGTATGTAAACTGTGAGATATGGGTGTGAAATTAAGTGTGACATTTAATGCCAACTCGACAAGGAGTTTGGTGATGGGATATTTAATTGGGCAGGAAGGTGATAGATAGGTGCTTCCCACCTCTGCCCTGATTAATTTTGGGGTGGTGTAATATTTCTTTGTTGCAAAGAGAAGGGGTATGGAGGTGCCCACGCTCTGGATTCCTGTAATACAATGAGAGATTTGTCAAAGGAGTTGCTCAACACAATCAAGATGGTTATTTGCCCAAAGCCTGCGCAAACATGCTGCTGACATCACTATACATCACATGATGCAGAACCAGCAAGAATGTATTCCCAGATACATAACAACCCTCCCCCTAGCACCCTCCCAGTAGCACTGTGGTTAGCACAGTTGCTTCACATATCCAGGGTCCCAAGTTCGATTCCCAGCTTGGGTCACTGTGCAGAGTCTGCATGTTCTCCCCGTGTGTGCGTGCGTTTCCTCCAGGTGCTCCGGTTTCCTCCCACAGTCCAAAGATGTGCAGGTTAGGTGGATTGGCCATGTTAAATTGCCCTTAGTGTCCAAAAAGGTTAGGCGGGGTTACTGGGTTACAGAGATAGGGTGGAGGCGAAGGGTTAGGTAGGATGCTCTTTCCAAAGGCGGGTGCAGACTCGATGGGCCGAATGGCCTCCTTCTGCACTGTATATACAATGATTTACTTCATTAGTGCAACGGCAACAATTAACATTTTTGCAACAGAACCCCTGATATGTTATTTCTACACAGATACACAACTCAATAAAACCGTCTCTGTGGTGGATGTCTAAACCTTCTTGGTAGAATTCAGCTTTCTTGAACTCAGCTATTGCACCCTCAGAAATCTCCTCATTCCTTTCTGTAGATGGTATTTCCTGAGTAGTTATTTCAGTATCTGTCACTACAGGCATTGAAAAGCCCTCAGAAACCAAATCTGAACTCATCACTGTCTCTGACCTCCATTTCAAAGTAAAGCTCTCCAGATCTTCTGGAGCAATAACAGATCAGCATGACCTCACCAGACTCTTCCATCATCCGCCTGTACGTTGTCTGATATTGAACCTGTCTTCACTAGGATCAGAGCTCGTATCCATTTCTCGTTAGTGGTGTAATTCCTAATAACACTCTCTCTCCCTGTTTAAATACTCATCTTTCAGAGATTTTCTCCCTCCTACCAAATGGTGTTTGTTATGTTTTGACAATCTCTGAAGTATCAGGTGGAGTTAACAAATCAAACTGTATTTGTAGTTTCCTCTTGAACAACAGCGTTGCCAGTGAACTTTGTGTGGTACAATATACAGTGTTCCGATTAAGATTAAAAGAATTTTTATAAGACAGATTTTCACCATTTTCACAGGACAATAACAACCCCAACCAAACAACCCCCTCCACCACCGAACAATCAACGGTAACCAACTCCCGAAAGTGCATGATGAACAAACCATAATTATAAAATCCTCCTTCACCCCCCTCCCTCAGCTCAAAAATCACCTTCTCAGGGATCAAACACTCCAGCAGGTCCCCCCACCACGCCGAGGCACAGGGTGGAGACGCTGACCGCCACCCAACAAGACCCGCATGTGAGCTGCCAACTCACTAATGGGCAGTAAATCCTGAACTAGCCAGCGACGCCCACATCCTGTAAATTAGTTTTTAATAAGCTTCCACTGGCACTACCAGACAATGCATAGCTGCCCTGCTTAGCTGTCCTGATTTGCCAGCAGCTCTTGAGAGGCAGTCCTTGATCCTGCAGAATGTCAACTGCTGCTTAGTTATGTGCCTGATTGACACTTCATTCAATATTCCTTCCTGATAGAAGGTTATCCAGGGCTCTTGCCAGCTTTCCATCTGGTGGGCATGTCTCCCGTTGCCTCCTCAAAATGCCACCTGAAGTGTGTGAAGGTGAGGTGCAGCTGTTAGATACAAGTCATGAATGACTGATAGAAATTGCAGGTTGGTGAATGATAGGGATTTGAACAGCTAAGAAGGTTGTGCAGTGCTGGTCCTACATGACTGCTTGGAGACAGTGGACTGGTCCACATTTAAGAACTCAGCGACCAACTTAAACAGACTTCATCAGCAAATGTGTGGACGACTGTGTGCCAAAGAAAGCAGTTTGTACGTTCCCCAACCGGAAACCATGGCTCAATCGCGAGATTGACTCCCTACTGTTGGACAGGTCTGAGGCGTTCAAGTCAGGCAACCCTGACCTATACAAGAAATCCAGGTAGGACCTCCGCAAAGCCATGGAGATGCCAAGAGAAAATATCCGATCAAGCTAGAGTCACAGACTAGCGTTACAGACTCTTGGCGGTTGTGGCAAGGCCTAAACAACATAACGGGCTACAAAGCGAAGCCTAGCAGTATCTCCAGCAGCAGCTCGGTTCGAGCAGGAAACCAACGATCCACTGTCGAGTGCCCCAGCAACCCATAACACACCCAAACCCACCATCACAGCTTCCGAAGTCAGATGGGCTTTCCTGAAAGTGAACCCTCGAAAGGCGACGGGCCCGGACGGGATCCCTGGTTGTGCACTCAGAGCCTGCGCGGACCAGCTGGTAAATGTGTTCGCGGACATCTTTAACCTGTCCCTACTCCCCTGCGAGGTCCCCACCTGCTTCAAGAAGATCACCATAATACCGGTGCCAAAAAGAACCAGGCAACGTGCCTCAATGACTACCGTCCGGTGGCTCTGACTTCAGTCGTAATGAAGTGCTTTGAGAGGTTGGTCATGAAGCGCACCACCTCCATATTCCCAAAACGCCTTGATCCACTGCAATTCGCATACCGCCGCAACTGGTCCACAGCAGACACCATCTCCCTGGCCCTACACCCATCCCTAGAGCATCTCGACAACAAGGACTCCTACGTCAGACTCCTATTTGTTCACTACAGCTCTGCCTTCAACACCATAATCCCAGCCAAGCACATATCAAAGCTCCAAAACCTAGGACTTGGCTCCCCACTCTGCAACTGGATCCTCGACTTTCTAACCCACAGACCACAATCAGTAAGAATAAACAACAACACTTCCTCCACAATAGTCCTCAATACCGGGGCCCCGCAAGGCTGCGTACCTATCCTCCTACTATACTCCCTGTACACACATGACTGCATGGCAAAATTTGGTTCCAACTCCATCTACAAGTTTGCTGACGATACGACCATAGTGGGCCGGATCTCGAATAACGACGAGTCAGAATGCAGGAGGGAGATTGAGATCCTAGTGGCGTGGTACAGCGACAACAATCTATCCCTCAATGCCAGCAAAACTAAAGAGCTGGTCATTGACTTCAGAAAGCAAAGTACTGTATACACCCCTGTCAGCATCAACGGAGCCGAGGTGGAGATGGTTAGCAGTTACAAATTCCTAGGGGTACATGTGGTGAATCACAGTAGCGTAATTCACACTGTATTACACATGTTGTACTATGTCTCTGTAAGCTCGGCACACGAGCAGTTGCGCTGCTCTGCCACTAGGGGGAGATGCACTGGGAGTGTACGGGAGTTTGGACTGGGCTCCACCCTTGGCTCCACCCACGGCCCCTCCCCATAACCGGAAGTATAAAGGTTGATGCTGAGAGCCTGCCTGCCAGTTCATCTGAAGTTCATCTTGTCACAGGCAGGCTCTGTTGTAAGACGATTAAAACCACTGTTCACTTCTAGCCACGTGTCGCGTGAATTGATGGTCTCATCAATTTAATCGTCTTAAGAAACAGTAAGGAATGACCATGGAATCAGCCCTCAAGCCTAATCGACTGAAGCTCAACCTGCAGGATGCAGAGGCGAAAGAAATCTTTTCGCATTGGCTCCGATGTTTTGAGGCCTACCTGGCTGAAGCAAGCACCACAGAAACGACGGAGGAGCAGAAACTCAGTCTACTGCACGCAAGGGTGAGCCATCGTATACCTACTCAGCTAAACTGTACCGGCTCATATACAGAGACCCTGGCCCTACTCGATAGAATGTACGTGAGGCCTATCAATGAGGTCTACGCACGCCACCTTTTTACTACTCGCCAGCACCCTATAGAATCGCTAGAAGAATTCCTCAGAGACTTAAAAGCCTTATCCCGGGACTGTAATTATCAGGCTGTAACTGCTGCAGAACATAGAGAACTTGCTGTCCGCGATGTCTTTGTTGCAGGCCTTAGATCGAATTACGTGCGCCAGCGACTGCTGGAGAAGGGGGCCCTAAATTTAGAAGATACTGTTGAACTCGCTACAACTATGGAGGTTTCGTAGCCTCACCTCGTTTCCTGCTGACTGCGCGACCCCGTCATGGGCCCCCGACCAGCGACTCCCCCAGGCTTGCGCCGTGCGGCCACCCAGCGACCATGCTGCCCCAGCCTGCCATTTTTGTGGCCAGCCCCAGCACCGCAGCAGCACTGCCCGGCCAGCAACGCAACGTGCAGCAGCTTCGGGCGAAAAGGCCACTACGCCAGAGTGTGTCTGGCAAGGAAGGCCCCAGCCCCTAAACCTCCAGCGGCACAAAGTAATTGCCCTCCGCACTCGCAGGCCCGCAGGCCCCGGAACGCAGCGGCCTATGCCCCGACTCTTCCCCCACCCGCCACGTGCGTTCCATGGGGGCCGCTATCTTGGCGGACCCCCACCACGCGGTCCACCACGGGCGACTCATGGGGGCCGCCATCTTGGACGCCATCTTCCTCGCCGCCCGCCACGTGCGATCCACGGGGACGGCCATCTTAGGCCCCATCCTCTCCACACTCAGAAAACTCGATTGAAGACTGCGACCTCAGCGGGCACTCATCGCGGGGCCATCCCAGGGCAGCCGACCGAGCCGCCGACTACCCGCAACTCAACGCAGTCACACTGGACCAATCGCGCCCAAAGCATCTCCACAACTCGATGATGATGGTCCAAATCAACGGGTGCAGTACACCGTGCCTTTTCGACTCCGGGAGCACTGAGAGCTTCGTACACCCAGATCTGGTAAGATGCTGTTCGCTCCCTGTTTTCCCTGAACGGCAAACTATCTCCCTCACTTCGGGTTCCCACTCTGTCCATATCCAAGGACGCACCGTCACAACTCTAACAATCCAAGGTGCTAGCTACTCTAATTTCCAACTATACGTCCTGCCCGAACTCTGCGCCCCACTCTTATTGGGACTCGACTTTCAATGCAATCTCAAGAGTCTCACCCTCAGCTTCGGCGGACCCCTACCCCCACTCACTATCTGCAGCCTAGCCATGCTGCGAATCTCCCCCCCCTCCTCTCTTTGCCAACCTCACTCCGGACTGTAAACCCGTAGCCACTCGCAGCAGGCGGTACAGCCTACAGGACAGGGTGTTCATTCGATCCGAGGTCCGGAGGCTTTTACGTGAGGGGATCATAGAGGCCAGTAACAGTCCCTGGAGAGCTCAGGTAGTGGTCGTCAAGACCGGGGAAAAATTCCGCATGGTCATAGACTATAGTCAGACTATTAATCGGTTTATGCTCCTTGACGCGTACCCACTCCCCAGGATTGCAGACATGGTGAATCAGATCGCCCAGTATCGGATTTTTTCCACGGTGGATCTGAAGTCTGCATACCACCAACTCCCAATCCACCCGGAGGACCGCCACTTCACGGCGTTTGAGGCCGATGGCTGCCTCTTCCACTTCCTCCGGGTCCCCTTTGGCGTCACAAATGGGGTTTCAGTGTTCCAACGAGCAATGGACCGAATGGTGGACCAGTACGGGCTGCGGACCATATTTCCGTACTTGGATAACGTCACCATCTGCGGCTATGACCAGCAGGACCATGATGCCAACCTCAACCGATTTCTCCAGACGGCTCAGAAACGAAACCTCACCTATAACACAGAGAAATGCGTTTTCCGCACAACCAGACTAGCCATCCTCGGCTATGTCGTGGAAAACGGAGTCCTGGGTCCCGACCCGGACCGTATGCGCCCCCTCTTAGAACTCCCTCTCCCTCATTGTCCCAAGGCCCTCAAACGGTGCCTGGGATTCTTTTCGTATTATGCCCGGTGAGTCCCTCAATATGCGGACAAAGCCCGCCCACTCTTTAAGGCCACACTTTTTCCCCTGTCAGCTGAGGCTCGCCAGGCCTTCAACTGCATCAAGGAGGACATCGCCAAGGCTGCCATGCGGGCTGTGAATGAATCCGTCCCTTTCCAGGTTGAGAGCGATGCCTCAGAAGTAGCTCTTGCAGCCACACTAAATCAGGCAGGGAGACCAGTCGCATTTTTCTCCCGAACCCTCTCCTCTTCGGAACTTCGACACTCCTCAGTCGAAAAGGAAGCACAAGCCATTGTGGAGGCTATTCGTCACTGGAGGCACTACATCGCAGGTAGAAGGTTCACCCTCATCACCGACCAAAGATCGGTTGCCTTCATGTTTGACAACTCGCAAAGGGGCAAAATAAAAAATGACAAAATTCATGAGGTGGAGGATCGAACTCTCCACCTACAAATACGATATTATGTATCGACCGGGGAAGCTCAACGAGCCCCCAGATGCCCTGTCCTGCGGGACATGTGCCAGCGCACAGAGCGACCACTTAAAAGCCATCCACAATGACCTTTGCCACCCGGGGGTCACCCAGCTCGCCCACTACATTAAAGCCCGAAATCTGCCTTTCTCCACCGAGGAGGTAAAAGCCATCACCAGGGATTGTCCGATCTGCGCGGAGTGCAAACCGCACTTCTACAGACCAGACAGGGCCCACCTGGTCAAGGCTTCCAGGCCCTTTGAACACCTCGCTATCGATTTCAAAGGGCCACTCCCCTCGACTAACAGGAATGTTTATTTCCTCAACTTTATAAACGAGTTCTCCCGTTTTCCCTTTGATATCCCGTGCCCCGATATGACCTCCCATACAGTCATTAGGGCCCTGCATAGTATCTTCACCCTGTTTGGTTTCTCCAGCTATGTACACAGCGACCGGGGTTCGTCCTTTATGAGCGTCGAGCTGCGTCAGTACCTGCTCGGCAAGGGCATCGCCTCGAGCAGGACTACCAGCTATAACCCCAGGGGGAACGGGCAGGTGGAGAGGGAGAATGCGACGGTCTGGAAGACCATCCTACTGACCCTCTGGTCCAGGAATCTCCCGATCTCCCATTGGCAAGAAGCACTCCCCGACGCGCTCCACGCTATTAGGTCCCTCTTATGTACCGCTACCAACCAGACCCCTCACGAGTGGCTCTTTATTTTTTCCATGGGGCACTACCACGGGGATTTCGCTCCCGGCATGGTTGAAGATACCGGGCTCAGTACTCCTCCGGAAGCACGTCAGGGTGCACAAAACTGACCCACTCATAGAGAAAGTGCTCCTACAGCATTCGAACCCCCAGTACACCTTCGTAGAGTTCCCTGACGGCCGTCACGACACTGTATCCCTCCACTACCACCGCCGAGGTACCCCTCACACTACATCCCACCCAACTCACCCCCCACGCCCCCGCACCTACCAGTTCGCTACATATTTTTCGCGCGCCCGCGCCAGCTAGCTCCCAGCGCCCCCAGTCCCCAGTCGAACCAGGTGGGTACGAAGCTCGGGCGGAATCGCCCCCGGAGTCCGCCATCATACCCCAACCGACGGTGCTCATCCAGCCACCAGAAGAGGCTGCAACCCCGGTGCTCCGACGATCACAGCGGACAACTCGCACACCGGACAGACTCAATCTGTAAGCCACCACCCCCGCCGGACTTGGTTTTTTTACAGGGGGTGAATGTGGTGAATCACAGTGGCGTAATTCACACTGTATTACACATGTTGTACTGTGTCTCTGTAAGCTCGGCACACGAGCAGTTGCGCTGCTCTGCCACTAGGGGGAGATGCACTGGGAGTGTACGGGAGTTTGTACTGGGCTCCACCCTTGGCTCCACCCACGGCTCCTCCCCTAACCGGAAGTATAAAGGTTGATGCTGAGAGCCTGCCTGCCAGTTCATCTGGAGTTCATCTTGTCACAGGCAGGCTCTGTTGTAAGACGATTAAAACCACTGTTCTAACCATGTGTCGCGTGAATTGATGGTCTCATCAGTACATATCTCCAAAAATCTGTCCTGGTCCACCCAAGTCGACGCTACCAGCAAGAAAGCACAACAGTGCCAATGCTTCCTCATTAACTCTTACCAACATTTCCAAATGCACCATAGAAAGCATCCTATTTGGCTGTATCACAGCCTGGCATGGCAACTGCTCGGACCAAGGCCGCAAGAAACTTCAGAGTCGTGAACACAGCCCAGTCCATCACATGAACCTGTCTCCCATCCATTGACTCCATCTACACCTCCCGCTGCCTGGGGAAAGCGGGCAGCATAATCAAGGATCCCTCCCACCCGGCTTACTCACTCTTCCAACTTCTTCCATCGGGCAGGGAATACAGAAGTCTGAGAACACGCACGAACAGACTCAAACACAGCTTCATCCCCGCTGTTACCAGACTCCTAAACGACCTTCTTATGGATGGACCTCATTAACACTACACCCTGTATGCTTCACCCGATGCCGGTGTTATGTAGTTACATTGTGGACGGGATTCTCTCAGCCTGGGGCCGAGCCAGAGAATCCCCGCGGCCGGCGCGAATCGCGCCATGCCGCTCCGATGCCGGGACACGATTCTCCGCAGAGCGAAGAATCGACACCATTAGCGCCGGCCTGGTCAGTGCACCGCCGGTCGGGGCCACTCTACGCAGCCCCCCCGCTGATTCTCGGCCCAGGATGGGCGAAACGGCCGTCGCAAAAAACCTGAGTCCCGCCGGTGCCGTTCTAACCTGCTCTCAGCCGGCGGACCTCGACATGGAAGGGGCCAGGGGCGGCCTGTGGGGGGGGGGTATCAACCCCGGGGGGGGGGGCCTCCGTTGTGGCCTGGCCCATGATCAGGGCCCACCGATCGGCAGGCCGGCCTCTCGGGCTGGGGGCCTCCCTTCTTCTGCGCCGGCCCCTGTAGCCCTACGCCATGTTGCGTCGGGGCCAGCGCGGAGAAGGGAGCCACTGTGAATGCGCGCGTTGGTGCCACTGCACATGCGCGGACCCTGCGGCACCCAGTTGATGCCAGAATCAGCAGCTGGAGTGGCGTGGGCCACTCCAGTGCCGTGCTGGCCCCCTGTAGGGGCCAGAATTGCTGATG
Organism: Scyliorhinus canicula; assembly: GCF_902713615.1. Lineage (NCBI taxonomy): Eukaryota > Metazoa > Chordata > Chondrichthyes > Carcharhiniformes > Scyliorhinidae > Scyliorhinus > Scyliorhinus canicula. Next base: position 84,050,511 of record NC_052149.1, read on the forward strand.
CTGAGGCCATGTTGACGCCGTTTGAAAACGCGATGGTGTTTCCGACGGCGTCAACACTTATCCTCAGGATCAGAGAATCCCGCCCAGTGTACCTTGTGTTGCCCTATTATGTATTTTCTTTTTATTTCCTTTTCTTTTCATGTACTTAATGATGTGTTGAGCTGCTCGCAGAAAAATACTTTCCACTGTACGTTGGCGACAATAAACAAAATCCAATCCAACAATATCGGAGGTGAGTATCGCAGTTGGTATGATATGATATTTGAAGTTGCAATCACTGATCTTGACTACTCATGTGAGGACAATGAACTTCTTGTGGTATTGCATCTAAGTCCTTGGAGTTAGACCCCTGGCACTGAGCTCCACCACTATCCACTCCCACTCCTGGACTCCTGAAAGGTTGTGATATTTCTCCTATTTTCCACCTCCTTCCCCTGAGCCTGCAGGGCAGTGCCTGAAAATGTTGGAACCTGCTCTTCCCCTTGTTTTGTTATGCTTCTCAGGTTTCCAAGTTTGATTCACTTCCTGTATGACTGCCAGAACCTACTCCTGCCACAATACACCTCTCCTTTCGAGATGCATACCAGGTCTAAGTACTGGCTTCAAGTAGTGCTGCAAAGTTATGATTTTTGACATTTGGTTGGTTTGTGGAGCCGATGAACATTGCGTGGAGAAATCATACAAATAAGAAGGCAGACAAAGTTGGTAGACTGTCTAGAATTCATTGAATTTATGTTGGTTTATCCCACATTGTGATCCCCGTACACGTTTTCAGGGCTATCTATTGCGGTCCCCTGTGTACCTTGTCATGATTACTTGTGCCAACAAGTTCAAGTAAGGTGAAACACAGGCCCTCAGAGAACAGGTTCAGCAAAGCAGGGTCCAGGAGTTTCACAGAGAAGGAAGGACAGCCAGACAAGTGACTCACTTAGGATACTTCTTCAGAGGCCTGGTAGCAGCTATTTTCCCATATTCTTAATCAGAGTATCCTATAAACTTTAAAAATTAAAAATTCATCCCTTATGTTTCATTTTCAGGGATTCTCTCCTTTCCTGAACGAATGACTCACGCTCAGGTACATAGTTCCACACCACAAGCTCTCAATTTCTTCTCAAGTGGCCATTTTAAAATTTAATCCCAAGCACGAGCAAGAGGCTATTCTACCAATAGAAGCATCACAACCTAAGTTGATCCACATCCCCACTCACCCTCCGACAACACATTTCTCAACAGGAGTCGCTTGACCGCGATTCATCGCTGAAATCAACCAAGACACAAAACCAGGGAAAAGATCTGAGACATCTGCTCTGCAGGGCACTGTAACATACCTAACAGTGTATTTAACCACTGTATCTTCAACACCAAAGGGGATTTGACATTCAAATTTCCACACACTGGTTCACAGATACTCATCAAAATAAATGTGATTAGTGGTGTGCCTCAGGGGTCTGTGCAGGGAACACAAATTTTCACAATATGCACTAATGATCTGGAAGAAGGAACTGAAGGCACTGTTACTAAATTTGCAGATGATACAAAGATCGGTAGAGGGACAGGTAGTATTGAGGAAGTGATGCACAATCAATTACACAAAGAAGAGAGTTGAATACAACTGAGGCCTTATTACACTAAGATGTGTGGCCTCCTACAGCAGCTGGTGAAATGGCTGCTGTACAGGGAGCACACATATTTATACTCCGCCTACTGGGCGGAGCCAGCAGGCAGGGAACTACCCTGTACTTGTAGTACTGGGCCTTACCATACATACCCTTATATATACAGCAGTGGTTACTACTACATTCACCCCCTGTTAAAATTAAGTCCGGCAGGGGTGGTGGAGAATTATATACAGCACAAGTTTAATATACGGAGAAACAATTTTGAGTCCAGAACCAATTACAGGTTTAGCCGGTCCGGAGCCTTGATCTGACATTGGGAGCGACGCAGTGGTGGCGGCTATTCTGGCATCGGTCGGGTCCTTGGTGACTCCGGGAGCGTACCGAGATCCTCTTCATCCTCAGGCGTGGGCAGGGGAGGACGGATGGTCCTGGGGAGTTGGTGCTGGGTGCGCCGGGGAGGGGAGGGTGGCGCCGGGCTGAGGGGGGGGGGGGGGGTGGTGTGTGTGTGTGTGGAACCTGCTGGTGCCCGGTCCCTGAGAGAGACAGTATCTTGGCGGCTGTCAGGGTACGCTACGTAGGCATACTGGAGGTTGGCGTGGAGTAACTGCCCCCTTTCCACCAAAGGGTCCGCCTTGTGGAGTCATACATGCTTACGGAGGAGTACGGGTCCTGGAGCTGTGAGCCAAGTCGGGATCGACACCCCGGTGGTGGACTTCCTGGGGAAGGCAAAGAGGCGTTCATGGGGTGTGTCATTAGTCGCAGTGCATAGGAGCGACTGAATGGAGTGCAGTGCATCGGGGAGGACCTCCTGCCAGCGGGAGGCCAGGAGATTTCTGGACCGGAGGGCCAGCTGGATGGCCCTCCAGACCGTCCCGTTCTCCCTCTCCACCTGTCCGTTTCCCCGGGGGTTATAGCTGGTCGTCCTGCTCGAGGCGATACCCTTGTGGAGCAGGAACTGACGCAGCTCATCGCACATGAATGAGTATCTCCTGTCACTGTGGATGTAGGCGGGGAAGCCGAACAGAGCGAAGATGGCGTTGAGGGCTTTGATGACGGTGGCAGACGTCATGTCGGGGCATGGGATGGCGAAGGGGAATCTGGAGTACTCATCGACCACACTGAGGAAATACGTATTCCGGTCGGTGGAGGGGAGGGGCCCTTTGAAGTCCACTCTGAGGCGTTCAAAGGGGCAGGAGGCCTTTACCAGGTGCGCATGGTCCGGCTGGTAGAAGTGCGGTTTGCACTCCGCACAGACCTAGCAGTCTCTGGTGATGGCCCTGACTTCCTCGACGGAGTAGGACAGATTGCGGGCCTTAATGAAGTGGTACAACCGTGTGACTCCCGGGTGACAAAGGCTGTCGTGCAGAGTCCGGAGTCGGTCTACCTGTGCACTGGCACATGTACCTTGGGTAGGGCATCGGGGGGCTCGTTGAGTTGACCAGGGCGATACAAAATCTCGTAGTTGTAGGTGAAGAGCTCGATCCTCCACCTCAAGATTTTATCATTTTTGATCTTGCCCCGCTGTGTGTTGTTAAACATGAAGGCAACCGACCATTGGTCAGTGAGGAGAGTGAATCTCCTGCCGGCCAGGTAATGCCTCCAATGCCTCACAGCTTCAACGATGGCCTGGGCCTCTTTTTCGATGAAGGCGTGCCGAATTTCGGAGGCATGAAGGGTTCGTGAAAAGAATGCCACGGGCCTGCATGCCTGGTTGAGGGTGGTGGCTAGAGCGACGTCTGATGCATCACTCGCCACTTGTAAGGGGAGAGTCTGCGTGCATCGCGGCCTTGGCGATGTCGGCCCTAATAAGGTTGAAGGCCTGTTGAGCCTCAGCCGTCAGAGGGAAAAGGGTGGACTGGTTGAGTGGGCGGGCCTTGTTCGCCTAATTTGGAACCCACTGGGCATAGTAAGGAAAGAACCCCAGGCAGCGTTTGAGGGCCTTGGGGCACTGGGGAAGGGGGAGTTCCATGAGGGGGCGCATGCGGTCGGGGTCGGGCCCCAGAACTACGTTCTGAACCACATAGCCGAGGATGGCTAAGCGGTTCGTGCTGAATATGCACTTCTCCTTGTTATAAGCGATGTTTAGGAGAGTGGCGGTGCGGAGAAATTTGGCAAGGTTGGCGTCGTGGTCCTGCTGATCGTGGCCGCAGATGGTGACATTGTCTAGGTACGGGAAAATGGCTCGCAGCCCGTACCGGTCGACCATTCGGTCCATCTCCCTTTGGAAGGCCGAAACTCCGTTGGTGACGCTGAAGGGAACCCTAAGAAAGTGGTAGAGGCAGCCATCTGCCTCGAAGGCAGTGTATGGGTGGTCCGCCTTACGGATGGGGAGCTGGTGGTAGGCGGATTTTAGGTCTACAGTTGAGAAGACCCGGTACTGTGCAATCTGATTGACCATATCAGATATGCGTGGGAGGGGGTACGCGTTGAGCTGCATGTACTGATTGATGGTCTGGCTGTAGTCCACGACCATTCTGTGTTTCTCCCCCGTTTTCACCACTACCACTTGGGCTCTCCAGGGGCTGTTGCTGGCCTCAATGATGCCTTCCCGAAGCAGCCCCTGGACCTTAGACCTGATGAAGGTCCTGTCCTGGGTGCTGTACCATCTGCTCCTGGTGGCGATGGGTTTGCAATTCGGGGTTAGTTTTGTGAATAGGGAAGGTGGGTCGACCTTTAGGGTCGCGATGCCGCACACAGTAAGGGGTGGTAGGAACCCGCCGAATTTCAATGTTAGGCTCTGGAGGTTACACTGGAAGTCCAGGCCGAGTAGCAGGGCAGCGCAGAGGTTGGGGAGGACGTAGAGGCGGAAGCCGCTGAACTCTACGCCCTGGAACGTGAGCGTGGCTATACAGTACCCCGGATCGCCACGGAGTGGGACCCTGAGGCCAGGGAGATTCTCTGATTGGCGGGGTGTACCACGACGGAGCAGCGCCTTACCGTATCGGGATGTATGAAGTTCTCGGTGCTCCCGGAGTCCAGCAGACAGGAGATCACGTGCCCATCGATCGTCACGCTTGTGGAGGCAGTTGCTAGATTGTGCGGGCGAGACTGGTCGATCGTGACCGAGGCGAGCCCGGGCTGGTCGTCGCTGGTGTCAGACAATGGGGTGCCGGGGGGCACGGGTCCTGGAATGATGGTGGCGCCCATGTGCTGTGGGGGAGACAAGATGGAGGCGCCTGACGATCCTGAGGAGGACAAGATGGCGGCGCCCACGGGCCGCACGTGGCCTAGGGAGTGGAAGATGGGAGCGCCCATTGGCCGTGCGTGGTCCGCGGGAGGGAGGATGTCGGCGCCCGCTGTCCGTACGTGGGGGGGGTCGGAGCGATAGCGGCGACTGAGCGAGCCTGGCACACCACAGCGAAGTGCCGCTTTCCACCGCAGGCCTTGTTCCGGGCCGGGCAGCGTTGGCGGGGGTGGTTTGGCTGCCCACAGAAGTAACATCTGGGGCCCCCGGGGTTGGCGCGTGGCACAGGCGTAGGGTTGGCTGAGTGGGGTCCCCGATGGGGCGGCTGACTGCGGGGTCCATGATGCATAGGAGGGGTGGGTCGCGCAGCTGGGGGTGTAGGCCTGGATATTGCGCGAGGCGACCGTCATCGATAGCGCCAGCTTTTTGGTTGCCGCGAGGTCGAGCGTGCCCCCCTCTAAAAGTCGCTGGCGGATGTGATCTGACGCAATCCCCATAACGAAAGCGTCCCGTATGAGTAAATTTGAGTGTTCCCTGGCTGTGACGGCCTGACAGTCACAGTCTCTGACCAGGGGAATTAGGGCACGTCAGAAATCTTCTATTGACTCACCAGGGAGTTGACTACGAGTGGAGAGGATGTGCCTGGCATAAAGCGTGTTAGTCCGCTGAGTGTAATTCTCTTTCAGTAGCGCCATGGCTTCATCATAGGTTGGCGCGTCCTGGATAAGTGGAAAAACGCTGGAGCTCAGCCGTGTGTAGAGCATCTGGATCTTCTCAGCTTCCGGAATTGGGTCTGGTACAGACCTGATGTAAGCTTCGAAACAAGCTAGCCAATGTTCAAAGTCCTTTCTGCCGTTGCTTGATTGCGGATCCAGCTGCAGGCGATCCGGCTTGATGCGGAGGTCCATCTTCTGAAAACTTTAGTGTAATAAATTGATGCATGATCAATTGCACAAGGACGAGAGTAGGATGTAACTGAGGCTTTATTACACTAAGATGTGTGGCCTCCTACAGCAGCTGGTGAAATGGCTGCTGTACGAGGAGCACACATATTTACACTCCGCCTACTGGGCGGAGCCAGCAGGCAGGGACTACCCCCGTACCTGTAGTACAGGGCCTTACCATACATTCCCTAATATATACAGCAGTGGTTACTACCACAGGAAGCAAGGGGGCTGCAGAAGGATTTGGACAAGCCAGGAAAGTGGGCAATGAAGTGGCAGATGGAATACAATGTGGAAAATTGTGAGGTTATGCACTTTGGAAGGAGGAATGGAGGCACAGACTATTTTCTGAATGGGGAAATGCTTAGGAAATCAGAAGCATAACGGGACTTAGGAGTCCTTGTTCACGATTCTCTTAAGGCTAACATGCGAGTTCAGTCGGCAGTTAGGAAGGCAAATTTAATGATAGCATTCATGTCGAGAGGACCAGGAATATACTTCTGAGGCTGTATAAGGCTCTGGTCAGATCCCATTTGGAGAATTGTGAGCAGTCTTGGGCCCAGTATCTCAGAAACGATGTGCTGGCCGAGGAAAGGGTCCAGAGGAGGTTACAAGAATGATCCCTGGAATGAAGAACTTGTCATATGAGGAACGGTTGAGGACTCTGGGTTTGTACTAGTTGGAGTTTGGAAGGATGAAGGGGGATCTTATTGAAACTTACAGGATATTGCGAGGCCTGGATAGAGTGGATGTGGAGAGGGTGTTCCCACTTATAGGAAAAACTAGAACCAGAGGACGCAATCTCAGACTAAAAAACAGAGATGAGGAGGAATTTCTTCAGCCAGAGGGTGGTGAATCTGTGGAACCTTTTTGCCGCTGAAGGCTGTGGAGGCCAAATCACTGAGTGTCTTTGAGGCAGAGATAGATAGGTTCTCGATTAATAAGGGTATCAGGGGTTATGGGAAGAATGGGGGATGAGAAAAATATCAGCCATGGTTGAATGGCAGAGCAGACTCGATGGGCCGAGTGGCCTAATTCTTCTCCGATATCTTATGGTCTAAATTGGTTACTGACTATGCTGAAATTATGTAAACAGGATTGTGTTCACAACTATATTTTTTTAAATGTGCAGAGGATGTTAAAGATTTAAAAATATGCTGCAGTTATAATAAACTTCTAAAATTCTTTCACATGATTTTTGTACATAATTTGAAAAGGAACGAAAGAGTAATGATGGTTGAGCTTGATGGGAGGAGAGGGGAGTTAGAGTATTGAAGGATTTATTTCTGGGAGGCCGGTTTGCGAAGTTGGGGGAACTGGGGGAGAATACGGATTGGGGTAGGGGGAGATGTTTAGCTATATACAGGTCCGAAATTTTGCCAGGAAGGAGGTACAAAGCTTTCCGATGGCGCCAGCTCCCACACTGTTGGAAGGGATATTGACGACAGGGGGAATGGAGAAGGGGATGGTGTCGGCGATTTATGGGGTGATTCTGGGGGAAGATAAGGTATCGCTAGAGAGGATTAAGGCAAAATGGGAGGAAGAATTGTGGAAGGATATTGAGGAGGGGTCATGGTGTGAGGGTGAATCCGTCAACTTCGTACGCGAGGTTGGGGCTGATACAGTGTATAGGGTGCACCTCAAAAGGGCGAGGATGAGCCGACTTTTTGAGGGGGTGGAGGATGTTTGCGAACGGTGTGGGGGGGAGGGGCACTAATCACATTCATATGTTTTGGTCCTGTCCAAAACTAGAGGGGTATTGGAGGGATGACTTTAAGATAATCTCAAAGGTGGTGCACGTGAGACTTGAGGGTGGGTGGGATAAGGGGATTGTTGGTTAGGGGATTACCATTTTATTTGATGTTATTGTTGATTATCTGTTGTAAATTTTGTTGAAAATGTGAAAAAGGACGAGAATAAAAATATTTATATTAAAAAAATGATGGTTAACCTTATGAGTAAACTGTAGGGCAGTATTCTCCCTGGCAGAAGGTGGCAGCGGAGAATCTAGTGGGAGCTCAAAAGTCGGAAACCCACCAACATAAAATCAGGTTGCATTTCTCTAATGGAAGACGATCTTCCCAGTGCCTGGTGGCGTCAATGTCATTTGATTTCATTTGTATCTCATGAATGCTCATTAAAACAGATGCCTACCAGCGAATCTTGCATTACGCCAGCATAGAATCATAGAATTTACAGTGCAGAAGGAGGCCATTCGGCCCATCGGCTCTGCATCGGCCCTTGGAAAGAACACCCTACCCAAGCCCACACCTCCACCCTCTTCCCGTAACCCATCTAACCTTTTCTGAACACTCCAAGGGCAATTTAGCACTGATAATCCACCTACCCTGCACATCTTTGGACTGTGGTTGGAAACCGGAGCACCCGGAGGAAACCCACACAGACACGGGGAGAATGCGTAGACTCTGCACAGACAGTGACCCAAGGGGAAATCGAATCTGGGACCTTGGAGCTGTGAAGCAACTGTGCTAACCACTATGCTGCAGTGCTGCATGAAATTACATTGGTCTGAAATCGAATTAATAACGGGTGGCGTGCAGAAGGTGGCCCTCAGTCCAGGGACTTTGAGATGAGTACAACAAAGTCTTTCTGCCATAGTGCTGTGCTGCTCCTGATGCACTCCCCCCGTCTCAGTCCGAACAGGTCTTCATGGACAGCACCATGCTGCTGGACCATGGACCCTCTTGTGTCACCGAGTCAGATCAGTACCGCTTCTGGGGTTGGGAAGAACAGGGGTCTCCCCCCTCAGTTGTCACACGCCAGTGTTTATCTGGACAGCATTATGCTGTGGCACTCACACAGCCACCGCAAAAGGTCTGGAGTTCGATCGGGGGGGGTGTGGGGGGTGAGGCCGAGTGGGGGAGGTAACTGCTAATGAAGATACAGGGAGAAACATGAAAGGAGAGCTGTTCAAGGAGAGTGATGGGCAAAGGGCAAACACTATGTGGGGCAATATGAAAGGAGGGTTGTGGAAGGGATGAGAAGGGCAAGGCGGAAGTGTGAGGGCTCCCATTGATAGGCAGAATGTAAGGAGGTGGATGACAAAGACAAATAATGGAAGGCGGAGGGCAGACCAAGAGGCGAGAAGCTGGACCCCGACAAGCCTGCATGCAAGTCAGACAAACATGGGGGGGTCTAAGGGATAGGACATTACTGGAAGGGAATGCATGCAGACAGCAGAATATGGGATGGGGACTTTTTCATGTTGCACATTCGGGATGGTTCTCATGAACACTTACAGGTCGGGGTTACTGTGGTTTGTGAAGGTCACTGCTGTTCATCGTCCTCTTTGGAATTGAGAACAATGTCCTGGCAGACAGGAGTCACAGAGTACAGGCGGGGGGGGGGGGGGGGGGGGGGGGGGGATTTTTGTAGGGGGCCCTTAGGGTGAGAGTCGACATATTAGCAAGGAACGCTAGTGAACGGAAGTGAAGTTGGGGGGCTGCAGTGGTTAGCCAGTGTGGGGAGGGGGGGGAGGGTTGGGGGCGGAGGGGGGAGGTGACATGGCAGTTGGCAGAGGAAGCTGGAGTAACAAAAGACTGCAATTGCAGCCTAGATCAGTCCAACAGAAAGATTTTCTCTTTCCTTACTGGCCTGAACCTTTATTATTGGATTACTGATATCCATTCCATCATGGCTGTCCCCATGATGAGGTTCCCTCATGTTCTCCAGCTTGCCTTAACAGGACCCGCCCCTCCTGACTTCATTGAAGTCAGTTGGAAATATCAACTCATCATAATTTGTCCGTACTGGAATTAACATGACATAATCAGGTGTAACAGGACACAACAGGAGCAAATGCTCATCATAACTGGAAACCAGTTAGCATCCCCGTTTGTCCTGTTGCTTTTAACTGGACCCATTGAATCCAATTGAAATCAGTTTCTTTGTTGAATGGTACAAATGGTTACAACTGGAATAACTTAGTAAGCAAGCAGAAAGACAGTAGCTGGTCACTGACTGCAGCTAGCCCCAGTATCAGCTTGCGAATTTGGTGAGTGAGAGCATTTTAAAGGTTAATCTCTTTCTAAAATCATTTGGGCTGATGAGGCACCAGTGCTGCCTGCCCTCTGAATGGCAGCATGTAATGCACACCTTCCCTCCTCAATTAGATGGCAAGCATAGAGGCAGCCAACTGGGAGGTGACTCCGCAAAGATTGCCACCCTGGTCTTGCACCTAGTGAATGCAGTTGGTCCCCAGGATCGGGATCCCAAAGCCTGGAGCAAAATCCAGCCTTATAATGTTCCTCAAAAACCATTTTTTAAAAGTCATAAGGTAATGTAGGAAATGTTTAATCGAGCTTGATGGCTTGATAGGGAAAATAATGATGCAAAGGTTAGTCATTGTGCTGTTCTGTTTTGCCCTCTAAAGCAAGGTCATTTTTCATTAAATTCAGTGCACTGAATAAGTCAAGGCAGCGTGAGCGGTGTGTGAAATGTTGTCATACCTATGTCATTTGTCTGCACAGCCAATATACAGTTACCATTTACAGAAGAATAATAAGACCAAAGAGGATTAAAGGAATTTAAAAGCAGTGCTAGGTCAAGTCTGCAAAGTGTCATTAAAAGCATACGAAGAATCCTCTGGAGATTTAATAAATCAAGGATAACAGTAGTCAGATTTACAGTGGCTGAGAAAATACTGGAATCAACACAACAACAATGATCAATAAATGAATAAAGATATTTGTGGTGCTCCTTCAGATCTCGTAGTAGCAATAAGTAAATACGCCAATGTCAAGCCACTAGAATAACGTAGAAGCTAGCAGGATAGAAACAAATGAAAATGGATACTTCAACAGGTTTTACCTCCTCTATTTTCCCTTATTTAACCTTTTTAGATTCCATGTACCCAGTTGACAACATTGGCAGCTCTAACAATTTTGTTTATCATTTAGAGATTTAGCATTATAATATTACTGCCTCTGATTCAAAGGACCAGAGGGAGAGATAAAAAGAATCCCATTTGTTCCTACCCTGGCAAATTGTGCACATTAAAGCAAAAATCAGAAAATCACTGCATATTGACAACATTGAGGCAATTGCGGCTGGTAGTGTGAGGCTGGCTCTCTTGCCATACTGTTTTTCCTTCTCGTTTCCTATGCAGCTGCATATATTTCCCTGGCAGCACAGCTGAGATTGAAAACCAGTTTGGGATTTAGAGTCATAGAGTCATAGATGTTTACAGCATGGAAACAGGCCCATCGGCCCAGCTTGTCCATGCTGCCCAGTTTCCATCAATAAGCTAGTCCCACTTGCCCGCATTTGGCCCATATCCCTCTATACACACCCTGCCCATGTAACTGTCTAACTGTTTTTTAAAGGATAAAATTGTACCCACCACTATCACTGCCTCTGGCAGCTTGTTCTAGATGCTCACCACCCTCTGTGTGAAACAATTTCCCCTCTGGTCTCTTTTGTATCTCTCCCCATGCCCTCTCGTTCTAGACTCCTCTACCTTTGGGAAAAGATGTCGACTATCTACCTAACCTATGCTCCTCATTATTTTATAGACTAATTCTATCTCCCACCACTTCTTGGTTCAGCTTGTGCCATCAATATCTATTCTGTTTTAATCAATACAGTTGGCTACATTAAATCACACTTTATATCAGCTGTCATAAGCATACAGAAATGATGTGGTCTATTCTTTTTTAATTTTTTGTGTGAAGGCTGTTGCTCGACTATCAGGAATTTCTCATCCACTTTCTGCCTGGCTGGCTCTGGGATCAGGTATGTGAATTATAGATGCTGAGAAATGCCTCCCATCCTTTGTCCTCAAACTCAAGCTGTCATTACATATACTGGGTTTAATGGGATGCAAACCTTCCTGGCTCCTTATAGATGGGCCTTGTGCTATTGACCTTTGAGAAACCAGTAGGCTTATCCTGTTGCTGCCACTAGCTAACTAGTGAGACCTACAGTTTAGGTGTTTGTCACACTAACACCCCGCTTAACCCTATAGTAATATCTAATCTCCTTGACCAATGCATCATTTGTCTATTTTCTGTGTAAACCAATAGGTGAGATTGCCAATATTTAGTGACAATTAGCATTGAATTATGGACAAGTTTGTGTTGTGGATACACTAGGCAATGGATTGAGACCATCCTGACTCCCATCACATTGGATCCTTACTAATTATGCAAGAGAACTTCCATTGAATCAAGAATAAACAATGCTGGAAAAACTCAGCAGGTCTGGCAGCATTTGTAAGGAGAGAAAGCAGAGTAAATATTTTGAGTCCTTTTGCCTCTTCGTCAGAACTAACGAGAGGGAAATTGTGTTAGATATTAAAGTAGCTGTGAGAGATTGCAACAAAATGTAGTAACTTGAAGAACAAAAAGAGAGATGGTCTGGTGGGAGAAGAGGGGTTTACATTGAGGTAATACACATATGGGATATATTTTTAAGGGGTTTAAAATGGAGGAGACAGGTCACTTAATAAAGGTCACTTCCATTTAATCAGCTTGGTCTGATTGGAGCCTACATCCATAGTTGGAAGATCAATGTCAACCAATTGTATCATCCAGTTAATTACACAATTATTTTGCTTACCTGATAGTTTAGGCACCATTGTGATTAATCTGACCACTGTTAATGACTATTCACAAGCAAACCCCCACAGACATAAATTTCCATATTACCAGATGAATTACGATCAGATTAAATCCTTTTTAAAGCTACCAAACGTTTAAAGTTTGGAGATTCATTTCACAGAACTTTCTAGACGTTATAGGCAAAAGTACCGTTTCTCAAGGATTTCTTTTGTTGTTCCCACCAATGTCATGAATAATCCCACAGATTCCAAAACCTTGCCTATCAGTGTGTCCACAACACAAACTTGTCCATAATTCAATGCTAATTGTCACTAAATATTGGCAATCTCACCTATTGGTTTAAGGTCAAAGGTGATATAGTCTGATGCCTGAGCATACAGAACATCCGTCATTTCCCGAATGCACCAGGGGGCTGAAGATTAAGATAAGTCACACAAGTCGCTACTAGAGCCCTAGAATGACCTGGTGGCATAGAAGTTTAGGTCTGCAGTCTCCTCCACCTCCATGGGGTGCCATGTCCGTGATGCGTGGCACAGTGCCGCACTGTCTCTTTGTTGAGACAGACTTTTCTGCAGCACATGGTCAGTTTATTGAATGATCAACGACACCTGTATACCTTAGGTTGTCGCTGGCCTTCTCTTCTGGGTCTCTCCTCAGTCTGATATGCGGCCGGGTCTTCAGGGTGTGCGGCGGCCCCCTGCACATGGGGTGCCGTCTGAACCTCCGATGTTGCTGCTGCCTTCTACAGCGTCTGCCCATCTCAGCTGCCACAAGCAGCAGGAGTGCAGCCTCCACGGGATCAACTCCAGCAAACATAGTGATACCTGGAAGAAATTGGAGATGGATAGAGACTGACAATCAATTAGGCCTTCTATCCCAGGATCCTCAAACTTCCCCAAGCCTCCCCCACCCTTACCATGACTGTCCCGCCTTCTCTCAGAATGCCATCCGGCGAGCCAGTTGCGTTGGCAAATCTTGCTCTGCACACTCACCCTCAGGTACATCAGGAGTTCCTCGATCCCAGACCCCAGCCCTCATCTAGGACCATTAGGGAGGACGTGTTCAGCTGCCCTCCGCTCATCCACATGCTTACCCTTCGGCCACAGTGCTGAAGCCCGGCTCTTTACTGTTTGCTAATAATAATCTTTATTATTGTCACAAGTAGGCTTACATTAACACTGCAATGAAGTTACTGTGAAAACCTCTCGTCGCCACACTCACCTGTTCAGGTACACAGAGCGAGAATTCAGAATGTCCAATTCACCCAACTGCTCATCTTTTGGGACTTGTGGGAGGAAACTGGAGCACCCGGAGGAACTAACGCAGACACAGGGATAACGTGCAGACTCCTTACAATGACCCAAGCGGGAATCGAACCTGGGACCCTGGTAGTGTGAAGCAACAGTGCTAAGCCCTGTGCTACCGTGATGTTGATGCTCCTAGAGTACAGGCAACTGTTCAGGCATCTAAGGTTGCTGGACATACAACGCACTAAGATGTACAAGACATCAGTAAGGCCACACTTGGATTACTGTGTACAGTTCTGATCATCCTATTATAGAAAGGATATTATTAAACTAGAAAGAATGCAGAAAAGATTTACTAGACTAGGACTTGATTGTGATTTGTAACTAGTGGCTGGATAGACTGGGACTTTTTTCACTGGAGCGTAGGAGGCTTAGGGGTGATCTAATAGAGGCCTATAAAATAATGAGGAGCATAGATAAGGAGGCACTTCAGAGATGAGGAGCGTGGAGTGTTCTCACAACTAACAAGGCTAATTCCTCATTTGAAGTAGCCTTCAGCTATGAAGCTAGAGGCTGCCGACAGTCAAAGGGAGTGAAATTGAATTTCAGGAGAGAAGCTGCAGCATTGCTCCGTCCTGGAAGAGCCTGGTGGACAGACGGGCTGCAGCTGTGTTTGTTCCTGTTAGAAGCCTCCGCAATATTTATAGATGGCTTGAAGGCCTCACAGATGCAAAGCCCCTCACCCTGCCAGACGACGGGCAGCCCCTGACCTGCAATGTTTCAGCCCTCTGACCAAGCCCAACCCCCCGACGGGTGGGATTCTGCGCCCCCCTCCCCCCAAGGAGCACTTCGGTAGGAGCTCTTGAGTTGCATGTCGGAAAGTGGAAAAGGCTACTCACCCCTTCACTTCCCCTCAGTAGCCATTACGCCAGGTTCCTGTTTTTGAAAAGGAGTACTAAATGACACCCTTGTGACTTCCGCTGGGGTATTGGGTAATTATGGGAGGCTGCTGCATTCAACTTCAATCTCGTTAATGAGATTGAAATGAGGGTTAATGATAGTCTCACCATTTTTGGGCGTGATCCAGAACTCGATTTTGCCCTCTCTCGCTATTCACCCGGTGACCCCCGATCCGTGTCTGGTGCAACGCAGTTGTTGAATAACACCCATGGTTTCCTCTTGCAATCCATTCCCATGGGTTGTTCAGACATGTTCCAATGTAAGATGTAAACACAAGGGGCGGGATTCTCCGCGCACCGGCGGAGCGGGCAACAACGGCGCAATGGAGTGGCGTGAATCAGTCTGTCCTGGGCCGCCCCGAAGGTGTGAAATCCTAGGCCGGCGCCGGAGTGGTTTGGCACTACGCCAACCCCAAAGGTGGCGCGAGTTGGCGCATGCGCGGGTGCACCAGCGTGTGGAGGCGTCATCCCAGCACATGCGCGGGGGGGTTCACCTTCGCGTCGGCCATCGCGGACTTCTACATCGGCCGGCGCAGAGGAATAGAGTGCCCCCATGGCACAGGCCCCGATCGCGGGCCAGGCCACCATGGGGGCACCTCCCGGGGCCAGGCCCCCCCGAGAACCCCGCAGAGCCGGGTCTCGTCAGTAAGTTCCTACCTTAATGTACGCTGGTGGGACGGGCCTAAAATGGGCGGCCGCTTGGCCCATCGCGGGCCGGAGAATTCGGGCGGCCCCGTGGCCCTTTGTGTCACGCTGGTCCTCGCTATTCTCCGAGGCGGGCGGCGCGATTCACATCAGGGGGATTTTTGGGGGGGCCGGAGAATTCGGCGGCCTGCGGGGGCGGGATTCACGCATACCCCGGCGATTCTCCGACTCTGCGGGGGATCGGAGAATCCCGTCCATAATCAGAAAAGCAGTTATGACCTGGAGGAGTCTGTATTTCATGTATCCTTGGACAGGTAACAGCCCCTCTTTTACTATTTGAATTCGCTGTTCCTCAAGTTCTGGTTGAGTTTCAGTCCCATGCTCCTGATCTTCGGCCACCAAAATAACTTCAGCAATAGATTAAAATAAATGTAGTATCAATGCAGCAATTCATCACAATGTTGGTATATTGAGACATTGTGATGTTTGGACATGCTGCTCAGACATTGACCATTGCAGTCCCAATTTCATAATCAACTTCCAGCAGGCCTACCCAGCGATTGCCATCAAATGACTGTGTAAATATGGGAAGTGTCACACATATATCAGTTAGGCACAGCTTTCCCACAGATAAGTTAACGTGAATGCAGGAAGGTAATGTCCTCCATGATTAGATTACCTACTGTCAAAACTCGATCATGTTCAGAAATACTGCCTGCTCATTCTGAGTCAAGCGAGTAATCAGCATTACCTTACCACTATTCATTAGCTGCATTGGGGCCAGATATCGGGCTTTTTTGACACCACTTAAAGGCAGTCAACACCTCTTAAAGGGGAGGTGGACTCAGGTTCCAGGCAATAAGGAAATCTTTGAAATTAATGGTTGGTTGAAACATCTATCTATAGTTTATGCTCAGCAGTGGGTAGGTAGATGCCAAGAGCTTTTCTCCAAATACATGGATGAAATGTTGTGGTCCTCCAAGAATGATAAATAAAAATACTCCATCTCAATCTATCCTGCTCTCTCCTACAACTCCAACATCTAGCCTGTCCAGTCCCATCAGGATTTTATATGTTTCTATGAGACCCCTCTCATTCTTCTAAACTCCAGTGAGTACAAGCCCAGTCGATCCAGTCTTGCTTCATTTGTCAGTCCTGACATCCCGGGAATTAGTCTGGTGAACCTTTGCTGGACACCCGCAATAGTAAGAATGTCCTTCCTCAAACGAGGAGACAAAACTGCACACAATACTCAAGGTGTGGCCTCACCAAGGCCCTGTATAACCGCTACAAGACATCCCTACTCCGATACTCAAATCCTCTCGCTATGAAGGCCAGCATGCGATTAGCTTTCCTCACCGCCTGCTGTACCTGCATACCAACCTTCAGCTACTGTTCCACCACGACACCCAGGTCTCGTAGCACTTCCCCTTTTCCTAAACTGCCACCATTCAGAACATATCTGCCTTCCTGTTTTTACCACCAAAGTGGATAACCTCACATTTGCCCACATTATATAGTATTTGCCAAGTATTTGCCCACTCAGTCAGCCTGTCCAAGTCACCCTGCAGCCTCTTTGCATCCTCCTCACAGCACACACTGCCACCCAGCTTAGTGTCGTCTGCAAATTTGGAGATATTGCATGCAATTCCTTCATCCAAATCATTAATGTATATTGTGAACAGCTAGAGTTCCAGCACTGAACCCTGCGATATCCTGTGAAAATCCCCTTACCGCCACACTTCGGCACCTGTTTGGGTACACTGAGGAAGAATTGAGAATGTTCAACTCACCTAACAAGCTTGTCTTTTGGCAGGAAACCGAAGCACCCGGAGGAAGCCCAGACAGGGGGAGAACGTGCAGACTCCACACAGACAAGTCGGGAATCGAACCCGGCTCACTGGAGCTGTGAAGTCCTCACCACTGCTTTGTTCTTATATGTATGCTGGTGACACTAAGCTCTACCTTACCACCAAATCTCCTGACCCCTTCACCGTCTCTAAATTGTCAGATTGGTATTCAAAATTCAGGAGGGGATCAGCAAATATTTCCTCCAATTAACTGTAGGGAAGATTGAGACATTTGATGAGATTCTCCATTTGAGAGACTAAGGGCGGGATTCTCTGATTGCCGAGGCAAAACCACGTTCGGCGATTGGCCAGATTTTTACGCTGAAATCGAGGGCGGCGTTTTTCGGATGCTCTGCCCCTCAAAAACAGCATAACCGCTGAGTATGCCGCACGTCGTCGGAACAGCCTCAGGATGTCACCTGAGGTCCTCCCCCGATGTTCCGCCCTCGATGGGGCGGCTTCCCAATGGCGCAGTCAAATATTCTCTCAGTTTCCGGGGATTTTGCGTGGCGGCTGCAGACTGTGTCTGGGTGGGAGGGGGTGGGGGGGGGGGGGGGGGGGTTGGGGGGGGGGGAGCCGTTCCGCTGGCCAGGGGTGGCGAGGGAGATTACAGGGGCGCAATATCTGGCAGGCCGGGTCCGCATGCGGCCTGAGTCATGTTATACGATATGGCCGACGCAGGTCGCCGCCATGCGCATGCTCAGCCACGGCAATTCTCCATCCATATCTGCAGGTAAAGACAGGGCAACGCTGACTTTTTCATTGTAAACCTAGACAATTCCTGCAGACATAGTCTCAAAACCGGAGAATCCAGCCCTAAGTATTGACGCTGGGATGGAATTGGGAGTGTTCCCCAGTCCAGTTGGGGGCGCCAGTCCCGGAGCCATTCAGGACATGCTAATGGGCCAGCCCATGTGGAACTAGTACAATTCAGTGCAATATTAGTACAGAGCAGAGGGCGATGGAGCTGGTCGGGGAGGTAGGACAGCGGGCAGTCTCCCAGGCAGAGGTTGGCATGGGACAACCAAATGTGAACCACAAAGAATTGCGATGTCCCGATGGCAAGTGAGTCACCCTTCTTCCCCCATACCACACCCACCCAAAATCTCACCATGTGTCTTGTCTTTTGTCTTGCAGGTTCACCATCCGACAAGAGGGACTGTCCGGTGTACCTCGCCCTCCAGCCGTAACCCTGCTACACCGTAGAGTACCTGTCCGATGGCAGCACCGACTTTTTGTCACTGCTGTCACCTGTACCCTCCACCATAAGAACATAAGAACATAAGAACATAAGAACTAGGAGCAGGAGTAGGCCACCTGGCCCCTCGAGCCTGCTCCGCCATTCAATGAGATCATGGCTGATCTTTTGTGGACTCAGCTCCACTTTCCGGCCTGAACACCATAACCCTTAATCCCTTTATTCTTCAAAAAACTATCTATCTTTACCTTAAAAGCATTTAATGAAGGAGCCTCAACTGCTTCACTGGTCAAGAATTCCAGAGATTCACAACCCTTTGGGTGAAGAAGTTCCTCCTACACTCAGTCCTAAATCTACTTCCCCTTATTTTGAGGCTATGTCCCCTAGTTCTGCTTTCACCCGCCAGTGGAAACAACCTGCTTGCATCTATCCGATCTATTCCCTTCATAATTTTAAATGTTTCTATAAGATCCTCCCTCATCCTTCTAAATTCCAACTCGTACAGTCCCAGTCTACTCAACCTCTCCTCATAATCCAACCCCTTCAGCTCTGGGATTAAACTAGTGAATCTCCTCTGCACACCCTCCAGTGCCAGTATGTCCTTTCTCAAGTAAGGAGACCAAAACTGAACACAATACTCCAGGTGTGGCCTCACTAACACCTTATACAATTGCAACATAACCTCCCTAGTCTTAAACTCCATCCCTCTAGCAATGAAGGACAAAATTCCATTTGCCTTCTTAATCACCTGTTGCACCTGTAAACCAACTTTCTGTGACTCATGCACTAGCACACCCAGGTCTCTCTGCACAGCGGTATGTTTTAATATTTTATCGTTTAAATAATAATCCCGTTTGCTGTTATTCCTACCAAAATGGATAACCTCACATTTGTCAACATTGTATTCCATCTGCCAGACCCTAGCCCATTCACTTAACCTATCCAAATCCCTCTGCAGACTTCCAGTATCCTCTGCACTTTTCGCTTTACCACTCATCTTAGTGTCATCTGCAAACTTGGACACATTGCCCTTGGTCCCCAACTCCAAATCATCTATATAAACTGAAAAATTGTGGGCCCAACACGGATCCCTGAGGGACACCACCAGCTACTGATTGCCAACCAGAGAAACACCCATTAATCCCCACTCTATGCTTTCTATTAATTAACCAATCCTCTATCCATGCTACTACTTTACCCTTAATGCCATGCATCTTTATCTTATGCAGAAACATTTTGTGTGGCACCTTGTCAAAGGCTTTCTGGAAATCCAGATATACCACATCCATTGGCTTCCCGTTATCTACTGCACTGGTAATGTCCTCAAAAAATTCCACTAAATTAGTTAGGCATGACCTGCCCTTTATGAACCCATGCTGCGTCTGCCCAATGGGACAATTTCTATCCAGATGCCTTGTTATCTCTTCCTTGATGATTGATTCCAGCATCTTCCCTACTACCGAAGTTAAGGCTCACTGGCCTATAATTTCCTGCTCTCTGCCTACCTCCTTTTTTAAACAGTGGTGTCACGTTTTCTAATTCCCAATCCACCGGGACCACCCCAGAGTCTAGGGGATTTTGGTAAATCATCATTAGTACATTTGCAATTTCCCTAGCCATCTCTTTTAGCACTCTGGGATGCATTCCATCAGGGCCAGGAGACTTGTCTACCTTTAGCCCCATTAGCTTGCCCATCACTACCTCCTTAGTGATAACAATCCTCTCAAGGTCCTCACCTGTCATAGCCTCATTTCTATCAGTCGCTGGCATGTTATTTGTGTCTTCCACTGTGAAGACCGACCCAAAAAACCTGTTCAGTTCCTCAGCCATTTCCTCATCTCCCATTATTAAAACTATCTTCTCATCCTCTAAAGGACCAATATTTACCTTAGCCACTCTTTTTTGTTTTATATATTTGTAAAAAATTTTACTGTCTGTTTTTATATTCTGAGAAGTTTACTCTCATACTCTATCTTACTCTTCTTTATAGCTTTTTTAGTAGCTTTCTGTTGCCCCCTAAAGATTTCCCAGTCCTCTAGTCTCCCACCAATCTTTGCCACTTTATATGCTTTTTCCTTCAATTTGATACTCTCCCTTATTTCCTTAGATATCCACGGTCGATTTTCCCTCTTTCTACCGATCTTCCTTTTTGTTGGTATAAACCTTTGCTGAGCACTGTGAAAAATCGCTTGGAAGGTTCTCCACCGTTCCTCAACTGTTCCACCATAAAGTCTTTGCTCCCAGTCTACCTTAGCTAGTTCTTCTCTCATCCCATTGTAATCTCCTTTGTTTAAACACAAAACAGTAGTATTTGATTTTACTTTCTCACCCGCCATCTGTATTTTAAATTCCACCATATTGTGATCGCTCCTTCCGAGAGGATCCCTAACTATGAGAGACTCCCACCTCAGTGGGTCATTTTAGTGAAGAGGCTGCTGGGTCACTCTCTGGTGCACACATCACACAAGCTGCGGCACATCACGAGGAAGTTGGAACCCCCAAGGGGACAGACAGTGGGAGGGGTGCCCGACCCCAGGGACTAGCTGAGTCGGGACTCACGCTTCTGGTAAGGACGATCTGATCAATGTTGGAGATGCAGAGCCAGGGTCTAGAGGAGAGGTTGTCACCAACCATTCAGCACCATTAGGTGCAATTGGAGGAGTTCACGATGTCCAAGGCTGGTGTACACTGCGCTGGCAGTGGCTGAGGTGCAGCACAGGGCAGTCCTTTCACAGACAGCCATGTACCGGACCCACATGTACATTGCTGCGACGCTCCAGAGTCTGGCCCAGTCACAACAGACCTTGACTGAGGGTGTCGAGAGCATTGGCCGGGTGCTGGCTGACCTGGCACAAGCACAAAGGGACGTGGCACAGTCACTGTGCTCCATGGCCGAGTGCATCAAGACCCTGGTCGAGACAAAAGCGGGCCTCCAGGACTGGCTGCCCCAGGTGACAGTGGAATCCCTAGAGCTCACTCCGTCTGCACTCCCATCATAAGGTGTAGCCCAGGGGCCATTTGGCACCCCGAGGGAGAGGAGGTGACGGGCCCATGCCAGTGACACCCGCAGGGGAGCTGCTGGAACACCACAGCATCTCCGAATTCCCCCCTCCACCTGAAACTGGCACATAACATGGGCAGCGGGCAGAACATAGTGGCACTTCATCACCTGTGACACCAAAAGTTAGCCAGGCCCATCCAGGTTCTGGCCTTCCAGAGGACGGCGCCAAAGGAAACCCAGGTCACAGGAAGTTATACACAGCAGGCCACCTCCACATCTGATGTGCTGCCTCGGGTCAGACCTAGGAGGAGCATTAGAGCATGTAGAATAGAAAGTTAGACACGTTTAGCATGGGTGCAGCATATAGAACAGCGTTAGAGGCCAGGGCACAATGCTTGTATGTAGCATTATGAAACATCTGTTCACCGACGTTCTGAACTTCCTCAGCCCTCTCTGTGAAGGGTGTGAGGGACGTGCTATGCCGGGTATAGAGAGTGTGCCAGATTGGGTGGGTGTGGGAGGCCGATGAAGTGGAGCACAGGGCAGGGGCCCTGACATTCCTCCTGGGGTCACCCTTGGAGGCAGCATGGTAGGGGCAGAAATGTGGGGGCACCATGTGACCCATCACTGCTCACCACCCCCATAAGCGCCCCCCCAACCCCAACACCAACCCCACCCCCACCTCCCCAGAGGGTCTATGGGCCTGAGATGGAATGGCCAGCACACATGCAGGGATCACTCGGGTGGACAATGAAATGTAATACTGAAGGCAGGAGTCAGACAATTGCTAAACAATATGGAGCACCAGAGCTCATCTCACAGAGGGTCATCATCATCCTCTGTCCCATGGACCAAACCCACTGATACTGCCAACCCAGGGCCAACACCCTGTAGTGATGCCGGTAGGAAGCTCGGAGAAGGGTGGAGATGCAGGGGTGGGGGTTAATGGAGTGAAGTGAGGTGGGACAGGGGAGGGGGTGTTGGCTATAGAGGCGGTGGGTGTGGTCGGCGAACCTGGAGGTGATGAGGTCTGCCGTGTATGATGGTCCTGGCACACATTGTGCCACCTCTTGTGCCTGCCCAGGCCCATGTCCATCCTGGCCATCCTCCTCATCGAATGAGGCCTGCCGCTCCTCGTCCTCCTCCAGCATGTCCCCCCTGTGCAGTGCAATATTGTCCCCTCTAGGGCTATATTGGAGCACGCCACCAAAATGGTCCAGGCATCGGAACTGTATCTTTAGGA
This sequence comes from Scyliorhinus canicula, assembly GCF_902713615.1. NCBI lineage: Eukaryota > Metazoa > Chordata > Chondrichthyes > Carcharhiniformes > Scyliorhinidae > Scyliorhinus > Scyliorhinus canicula. Next base: position 84,072,982 of record NC_052149.1, read on the forward strand.
GGCCAACGCACCGTTCTATGACAGTCCTGGTTGCTGCATGGGTGTCGTTGTGGTCGTTCTTTACATCTGTCTGGGGCCTCTGGACTGATGTCATTAGCCACGACGAGAGTGGATAACTCTTGTCACCCAGGAGCCAACCCCTCACCAGTGGGAGTGCCTCACAGATGTAGGGCAACATCGAATGCGCCAGGAAGCATGCGTCATGCACGTTGCCTCGATATTGGGCCCAGATGTGCATGATGTGCATCTGTTGGTCACACACCACCTGCACATTGGTGGCCTGTAGGGGGACATGTGTCCCATCTATCAACCCCTGGACCTGGGGCATGCCAGTGATGGCAGCAAATCCCACTGCGCAGGCATCCAGGTGGGCCCGGTCCACATTGGTAATAATAGTGTATATAGCCCGCTGTTGGAGCTATCCGTGATGGCACGGATGCACCTGTGTACAGATGCCTGTGAGATCCCAGACAGGTCCCCACTCTGCGCCTGGAAGGACCCTGTAGCAAAATGATTCAGGGCGACCATCACCTTGAAGAACTCCAGGAACAGGTGTCCTCCTCCATACCCAGGTGTGCCATCATCTGACACAGATGTTGTGTGGTCTCCCTGGTCAGCCAGAGTCTTTGACAGCACGCTCGGTCCGGCAGGTCCTCAAAGGGCCGGCCGTCGGTATACACAGGCCCTGATGAGACACCTCCTTCACACCTCCCCCACGTGCCTCACCGGCTGGACCCTGCTCTTCCGGGGCAGACTTCCATTGTGTAAAGTACTGACTAAACAGCGCATGTGCCTGCAACTGCAGAGTGACCGCAAGGTCTGCTGCGGCCAGACAGATGGCAACCATTCCTGGCTGTACTCGGAAGTTAATTCTCTAAAGGGGGAAAAGGACCGACGTGTTAGCATGGTGAGCACTCCCGTGCCCATTCAAGTCCAACAGGTTACATGGTGGCGTGCGTCACACTGCTGCTCCAGCAACCCCATGTCCACCACCCCCCCGCCAATCCCACCCCTACCCCTCGGCCGTTCCCACCGACATTTTGCTTTGCCTTCCACAGCACACTCCTGGCCCCATCGATGACTGGCACCGGGGGGCCTCTAACCCCACCGCCCGTCCCTGTCGCAGGTGTACCAGTGGCTGCCGCAATCCATATCAGTGTTGGGCTCTGTGGCCCCTGTCCTACCCCCTCCAATGGAGTCCACTGTAGGTGTCCTTCTTGTGTGGGCCATGTGATACCCCACCAGCACGGTGGCATATGGGTTGTGGGGTGGGGGTTGTCACCGTGTGTCACCGACTGCTCCCATGTTTCATGGCAAGCGTGATGGGTCTGGGTGAGGGGGAGTGGGCACCAGTTGGGATCATAGCCGCAGTGTGCTGTGGGTCTAGGGTGTGGCACATGGGCTGTGGCAGTCTGTGGGCAGGATGAATGGGAGCAGGGGCCAGGTGGGCGGTCAGGGCATGGAGAGCGCGGTGGTCCTGCGGAGTGGGCTAGCTGATAGTGTCACTGGTGAGGCCTCTGCCCTGCGAGGAGCAGTGTGCTAGGGAGGGTGCCAAAGGCCATGGTGCATGTGTCCTCTGTTCCGGGTGCACTCTGCTATTCCCCTGCTCCATGGTCTGTCTCCCAATCAATCCCCGCAACTCTACTGGCCCTGGCAGTCTCCCCCCCCCCCCCCCCCCCCCCCCCCCCCCCCCCCAAGCCAGCGGCACAATTTTCAGCACAGTGTTGTGATTTTGGAAACTTTTCTTACCTCCTCTCTCTCCTTCAGCAGCCATGGTGCCCGGTTCTAAATACCTGTAGTGAACCGCGCTCATTTCCACCTGATGGGGGTGGAGCATTGCCAAGGAGAATACTGGGCCAAATCTAGTAATGATATGTTATCGCATATAAATGCCAGCGTGGGGCATGGAGGGTCCCAGAGGATGACAGATGGCTCGCCACCTGGCGCCAACTTCGATTTTCGACCGATGCCCAATTCATGCGACCACGATCTGCATCTCTGGTGTTGTGGGGTGGAGAATCCACCCCATTGTCTTCACTTCCACTACAAACTCAGTTATCATGGAACCTCTCCCAACAAACCAGTTGAGGTTGAACCAGATGGTTCACAATCTTCATGTCATATTTGAGATGGTCTTCTAATCACATATTTGCTCCATCATTAAGACCGCCAAGTTCCATTGAGTATCTTTCCCTGACTTCCATCTGCTGCTGAAACCCTTAACCATGCCTTTGTTACCTCTAGACTTGACTATTGTGATTCACATGTGGCCGGCCTCTCATGTTATATTCCCATAAGCTACTCATCCAAAGCTCAGTAGTCATTGTATTAACTCGCAGCAAGTTCCATTCGCCCTCACTGACCTAAATTGGGTTTTGATTAAGCACTACCCAATTTTAATATCCTCATATTTGTTTTCAAACCCTTCTGTGCCTTCACTCCTCTTTCTTTGTAATTTCCCCAGCCCCATCACCTTCTAATTCTGTCCCTTTTGAACATCCCCTATTTTAAATGCTCCACCATTGTTGGCCGTGCCATCAGCTGCCAAGGTCCCAAGCTCTGGAACATCCTCCCTAAAAATATCCTCCTCTATACCTTTCTTTCCTCCTTTAAGATGCTCCTTTACCTCTTTAATCAAGCTTTAAGTCATACGTCCAAATATCTCTCAATGTCAAATTTTGCTTGCTAATGCTCCAGTCAAATGCCTTGATACGTTTAATTAAATTAAAGGATTAGATAAATCCAAGTTGTTGTTTTTCTTACTCTGTTCATACTTCCATCACCTACAGTCTCACCACTCCCAATACTGCTCTCCAACCTTCACTATCCTGCAAGCATTCCACCATCTTTCCTTCTCCTCACACTGTCACTCACCACTATTTCAAATATCACCTTCCCATACCCCATATTTTACACACAACAGAGCAGCTATCTACCATGGCAGACATATTCTCAAAACTTTTTACTAGGCTCGTGAACGCACTCTCTCCTTCTTGCAGGAGTTGGTCACATGGAACGTGAGAGAGGAGGCCACCGCTGGAAAAGACTCTGCCGTCTACACATACCCCTGGCCATCATGGTCAGGGGTAAGGCCACAGCTGTGGCAAATGGGAATCCTGGAGGAGACTTTATGCACACTTTTACTTTGATAACTTCTATCATGAGGCGGCATGGTGGTGCAGTGGTTAGCACTGCTGCCTCATGGCACTAAGGACCCGGGTTAGATCCCGGTCACTGAACGTGTGGACTTTGCACATTCTCCCCGTGTCTGCGTGGGTCTCACTCCTACAACCCAAAGATGTGCAGAGTAGGTGGATTGGCAACTCAAAATTACCCCTTAATTGGGGAAAAAAAGAATTGGGTACTTTAAATTTACATTTAAAAAATGACTTCTATCTCATCCTTGGGACACACTGTTTTCAGGAACCAGTTCTATTTCTTATCACCCTAAAATATAACCTAGGCTCCCTCTTTCATTTCAGGTGTTGAAGATGTGCAGATGAGGCCAGCCTTGATGCACCGTCACTAAATCTCATTCTTGCAAGCATCAGAACTTGGGAGGCTAGAGGTGGAGTCTTCATGTGGTGGGTGAATCATCAGGCGTAGGTGTGCAAGTGCCAGAGCAATGTATTAGAATACCACAGGTAGCAGCTTGTTGGAGGGTAAGATTACATAGCAGCTCTGCTGCAGAAAACTCAGATGCAAATTTCACAGGGCTCAGCCTACCAAAGGAATCTGATTGGCATACACCAGGAAGTACTAACTGCACCGCGAAATCTGCCAGCGAACCTGTGTGCAACATTTCAGAATATGGAAGAGTTCAGCTCTAAATTTTGAGGCTTTTGTTTTGGACATGGAGACCATTCTGATGAAATAAACCCAACCGCCAACTCCATAAGCACAACAGTGTAGCCCATCATGATGGAGCCTCTGCTGACAGCTCTGAAAGCTTCAACTGCAGCAGTTCAGTTGACTTCTATTTTGACTCTGGGAGGCCTTAATGTGTCACGGCAGCCCAGCACACCCCAGGAGGGTGGTCGTGGCTTTATGGGAGACCCTTCTGGCCTCTCAATGACAGCAGCCTGCTCCCCCACCAGCCATTCTGTCAGCCCCCCTTGTCAATGTCATAGGGCCTACTGGACCCATGCTCACTTGGTGCAGTCTGCAGCTGAGCTCTCTCTTAGTCCAGAACTGCTCAAGGTTAGCCTCCATGGCAATCTGAAATGCCCTGAATTGAAACTCAGTACCCTTCCATCTCCCAAGCTGCAGCAGCTGGGAAGAGCACTTTGCAGGAGCACGAGGATGGGGGAAGGACGAAAGGCTGGTAAGAGTAACTCTTAAATATTTGTGTTAACTGTTAGCTAGAGATTAAATTACGTTGCTTGACAGAATTTATTTTCGTTCAGAATTTGATGATTCTGTTCATATTTGTGGTGGTGAGGACAAGACATATAAGGCTAAACTGAAGGAAAGCAATGAATAATGGTACTAAGGACAGTGGTCAGAATTGTGGAACAATTAATGTGTTGAGAATTGGAGGGATAGCTTGAGTGAAGAACTCTTTGATAAGCTATAACCATTGAACCAAAGAAAGGTTACAGTGCAGAAAGAAGCCATCCAGCCCACCTTGACTGCGCCAGCTAGAAAAGAGAAAAAGGAACAGCCACTCATTTTAATCCCACTTTCCAGCACCTGGTCCATAGTCTTGCAGGTTAGAGCACTTTAAACGCAGGTCCAGGTACCTTATAAATGAGTTGAGCACTTCGGCCTCAACCACCAACATAAGCAGTAAATTCCAGATTCCCACCACCCTCTGCATGAAAATGTTTCCCCTCATGTCCCCTCTAATCCTTTTACCAATCACCTTAAATCTAGCCCCCCCCCCCCCCCCCCCCCCCCACCCCAATCCCCCAGCTAGGGGACCAAGTCTTCTCTCTCTACCCTATCTAGGGCCCACATAATTTTGTACGCCTCAATTAGGTTACCCCATAGCCTCCTCTGTTCTGAGGAAAACCCAGCCTATCCAATCTTTCCACATAGCTGCAATTTTCAAGCTCTTGCAACATCTTATAAATCTCCTCTACACTCTATCCAGAGCAATTGTGCCCTTCTTGTAATGTGGTGACCAGACTGTACACAGAATTTTAGCTGTGGCCTAACCATCATTTTATACAGTTCCATCATTACATCCCTGCTTTTCATAAGTTCTTAAGATATAGCAGCAGAATTAGGCCATTTGGCCCATCAAGTCTGCTCTGCCATGCTAACATGGCTGATATGTTCCTCATCTGCTACCTACAATGCTACAGACCAAGAGCTGGATTTCGAAATCAGCCAGAGCATCTGTATTCAATACCTCATCCAATAAAGGAAAATATTCCATATTCTTTCTTGACCATTTTGTTCACCTGTCCTGTCACCTTCAAGGACCTGTGGACATGCACTCCAACGTCTCTCACTTCTTCAACCGTTCTCAACATCTTCTTGTTTATTCCCCTGCTTTGTTTGCCCTCCCTAAGTGCATTACCCACATTTTTCTGGATTGACTTTGTCACTTCTCTGCCACTCAACCAAACTATTGATACAATTCTGGAGTCAACAGCTATCCTCTTCACTGTCAACTACATGGCCAATTTTTGTGCCATCTGCAAATTTCCCAATCATGCCTCCTACGTTTAAGTATAAATCATTCATACATACAAGAAACAGCAAGGGCTTCAAGACCAATCCCTGTGGATCATCACTGGAAACCATTTTCCATTCGCAAAATCATCCATCAACCGTTACAAAAACACAAAATGCTGGACAACCTCTGCAGGTCTAATAGCACCTGTGGAGAGAGAATCGAATTAACGTTTCGAGTCTGGGTGACTCTTTGCCAAAGCTAGAGAGTACAATCAATGATCAATCCATGTCTTTCTAAGTAACATTTAACCTGCCTCTCAGAATTGTTTCCAATAATTTGCCCAACAACAAAGTCAGACTGACCATGCTCTAGTTTTCTGGACTATCCCTCGCACACTTTTTAAATAATGGTACAACATTTGCAGACCTCCAATCCCCTGCGACCTCTCTGTATTTAGTGAAGTTTGGAAAATGCTCCTCCATCTGCTATTTCGTCCCTGGCTTCCTTTAACAGCCTGGGATACAATCTATCTGGCCCTGGCAGTTTATCCACCTTCAATAATGCCAGTCCCTCCAGTAGTTCCTTTCTCACTGTGCTTATTGTATCTAATATTTCACATTCCTCCTCTTTAACTGGAATGTTTACATCATCCCTCTCCTTAGTGAAGACAGAGACAAAGTACCCATTGAAAACCCTGCCCACATCTCAGAATCACCCCACAAGTTACCACATATATCTCTGATAGGCTCTACCTTTTCCTTAGTTATTCTCTTGCTCTTAATGCATTGATAAAACATCTTAGGATTTCTGTTGATTCTGTCTACCAATATTTTTTCTCTTTGCTTTCCTAATTTCTATTTTATTTACTTCACCCCGGTACTTTCTATATTCCTCTCAGCTTTCTAAAGTATTAACTCGTTTGTGATTGACATAAGCCTTATTTTTCTGCATTATCTTGGCCTATAGGCATGTGGATAACCAGGGGGTTCTAGATATGGCAGTACCACCCATTTTATTTGTGGGGACTACTGTGCCCAGAGAATCTCACCTTTGAATGCCTCCCACTATCACTATGAATTCTGATAGCCGGGGCACTGGTGGTCGATGCTTCCCCTGCTCTTCCTGCACCCCCTACTGCAGTTCTTGTTCCCCAGGGTGGCCCCTCATGATGGAAAGGTTGTGTAGCATGCAGCGGACAATCCAAATCTGGATACCTCTTTAAGGGTGTAATGCACAGCTCTTCCAGAACAAACCAAGCAGTAGAAGTGTTGCTTGAGCATAATGGTTGTTTTTTTGATATTTTTGGTGGTGAGGTGGCTCTTGTCAGCCGACTCTGCAGTTGTGTCCTGATTCCTGACAGAAATGAGAATATGATTGTAAGGAATATCTTTGTTGCCAGGCAGGGAGTCTCCAACTTGACAGCTTGATTGGAATAAAAGTCGCAGAGAGAACTGATACAAGATGAAAAAAATGACTTCTGCCAGGATAGCATGCACTGACCTGCATGATGCATTGTCTGTTGTCAGTGAGGGAGTGGAATTCTTCAGAATTTCTAGAATTTCCAGGCTGGTTATGGGGCGACTGCAATATAAACACAACTTAACCTCCCAAAGACTGTGCAAAGGGATGTGTCACTGATGTCACCTGCTTCAAATTGAAAGGACCATATAACATAAAGGTTAAGGGCCACACTGATTTGGGCAGTCACAGGTAACGCTGTCCATGACCTGATGCAAGATTCAAGTTGAAGTGAGAATATGATAGAGAAATACAGCACAGAACAGGCCCTTCGGCCCACGATGTTGCGCCGAACTTTTGTCCTAGGTTAATCATAGAATTTTGGACAATTTTTCATGGCCAATCCACCCAACCTGCACATCTTTGGACTGTGGGAGGAAACCGGAGTACCCGGAGGAAACCCACGCAGTCACGGGGAGGATGTGCAGACTCCACACAGACAGTGACCCAAGTCGAAATCGAACTTGGGACCCTGGAGCTGTGAAGGAATTGTGCTATCCACAATGCTACCGTGCTGCCCTTAAGAAGTTAACCTACACTCCATTATTCTACCCTAATCCATGTACCTATCCAATAGCCGCTTGAAGGTCCCTAACGTTTCCGTCTCAACTACTTCCACAGGCAGTGCATTCCATGCCCCCACTACTCTCTGGGTAAAGAACCTACCTCTGACATCCCCTCTATATCTTCCACCATTTATCTTAAATTTATGTCCCCTTGTAATGGTGTGTCCCACCCGGGGAAAAAGTCTCTGACTGTCTACTCTATCTATTCCCCTAATCATCTTATAAACCTCTATCAAGTCGCCCCTCATCCTTCTCCTTTCTAATGAGAAAAGGCCTAGCACCCTCAACCTTTCATCGTATGACCAACTCTCCATTCCAGGCAACATCCTGGTAAATCTCCTTTGCACCTTTTCCAAAGCTTCCACATCCTTCCTAAAATGAGGCGACCAGAACTGCACACAGTACTCCAAATGTGGCCTGACCAAGGTTTTGTACAGCTGCATCATCACCACACAGCTCTTGAATTCAATCCCTCTGCTAATGAACGCGAGCACACCATAGGCCTTCTTCACAGCTCTATCCACTTGAGTGGCAACTTTCAAAGATCTATGAACATAGACCCCAAGATCTCTCTGCTCCTCTACATTGCCAAGAACCCTACCGTTAACCCTGTATTCCGCATTCATATTTGTCCTTCCAAAATGGACAACCTCACACTTGTCAGGGTTAAATTCCACCTGCCACTTCTCAGCCCAGCTCTGCATTCTATCTATGTCTCTTTGAAGCCGACAACAGCCCTCCTCACTATCCACAACTCCACCAATCTTCGTATCATCTGAAAATTTACTGACCCACCCTTCAACTCCCTCATCCAAGTCGTTAATGAAAATCACAAACAGCAGAGGACCCAGAACTGATCCCTGCGGTACGCCACTGATAACTGGGCTCCAGGCTGAATATTTGCCATCCACCACCACTCTCTGTCTTCTATCGGTTAGCCAGTTTATTATCCAACTGGCCAAATTTCCCACTATCCCATGCCTCCTTACATTCTGCACAAGCCTACAATGGGGAACCTTATCAAATGCCTTACTAAAATCCATGTACACTACATCCACAACTTTACCTTCATCCACATGCTTGGTCACCTCCTCAAAGAAGTCAATAAGACATGTAAGGCAAGACCTACCCCTCACAAATCCGTGCTGACTATCCCTAATCAAGCAGTGTCTTTCCAGATGCTCAGAAATCCTATCCCTCAGTACCCTTTCCATTACTTTGCCTACCACCGAAGTAAGACTAACTGGCCTGTAATTCCCAGGGTTATCCCTATTCCCTTTTTTGAACAGGGGCACGACATTCGCCACTCTCCAATCCTCTGGTACCACCCCTGTTGACAGCGAGGACGAAAAGATCATTGCCAACGGCTCTGCAATTTAATTTTTTGCTTCCCATAGAATCCTTGGATATATCCCGTCAGGCCCGGGGGACTTGTCTATCCTCAAGTTTTTCAAAACGCGCAACACATCTTCCTTCCTGTCAAGTAGCTCATCAAGCTTATCAGTCTGTTTCACACTGTCCTCTCCAACAATATGGCCCCTCTCGTTTGTAAATACTGAAGAAAAATACTTGTTCAAGACCTCTCCTATCTCTTCAGACTCAATACACAATCTCCCGCTACTGTCCTTGATCGGACCTACCCTCGCTCTAGTCATTCTCATATTTCTCACATATGTGTAAAAGGCCTTGGGGTTTTCCTTGATCCTACCTGCCAAAGATTTTTCATGCCCTCTCTTAGCTCTCTTAATCCCTTTCTCCAGTTCCCTCCTGGCTATCTTGTATCCCTCCAGCGCCCTGTCTGAACCTTGTTACTTCAGCCTTACATAAGTCTCCTTCTTCCTCTTAACAAGACATTCAACCTCTCTTGTCAACCATGGTTCCCTCACTCGGCCATGTCTTCCCTGCCTGACAGGGACATACATATCAAAGACACGCAGTACCTGTTCCTTGAACAAGTTCCACATTTCACTTGTGTCCTTCCCTGACAGCCTATGTTCCCAACTTCTGCACTTCAATTCTTGTCTGACAGCATTGTATTTACCCTTCCCCCAATTATAACCCTTGCCCTGTTGCACGCACCTATCCCTCTCCATAACTAAAGTGAAAGTCACAGAATTGTGGTCACTACCTCCAAAATGCTCCCCCACTAACAAATCTATCATCTGCCCTGGTTCATTACCAAGTACTAAATCCAATATGGCCTCCCCTCTGGTCGGACAATCTACATACTGTGTTAGAAAAGCTTCCTGGACACACTGCACAAACACTACCTCATCCAAACTATTTGATCTAAAGAGTTTCCACTCAATGTTTGGGAAGTTGAAGTCACCCATGACTACTACCCTGTGACTTCTGCACCTTTCCAAAATCTGTTTCCCAATCTGTTCCTCCACATCTCTGCTGCTATTGGGGGCCCTATAGAAAACTCCCAACAAGGTGACTGCTCCTTTCCTATTTCTGACTTCAACCCATATTACCTCAGTAGGCAGATCCCCCTCGAACTGCCTTTCTGCAGCTGTTATACTATCTCTAATTAACAATGCCACCCCCCCCTCTCCCCCCCCCCCCCACCTCTTTTACCATCCTCCCTAATCTTGTTGAAACATCTATAACCAGGGACCTCCAACAACCATTTCTGCCCCTCTTCTATCCAAGTTTCCGTGATGGCCACCACATCGTAGTCCCAAGTACCGATCCATGCCTTAAGTTCACCCACCTTATTCCTGATGCTTCTTGCATTAAAGTATACACACTTCAACCCATCTCCTTGCCTGCAAGTACTCTCCTTTGTCAGTGTTACCTTCCCCACTGCATCACTACGTGCTTTGGCGTCCTGAATATCGGCTTCCCTCTGGTTCAGATGCAACCCGTCATGCTTGTACAGGTCCCACCTTCCCCAGAATGCGCTCCAATTATCCAAATACCTGAAGCCCTCCCTCCTACACCATTCCTGCAGCCACGTGTTCAACTGCACTCTCTCCCTATTCCTAGCCTCGCTATCACGTGGCACCGGCAACAAACCAGAGATGACAACTCTGTCTGTCCTGGCCTTTAACTTCCAGCTTAACTCCCTAAACTTGTTTATTACCTCCACACCCTTTTTCCTACCTACGTCGTTGGTACTAATGTGCACCACGACTTCTGGCTGCTCACCCTCCCCCTTCAGGATCCTGAAGACACGATCCAAGACATCCGTGGACCTGGCACCCGGGAGGCAACATACCTTTCGGGAGTCTCGCTCGCGACCACAGAATCTCCTATCTATTCCCCCAACCATTGAATCTCCTATTACTATTGCTTTTCTATGCTCCCCACTTCCCTTCTGAGCCTCAGAGCCAGACTCAGTGCCAGAGACCTGGCCGCTGGGGCCTTCCCCCGGTAGGTCATCCCCCCCAACAGCATCCAAAACGGTATACTTGTTTTGAAGGGGAACGGCCACGAGGGATCCCTGCACTGTCTGCCTGTTAGTTTTCTTTCCCCTGACTGTAACCCAGCTACTCTTGTCCAGTACCTTTGGTGTGGCTACCTCGCTGTAACTCTTCTCGATAACCCCCTCTGCCACCCGGATGATCCGAAGTTCATCCAGCTCCAGCTCCAGTTCCTTAACACGGTCTCTGAGGAGCTGGAGTTGGGTGCACTTCCCGCAGGTATAGTCAGCAGGGTCACCAGTGGTATTCCTCACCACCCACATCCTACAGGAGGAGCATGCAACTGCCCTAGCCTCCATCCCCTCTTACTTTACAGAATTAGCTGCCCCGTGGACCAACTGGACCTTCGCCCTCCGACTCTGCTTCCAGTCAGCTGTACTCTAAACTCCTGGCTCCCTTCACGCTCTTTGATAAATATAGGAAATGAAATGTAAGGAGCACCTTACTCCCTCCTCACCTAACTCCCTCAGTCACCAAACTCTCACTGTAGCACTCAAATGCCACAAGTCTGCACTGTAACTAGCTCCTATTTATGCTGTGACTCTAGCCTCTGAAAACTGGCCTAATGCAATTAACTAATTAACAAGCTCCAGCTGCAAGTAAGTCCAAGTAGAACCTTGTTTAAAGCTGATTCAAAATTCACCTTCTTATAGACCAAACAGCAACTTTTAAGTTAATTAACTAAATAAAAGAAATACTAGACTTTAAATAAAAATGAACCCTTATACTCCCTCAGTCACCAAACTCTCACTGTAGCACTCAAATGCCACAAGCTCAGCACTCCAGTGCAAACAAATAGGTGTCCTTGGTGAAGAAAAGACAATTGGGAAAACAGGCCGGATTTTTTGGTCATGCCACTGACATCGAATAAATCTCTTCACAATCCCTGTGGTGTGAATTTTGGCTGCCTTGATGGAGGATTCCCTCCTGGTGCAGACTGCAATGAGGCCCAGCAATACAGGCTAGCCTGAGTGGAAATGGCATGGCTTACGGTCAGTGCACTGTGATTAAGCATTGGAAAATCAATCCATTTTAACTTTTAAAATAGTGTGGGCCTCTTTATTAATTATTCATGAATTGAAAGGAAGCCAGTATATGCTTAAAAATACAAGTTTAAAATATAAAAATGTAATTAATTCATAATTAGTGGATAATTGACGTTAGTAGTTGCTTTTCTTTGGGAGTAGCTCTGTTGATCCACTGTAATTTTCAGATTAGTATACTAAAGTGTGAGCTCTCTAGAAGTTACAGGGTCTCTCCAACATCACTATTAAACTGAAAAATCCAGCCCGTTAATTCTAAGTTTTTTTAAAAATAAATTTAGATTACCCAATTATTTTTTCCAATTAAGGGGCAATTTAGCGTGGCCAATCCACCTACTCTGCACATTTTTGGGTTGTGGGGGTGAAACCCACGCAGACACGGGGAGAATGTGCAAACTCCACACGGACAGTGACCCAGAGCCGGGATCGAACCTGGGACCTCAGCGCCGTGAGGCGGTTGTGCTAACCACTAGGCCACCATGCTGCCCTCCGTTAATTCTAAGTTAACAAATACCTGCTATGAGCATGACCTCCTGTGCAATGCTCTTCTCCTCCTCCGGCATGGTTGCACAGTGGTTAGCACTGCTCCCTCACAGTGCCAGGGACCCGGGTTCAATTCCGGCCTCAGGTCACCGTCTGTGTGGAGTTTATACATTCTCCCCGTATCTGGGTGGGTTTCCTCCGGATGCTCCAGTTTCCTCCCAAAATCCAAAGATGTGCAGATTAGGTGGATTGGCCATGCGAAATTGTCCCTTAGTGTCCAAAAGGTTAGGTGGGATTACTGGGTTCCTGAGATGAGCTGGGCAAAAATAGGGTGCTCTTTCGGAGGGTTGGTGCAGACCGGATGGGCCGAATGGCCTCCTTCTGCACAGTAGACATTCTATGATCTTGTCACAACAGATTCTCTTCTCTGATGCAGTACTTTCTGCTTCCCCTTGTCCTTCAGCCCCGAAAATAACCTATAAGATTACCTATGACTGCAATCAAACTATTTATGAGGCAGCTAATAGTGCAAAACCAGCAAAATCTTGTTATGTGCGCACATAATTTACCTTTCTACAGTGATAAAATGAACAAAGAAACATCCAGAGGTTCATCAGCAGCCTGAGGTGAAGCTATAATTACCTCATGATCACTTTTTTTTTTGCAATGATCGCTTTATACAGCACAGGCTGTTGTTGTCCTCGTTGTTGATTGGCACCATGTGTCGGTGGGTGAGGTCAGCAAGCAGAGGCTCTGGGGCTGCGCCATACAAAAAATGGACAAAGGCCTTGCGGAGGACCCTCAGTTAAAAAAACGTATTCATTTCTTCAGATCATTGTGGAGTGTGCTGTTGACACCATTAAAGTAGTCCGATCTAATTTGGTGCACAGGTTGAATTATGGTTGCTTGGACATGATGTCCGTGCCCATTAAACAACAGCAAGTGTAGCACATTCAGTTTAAGAAAGAAGGAAGTGTAGGAAATGTTTATAAATGTAAAGATTTGTACAATTTGTATTTTATATCATTCAAATTATTTTATAAATTGTGTTCTGTGATTTTATGTACAGTGGTATTTTAGTTCATATAGAATGCAAACATTCCTCTTTTTTTTATAAAATAGTGATCTTTCTAAATATTATATTAATTTTAATTAGAGCACCACAGTATACATTTCATAATTTTAAATGTAAAGGTGATGATTTTAATACAGCTCCTGCGCTATTATTTTTTCATTCCAATCTACCAAATGTTATTTTCAGAAGTCAAGATCATTTCATGATTCATTCATATTATTGCTACTTTGCTTACGTAGTTATGGTATATTATCTAACACATCTGAGATATCAATTTACAACTGATGATGCCAATTTAATATGCACATAACAAATCATATATGTAAAATACTTTATTTGTTCATGGGAGGTGGTCGTCGCTGGCTGGGAAAGCATTTATTGCCCATCCCTCAGGGCATTTAAGAGTCAACCACCTTGCTGTGGGTCTGGAATCACATGTGGGCCAGACCAAGTAAGGATGGCAGATTTCCTTCCCTAAAGGACATTAGTGAACCAGATGGGTTTTTTGCAACAATTGACCATGGATTCATGGTGGTCTTATTAATTCCAGATTTTCTATTGAATTCAAATACCACCATCTGCAGCGGTGGGATTCGAATTCAGGTCCCCAGAGTAATATGCTGGGTCTCTGGATTACTAGAATCCACTTACAATACCGCTATGCCACTGCCTCTCCAACGTTGTAACTTTATTAATCCTGAATTTTCTTTCTCCCATTCAAAATCAATCTTCAACCTCCCTTTTTCTTGATCACAACTTTCTTAACCTTTCCCTATGGTACTATTGTGCACTACCAGTCAGTGTTCTTCGGAACTTTCTTTCTCATGCTGCAAAGCAAGTCGCCCCACACAATCTTCCTGTACCCCATATTCCCATTATGTTGAAACTAAAAGTCAGTTTTGTATTCTAACCCATCCTTTCTCAGGATTTCAGAACCCTGAGATTTAGATTTTGAGATTGTAGATTTAAAATTATTGTCATGTGTACCAAGGTACAGTGAAAAGTATTGTTTTGCGTACAGTTCAGACAGATCATTCCATACATGAAAAACATAGAACATGCGATAAATTTGTTAAGGCCCTTAACTTCAGGTTTGGTGTGCTCTAACCATAGATGTCAGATTTACACTGTTTTCTCTCTTGGTCTGCTCAAACTATGTGGTATCTTGCATTGTGGAGTTAAATCCTACAGCTTGGTTTCTTAATATTAAAAAAAGTATATTGATGGTACTTCATTGCAACATTTATTCTCGTCTATGTAAGCAACTGAAACCTCAGTATTCATGAAATGTTGACTTTACACCTTCTATCTTCCATGGTGTTTCTCATCTCTGCACACATTCCTGTCTGCCCCTCATTATTTCTCCTACTGCTTCTTTGTCAATCTGAGATTCATCTGTGAGCATCCTGGTTCCAACTTGAGAGAAAATGAAAGAGAAAGAAGGGCTGTAATAAATATTTAAACCGGCCAATGATTGATAGGATTGGGCAAAATCAGGGCAGGAAACATTGCTTTCCCCATCTCGAAAATGTTACAGATAACAAGAAGATTCATCAGTTGAAACTAATAAGGACAAATCAAAACATTCTAATAATATCCCAAAACCAAATGTGACAATCATGTACGTCACGTGGTGTTCACCAGTCACATAAATTTCCATTCATCTGGAGACACCGCACATTAGTTAATACTCCACGTTCATCTGAGATGACCTGAGGACACCTGTCTTGAATACGTCTCAGTAATTATTGTTTCCCTTTCCAGAAGAATTACACCACAAAAAAGTGCTTTTTTAATTTAAAGTTAAAGGTTATAACAACAACTTGAATTACAAAAATTAAATCTGGTTAAATTGAATGATCTACACACCTGAGTGTGCATCCTATTGCCAACTTAGATTTTATTATCGAATTTGAAAAGTTTCATTTTGATTCTGCCTCACATAGTGGGACAGTGGTCTTGATGGACAGTCCAGCCTTATTATAAATTGTACTGGGATTATGTAGAGCAATTCAAATAGTTAGTTAACTATCTACTACTGCAGAATTTCATTAAAACACAACAACAGTGTGACTAACCTATGAAAGTGTGAGTTAACCTATTAAATCATTTACAAACAACGTGAACTGCTGGCTTCCAAATTCTGTTAATTGATAGAGTATTTGTGTTGAAAATATTGTAGTATAGATGTCAGTCCAGATTTCATAATTCTAATAGCAAGATTTTCCCACAGAGTTTGATGCAATTCTGCAAATAGATATACAATATTTAAATTCTAACAAGGTGACTTTTCCTTTGTGACTTAAGAAATCTGAAAGGCTCCTTGCAAGTAAGATAATAAAACCTGTGGGTGACATGAACATTGCTGTGTGACTATAACAGTTTAACCAAAATAGTATAACAGCAAGCTTCATCAGGCACAGTACAGGAAGTCTGTTTTAATCGTTACATCGGGCAAATTATGCTCATATATGAGAAAATTCAATTAAAATCAAATATATCCAAATATCCTTAACATTATTTTTTAAATGCATTATCCTTCCTCAAACTTTTTGTAGATTTTTATGGCAGCTATTCCATAATCTAGTCTGAGGAAATTAAGTAGAGCAGGTGAAGTGTGTTTCAGTAGCACATCGGGGTAATGGTGATCAAAATATAATTAGGTTAAAGTTATTAGGAAAAGGGTGGAAGTAAAGATTAAATGTGAAATGCCCTACAGGAACAGATCCACTCTCTGCAATTACAGAAAAGATCGAGCACAGGTGGACTAGAAACAAAGATTGGCCAGATAATATTATAGTCAATGAGGTGCCCCGAAAAGGTGAGTCAAAGTAGTTTATTTCCTGCTCACAGTCAGGAAATACAGCAACTAAGCAACTGTCTAAGTCCCAGCCGGGCCGGAGATGCCAGCTCCCTCATGGGCCAGCTTTTATCTCGGAGAATTAACAAGCCTGCTGTTGACACTCCGTTCCTCAGCAGGGAAGCCCATCCTCCATAATCCCCACATTGAGATCGATCGGATCGTCCCTGTCAGTATTATGGGTGTTATAACATCCCGCCCCCACAAAGTCTGCAAGTCCCTCTATCATGGGGAGTAGAGGAGGCTGTCTTCTCCACTTTACCTGTGGTCACGCATCCAGCTGTTGCGAGGAAGTGTAGCCTGTCAGGGAATGTCGCTTTCATGTCGATAGTCTGGGGGGCACCATCAGCGACCGTTCCCTGGCGAGGCTATTGTCTGAAAACGTGGATGCCTGATCTCCATGTCAGATCTTGAATCCTCCACCTCATGCATCTCAGTGTCAGAGCCCTTAGGGGGTGATGTCTCCAGGCCCCCTTGTGCCGGACAGGCTGGGCTGGACAATGGTTCCTCTGAAGGAGTTGGTCCTGATCCGGTGGTCTAAATGCTTCTGTACCGTCTGTTCTCGTGTTTTTCTCATACAAGGTAACGGTCCAGTCTCTTTCACCGCTGTGGTGGTATGATTTGCATAGCTGTCTGCCATTGGTGCAGAACACTGGCTTACCATTGGCCCTGGTCGGTCATGTGCCTCTCGACCGATTGGTTGAGACCAGTCATGTGACGGCTCCCCGATTGGTCGAGAGGTTGAGTTAACCCCGCCTCCAGAGCGAGGTATAAATACCCAGAACGCCCGGCGGTCGTCCATTTACTGTAGTCGACTGCAGGGCTAACTTCTAGCTTATTAAAGCCTAACTTTTATACAGCAACTCGTCTCGCGTTCGATTGATGGTTCATCAACCGCGGTCTCTAAAATCCACTGAGCACCATCTCCTAAGTTTCAGACGTATCCCATGTTCCCTAATCAGAAACGTCTGTCCTGTGTCTGTCTTCTTCGGTGCTACATCTGGAGGTCTGTCACAGTTCCACTTTCCTGTTAGGCTAGGCTGAGCCCATCACCAGTTCCGCTGGTGCCATTCCGGTCGTAAAGTACGGTGTGGTATGGTAACAGAACAGAAATACACTGGTCTTGTCTCCACGGATCCCGCCGTGGCCTCTTTCCTCATGCCCTTCTTGAAAGTCTGCACTGCTCGTTCAGCCAGACAATTTTAAGAAGGACAGCTTGGGACTATCCTGATGTGCTTCACCCCGTTTCTCTTCATGAAGCGTGCAAACTTCTCATTTGTGAACGGGGTGCCATTGTCCATGACTAATACCTCTGGAATGCCATGGGTACTGAATAAGAGCCGTAGCTTCTCAATGGTGGCCGTTGAAGTAGTGAACGGTATTTGATGGACACCTAGACATTTTTTTTTAGAGAAATACAGCACAGAACAGGCCCTTCGGCCCACGATGTTGTGCTGAACTTTTGTCCTAGGTTAATCATAGAATTTTGGACACTAAGGGCAATTTATCATGGCAAATCACCCAACCTGCACATCTTTGGACTGTAGGAGGAAACCGGAGTACCCGGAGGAAACCGACGCACACACGGGGAGGATGTGCAGACTCCACACAGACAGTGACCCAAGACGAAATTGAACTTGGGACCCTGGAGCTGTGAAGGAATTGTGCTATCCACAATGCTACCGTGCTGCCCTTAAGAAAAAATTTATCTACACTCCATTATTCTACCCTAATCCATGTACCTATCCAATAGCCGCTTGAAGGTCCCTAACGTTTCCGACTCAACTACTTCCACAGGCAGTGCATTCCATGACCCCACTACTCTCTGGGTAAAGAACCTACCTCTGGCATCCCCTCTATATCTTCCAACATTTATCTTAAATTTATGTCCCCTTGTAATGGTTTGTTCCACCCGGGGAAAAGGTCTCTGACTGTCTACTCTATCTATTCCCCTGATCATCTTATAAACCTCTATCAAGTCGCCCCTCATCCTTCTCCGTTCTAATGAGAAAAGGCCTAGCACCCTCAACTTTTCCTCGTAAGACCTACTCTCCATTCCAGGCAACATCCTGGTAAATCTCCTTTGCACCTTTTCCAAAGCTCCCACATCCTTCCTAAAATGGGGTGACCAGAACTGCACACAGTATTCCAAATGTGGCCTGACCAAGGTTTTGTACAGCTGCATCATCACCTCACGGCTCTTAAATTCAATCCCTCTGCTAATGAACGCGAGCACACAATAGGCCTTCTTCACAGCTCTATCCACTTGAGTGACAACTTTCAAAGATCTATGAACATAGACCCCAAGATCTCTCTGCTCCTCTACATTGCAAAGAACCCTACCATTAACCCTGTATTCCGCATTCATATTTGTCCTTCCAAAATGGACAACCTCACACTTGTCAGGGTTAAACTCCATCTGCCACTTCTCAGCCCAGCTCTGCACCTGATCTATGTCTCTTTGAAGCCGACAACAGCCCTCCTCACTATCCACAACTCCACCAATCTTCGTATCATCTGAAAATTTACTGACCCACCCTTCAACTCCCTCATCCAAGTCGTTAATGAAAATCACAAACAGCAGAGGACCCAGAACTGATCCCTGCGGTACGCCACTGGTAACTGGGCTCCAGGCTGAATATTTGCCATCCACCACCACTCTCTGTCTTCTATCGGTTAGCCAGTTCGCTATCCAACTGGCCAAATTTCCCACCATCCCATGCCTCCTTACTTTCTGCATAAGCCTACCATGGGGAACCTTATCAAATACCTTACTAAAATCCATGTACACTACATCCACTGCTTTACCTTCATCCACATGCTTGGTCACCTCCTTAAAGAAGTCAATAAAACTTGTAAGGCAAGACCTACCCCTCACAAATCCGTGCTGACTATCCCTAATCAAGCAGTGTCTTTCCAGATGCTCAGAAATCCTATCCCTCAGTACCCTTTCCATTACTTTGCCTACCACCGAAGTAAGACTAACTTTGGAATGGGTGTCCACTATCAACAAGAACATTGAGCCTTGAAAAGATCCATCAAAATCTGCATGCAAAGAACAAAGAAAAATACAGCACAGGAACAGGCCATTTGGTCCTCCAAGCCTGTGCTGACCATGCTGCCTGTCCAACCTAAATCCTTCTACACTTCCAGGGTCCATACCTCTCTATTCCCATCCAATCATGTATTTGTCAAGGTGCCCATAAACGTCACTATTGTATCTGCTTCCAACACCTCCTCCGGCTGCGAGTTCCAGACACCCACTACCCTCTATGTACCCTTGCACTTCACCTCTAAACTTTGCCCCTTGCACATTAGACCTATGTTCTCTAGTAATTGACTCTTCAACCCTGGGAAAAAGCTTCTGACTATCTACTCTGTCCATGCCCCTCATAATTTTGTAGACTTCTATCAGGTTGCCCCTCGACCTCCGTCGTTCTAATGAAAACAGTCTGCATCTATTCAGCCTCTCCACATAGCTAACCCCCTCCAGACCAGGCAACATCCTGGTAAACCTCTTCAGTACTCTCTCAAAAGCCTCCACATCCTTCTGGTAGTGTGGCGACCAGAATTGAACACGAGATTTCAAGTGTGGCCTAACTAAGGTTCTATACAGCTGCAGCATGACTTGCCAATTTTTATACTCAATGCCCCAGCCGATGAAGGCCTTCTTGACTACCTCCTCAACCTGCGTTGCCTCTTTCAGTGATCTGTCTACCTGTACACCCAGATCCTGCCGCAGCCTGTCAACACTCTTAAGAGTTCTGCCATTTACTGTATAATTCCCACCTGTATTAGACCTTCCAAAATGCATTACCTCACTTTGTCCAGATTAAACTCTATCCGCCATCTCTCTGCCCAAGTTGCCAAACAATCTATATCTTGCTGCTTCCTCTGACAGTCCTCATCGCTATCTGCAATTCCTCCAAATTTACTATTCAGATCAGTTACATTTTCCTCCAAATCACTTTCATTATACTACAAATAGAAAAGGTCTCAGCACTAATCGCTGCGGAACACCATTAGTCACTGCTCTCCATTCAGAAACGCACCCTACCACGCCTACCTTCTGTCTTCTAGGACCAAGCCAGTTCTGTATGCATCTTGCCAGCTCACCTCTGATCCCATGTGACTTCACCTTCTCTACCAGTCTGCCATGAGGGACCTTGTCAAAGGCCCTACTCAAGTCCATGTTGACCTTCATCAATCATCTTCGTCACTTCCTCGAAAAACTATATAGTTAATGAGACACGACCTCCCCTTCACAAAACCATGCTGTCTCTTGCTAGTGCATCCACTTGCTTCCAAATGGGGGTAAATCCTGTCTTGAAGAATCCTCTTCAATAACTTCCTTACCACTGACGTAAGGCTCACCAGCTTATAATTTCCAGGATTATCCTTGTTATCCTTCTGAAACAAAGGAACAACGTTAGCCATTCTACAGTCTTCTGGGACCTCACCTGTAGCCAGTGAGGATATAAAGATTTCTGTCAAGGCCCCAGAAATTTCCTCCCTTGCCTCCCTCAGTATTCTGGGGTAGATCCCATCATGCTCTGGGGACTTATCTACCTTAATGTTTTTCAAGCTGTCCAACACCTTCTTCTTTTTGATCTCAATGTGACCTAGACTATCTGAAGATCCTTCCCCAGTCATCATCCACCAAGTCCTTCTCTTTGGTGAATACTGATACAATGATATCCATTTAGTACCTCGCCCATTTCCTCTGGCTCCACGCATAGATTCCCTCCCCTGTCCTTGAGTGGGCCAACCCTTTCCCTGGCTACCCTCTTGCTCTTTATACACATCTGAAAAGGTTTGGGATTTTCCTTAATCCTGCTGACCAATTACTTTTCGTGACCCTTTTTAGCCCTCCTGACTCCTTGCTTAAGTTCCTTCCTACTTTCTTTATATTCCTCAGGGGCTTCGTCTGTTCCCAGCCTTCTTGCCCTTACAAATGCTTCCTTTTTCTTTTAGATTAGGCTCAGAATAACCCTCGTTATCCAAGCTTTCCGAAACTTGCCATACTTACCCGTCTTCCTCACAGGAACATGCTGGTCCTGAATTCTTATCAACTGACATTTGAAAGCCTCCCACATACCAGATGTTGATTTACCCTTGAACATCCACCCCCAATCTAGATTCTTCAGTCCCTGCCTAATATTGTTATAATTAGTCTTCTCCAATTTAGTACTGCTATAACCCACCCAGATCCTATTGGCTGGGGACAATTGGTTACTCCGTGTTACTTGGGGAATATGAGCTCCCCCAATGAGAGGAGGGGTTGGGGCAATCATCTGCATCCCAGCCTTATACATAGAGCTGGCCAGTGTGTTATCAGCTACGGAGGGAACCAGCAGTGAACGACTGGTCCTGTGTACATATTATCATGTGAGTTTCCCTTTAAGACCCTTCAGTGATGTCATTTTGTGGGTGAAGCTGGACTGGCTCTGTGAGCTGTTTTTAGTTTTATTTCAGTTTGGACTGCTGTGGACTCAGGGAGAAAGAAGTGTTTTGTTCCAGTAAAACAAACCATTGCTTCGAGCCACCTGCTGTTTTGGTAACTTTTTAGATATAGTTAGCTTTCCGGAAGGGTTTAAACCTGCTGGTGAGATGGGGTCAGAATCTCAGGGAAAGCCAGTCTTATTCAAGTAAGAATGCAGAGTGCTGGGTTTTTGGTTTATGGGATTTTGTTTTTTAATTGGAACAGTTAAGGTGGAATTCATTAAGTGTTATACATAGATTATCGTAGCTGTGTGGGGTCTTTATGTTTGTAATTGATGACAATTTTTATTGTTTGTCTATATATAAATGTGAACTAAGTTCTTAGAAGAAAGATTATTTAGATTAAAGTGTCTGGGAAGACTGTTGAATAACACCTGAAGGGTAGGCTCTTGTGCTCACCCTATCCAAATTCAATATGAAAAGCTATAGGTCAGGTGAACACCAGAATACACTTTGGAGTTTTTAAGCCCAGGCCCATAATAATATTCTTGTAAACAAAGTTATTTTCTGCTTGACTCTACAAACTCATGCTGGATTCTTCCTGGCCCTCACAAAAAGCACCTTCACCCAAGCAGTACTCTTACCTTTATCCAATGGTACCTTAAAACCTACTGAATTATGCAGGTGCTCCCAAGGCTGGCCGGGCCATTCCCATGGGTAGAGGAGTGTGACAGGGGGGAGCTTCTGATGTTCCTGGCATGTGGTGCATTGCTGGACCAGTCGCTCAATGTTGCCATCCAGGCCTGGCCATCAAACATAGCTCCTGGCTAGCATCTTCTTCTTTGACACCCCCGGGTGTAGATCTTGAAGTATGGCCTGTCTGCTCTGACTTGGAATCACAATGCCAGCTCACCACAGGAGGAAGCTGTCCTCTACACTCAGCTCTTGCTGCTTGGTCCAAAAACACTCAGCTCCTTAGGCAGTTTCTCTTGCTGACACTTGGCATGGCGTATCTTCGGCAAGATTGGGTCCTTCGGTCCAATCGTGAACTTGTGCGGCAGTGACCGGCAAGGTATTCATAAAATTTAAGGTCAATACGACCTCGTCGGTCCTTGGTGGAGCCCTTTTGGGAGGCATGTCGGCATGGGAACCAGTTCAGAGCATCTGTGTTTGCAATCTGCATCTCCGGGCGATACTCAATCACCTACTAACAATAAGGCCCAATGCTGTATCCAGGCAGATGTTATTTTTGGACTCGCCTTGTCCTCTTTAAACAATCCAAACACTGGCTTGTGGTCTGTTATGATAGTGAAATGACACCCGAACACATACTGGTGAAATTTCTTCATCACACAAACGACAGCCAGCCCTTCATTCTCAATCTGAGCATAGTTGTGCTCCACAACAGACAAAGTCCATGATGCGTCGATATTGGTTTCTTGTTTCATTGTCCATGCGGCGGGATACCGTCCCAATTCCTTTTCGAGAGGGATCACAAGTGACCAAAAGGGGCTTTAAGTAGTGGGTCAACAACTTTGATCATGTCAGTCGCTGCTTCACCTTGGCGAAGGCTTCTTCTTGCGGCACTCTCCACGGCCACACCTGGTGTTTTTTCAATAGTGCATGCAGTGGTGTGAGAATGGTACCGAGTTAGGAATAAATTTCCCTGTAATAATTCACAGGTCCTAACAACCGCAATTTGGTCGCGTTCTCTGGGATGGTGACTTGTTTGATTGTTCACACCTTCTCTTCGACTGGGTGCAAGCCATTTTGGCTGATGTGGTACCCTAGGTATGTGATCTCATTTGCATAAAAATCAAATTTTCCTCTCTTCAGGTGGGCACCTGTCTCAGAAAACCGGTGGGGGACTTCCTCCAAGTTGCTCAGGTAGCTCCAGTGGCTAGGATGTCATCCAGGTAAACCATCACTCGCGATAGTCCTTGGAGAATGTTCTCCATGACTGTCAGGAAAATAGTACAAAGTGATGACACCCCGAATGGCAACCTTGTATATTCGTAGAGGCCTCGATGGGTATTAATGGTCACAGATTTTCTGGAGGCTGCGTCGAGCTCCAATTGGAGGTCTGCATGACTCATGTCCTCCAGCCAACTTTGCGCAAATGTCCTCTATTCGCGGTTATGGGCATCTGTCCAAATGAGAGGCCTTGTTCACTGTTAGCTTGTAATCCCTGTACAGACAGATAGTTTTATCCGTTTTCAGTATCGGCACTACAGGCACTGCCCAATCTGCAAATTGTACCGGCCGGATGATTTGTAGGTTCTCCAAGTGGTTGAACCCATCCTCTACCTTTATCAGCAATGTGTGGGAAACTAGCTCAGGCCCTGAAGTACTTCGGTTGGGCCTCAGAGTCTATGTGAATCTTGGCCACGGCACCTTTGATCTTACCCGGGTCCTCCTGGAAAACCTCTGGGTACTTCCCCAGGATTTTGTACAATCCCCCAGTGCCCATCATGAAAATCCACTGCCAGTCCAAACAGAGCCGCTGCAGCCAATCACTGCCCAGCAGACTCGGGCCAGGGCCCCATGCTATTATCAAAGGCAACCCGACGGACTGCTGTCTTTATTCAACTGGGGTCATTGCTGTACCCACGAAGGCTCCCCCATGAATATTGCTAACCTCAGCACGGTGTCCTTCAAGTTCAAACACTGGATTCCCATCCTGATCTTTTCGAACGTTTGCGTCCTATCACATAGACTGTAGCTCCCG
This sequence comes from Scyliorhinus canicula, assembly GCF_902713615.1. Classification (NCBI taxonomy): domain Eukaryota; kingdom Metazoa; phylum Chordata; class Chondrichthyes; order Carcharhiniformes; family Scyliorhinidae; genus Scyliorhinus; species Scyliorhinus canicula. The sequence continues at coordinate 84,097,751 of NC_052149.1, forward strand.
TGTCCAGTTCCATAACTAATGGGTGACCATTCATCTGGAAGGTGACTTTGATGGGAGAAACCCGCAGCTCTGAAATGCAATTTAACTGCATGCACTTATCTTCTGAGTCTGCTCTAGTTGGAGGGGCCTGGCTCTAGGCGGGCACCTCCCTCACCAGGGCAACGTGCTTCTTGCCTGACCTGGTCTTGATGGTCTCTGCGGTTACTCCGGCCACTGGTATCACACCTCTGAGAGTTGTCCTCCTGTGGTTCAAGGAAGATGTCTTGCCTGGCTGCAGTGGCCCTCAGCCAACGGGCCGATTCTGACAGTGTTCAGGCAAAGGTGGGTCCCAGAGGTTCTGTTCCTAAGGGGTGCCGCTTGTCTGAATGGTGGGCAGCCTGCGCTATTCAACTCCATTTCTGATGGACCTTGGAACTCCTGGACACCCTTCTCCACATTCTTCCGTGAGAGGGAGATCTCAATGGCCCTTTTTAGTTCCAAAGACAGTTCGACCAGCAATTTCCTCTGGGTCACCATGTTGTTAACTCTGCATACAAGGCTGTCTCGGAGCAACTCCATTAGGGATGGTCCATAGTCGCAGTGCTCTACCAGTGTGCGTAAGCATGCCATAAACTCAGTAACAGACTTCCCCGGGGTTTCCTCAGCCATATTGAATCGGTATCTTTGGACAATGACCAATGGCTTGGGGTCATAGAGGTTCGTCACAAGCGCCACCAATTCATCAAAAGTTTTGGAGTCTCCAGGGAGATGGGTTGGAAATTTTCGGAAATGGGAGAAGAAGGAGATTAAGACACTAAAAGATTTGTTTCTTAGGGGTCGGTTTGCAGGACTGAAGGAGCTGGAAGCGAAGTATGGGCTGGAGCAGGGGGAAATGTTTAGATACATGCATGTTCGAGATTTTGCCATGAAAGAGATACAGAGCTTCCCGGTGGATCTGGCCTCCACATTGCTGGAGGAGGTGCTGACGACAGGGGGACTGGAGAAGGGGGTAGTATTAGCAGTTTACGGAGCTATTTTGGAAGAGGAGAAGGCACCACTGGAAGGGATTAAAGCAAAGTGGGAGGAAGAGTTGGGAGAGGATATGGAAGAGGGGTTCTGGTGTGAGGTGCTCCAGAGAGTGAATGCCTCCACCTCGTGTGCGAGGTTGGGGCCGATACAGCTGAAGGTGGTATATAGAGCACACCTCACGAGGGCGAGGATGAGCCAATTCTTTGAAGGAGTAGAAGATGTGTGTGCACGTTGCGAGGGGGGGGGGGGGGGGGGGGGGGGGGCGCTAATCACGTTCATATGTTTTGGTCCTGTCCAAAGCTAGAGAATTACTGGATGGAAGTATTTAGGGTAATTTCTAAAGTGGTGCATGAGAAACTGGACCCGGGCCACCGGGAGGCCATATTCGGGGTGTTGGACCAGCCAGGATTGGAAACTGTTGCGGAGGCAGATGTTGTAGCCTTCGCCTCGTTGATCGCCCGAAGGCGGATCCTGATGGGTTGGAGAGCAACTCTCCAGCCTGTGCCCTGGCGTGACAGGGGGACCTGTTGGAATTCTTGACTCTTGAGAAGGTTAAGTTTGAACTGAGGGGGGCAGCACGGTGGCACAGTGGTTAGCATTGCTGCCTACGGCGCTGAGGACCCGGGTTCGAATCCCGGCCCTGGGTCACTGTCTGTGTGAAGTTTGCACGTTCTCCCCGTGTCTGCGTGGGTTTCACCCCCACGACCCAAAGATGTGCAGGTTAGGTGGATTGGCCATGCTAAATTGCCCCTTAATTGGAAAATAAAAAAATAAAAAAATTAAAAGTTTGAATTGAGGGGAAGGATGGAGGGGTTCTACAATTCATGGGCATTATTCATTATGCACTTTCAAGAACTGGATAACATCGAACATTAGTTGGGGCGTGTGGGTGGGAGGGTTAGAGGGAGGGGGGCTGTGTGTGTGTTAATGGCGACTATGGGTAATCCCTAATTCCTTTTTGTCATTTGTTTGTGTTAACATGCGGGCTAATGTTTGGGGTTTGGTGGGAGGATGGAATCGTTGTTATTGATATGGGGATTGACATATTTGTTTTTTTTAGAGTACCCAATTATTTTTTCCAGTTAAGGGGCAATTTAGTGTGGCCAACCCACCTACCCTGCACATCTTTGGGCTGTGGGGGTGAAACCCATGCAGACACAGGGACAATGTGCAGACTGACACTGACCCAGGGCGGGATTCGAACCCAGGTCCTCAGCGCCGTAGGCAGCAATGCTAACCACTGTGCCACCGTGCTGCCCTGACATTTTTGTTACTGATTATTGTTTATTGTTGGTGGGTGTAAATTTGGGAGAAAATGTGAAAAAGGAAAATAAAAAAATATATTTTTTTAAAGTCTTGGAGTCTGGGGCTGCATGGTAGGCTATGCTCTTTGTGAGGCTTATAGTGGGGGCCCCACAGGCAGTCAAAAGAATCACCTTCTGGGGTCCTCCCCAGTAACATTTGCCCTGATAAAATATGGCAGATGCTCCATAGACTGAGACCAGTCTTCCACACTCTCATAATAAGCATTGAGCCTACCGAGGAGCGGCATTTTTGAAACAGTGCTAACCTTGCTCCTCTGTGCTGAGAAGCAACGATAGTCTGAGTGTCCAGCAACGCTGCCTGTATTTCCGTTTTATCCTCATCGCCAATATTGTAGTCAATGAGAAGCCATGAAAAGGTGGGTCAAAAGTAGCTTATTTCCTACTCAAGGTCAGGAAATACAGCAACTAAGCAACAATCCAAATCCCAATTGGGAACATCATGAGATGCTGTCTCCCTCTTAGGCAGGTTTTTATCTCAGGAAATTAACACGTCCTACTGTTGGGCCTGTCCCTCAGGGGGTAGGTTTTAATAAAGGAGAGGGGAGTCAGACCAGTAAACAAAAGAAGACATTTTTATAAGAACGTACTATTTACAAGGGGCACGGTCGAACCCTACCGAGTCCTCTCTTTCTGTCGGTGGGTTGCTATCTGGCCGACCTTTTATGCAAAATGGTTATAAGCCCCATAGTTGCAGGGGATCTCATACTCCTCCAGCCACACGGGGAAAAGAATCAATCCCACCCCATGTGTCCTATGCAGGTTATTACACCCCTCCCCAAAGTCCAAAGATCTCCAGAAGGAATCATGAGGACAATGAAGATGAGGAGTAGACGAAGAAGGAGAAGTTAAAAATACTGATGACGTGGAAGGAACAGAAGATATCTGTGCAATCACAGCGGATGGCGGATGACGCAGACACTTTGGCTCCAGCACATCATTGCCTGGCAGTGGGACCAGATCAACCAGCGTACACCGAGCCGGAGAATAACGCTTGTGACTAGATCTTCTGGACGGTGAACCCTCCGAAGGCAGCCAAATGATGACGTCCGAGTCACAGACCCCAGAGGTTTGTGCCTCCATATCGGAATCAGACTACCAGACATCAGGCATCTCAGTATTACGAGAAAAAGACAATGGATCCAGATACACAGGCTTCAGAACTGGAGTAATCGGCATGACCAGGGTGGCATGAACAGCCACCCAAGTGGCGGAGCGCCAGGCATGGGGGTGATATAGGTAATGCTTCATGAGCTGACCTTGAACACAGACTGGTATGATATGGGACCAGTTTGGCGAACTACAAACCCTGATAGTAACTCCCAAAGTTACGGGGACGTCAGGTGGGACGAATCATAGAAGACGCCCTTGTAAATCTTGTTTGCGCTGTACTTTTACCCCAATGTTAGGGAGCAACAAATCCAACTGAATCTGGAGTCGATGATCCATCAACATTTCAGCCGAGGCCACCCAGTCACAGCACGAGGTGTAATTCTATATGAAGACTGAAAACTTGCCAGCCTGGTATCCATCGAACCTATGGTTTGTTTCTTCAGATCCCGCTTATGGGTCCACCAATCTATTCGACGCCGGGTGATAAAGAGCGATGGAAATATGGTGAATGACACTTGCTTTCGGAAATGCAGCAAACTCCTCACTTGTAAACGAGGCCCCGTTGTCAGTAACGGGTATCTCCACAATCTCAGGTTGTGTATCTGGGCTACCGGGCCAAAACAGAGGTGGGCAGCTACTCGATGGTTGCATGGGAGGTGATGGATGACATTTTGTGGACTTCCAACCACTTCAGGTAAGCGTGCAGCAAGATGAGAAACATGAATTCTAAAAATGGGCCAGGGAAATCTGTGTAAATGTGAGCCCAGGGACTTCCAGACTCCCATGGGTGCAGAGGTGCCACTGCTGGAAGCTTTTGATGTTCTTAATAAAAAGCTGGGCTACCAGCTCCAGATCCGCATCGATTCACGGCAGTATGAAGATCTTTCAGAATCAAAGCTTGCCCTTTCACAGGACGTGCCCCACAGGAGAATACCATACTCAACGGTCAGCTCCAACATCTTGGTAGAAAACCCTTTAATTCCACTGAAATATGTCATCATGGCCCACCGGACAAAACCAAATGTCCCACCTTGGCCAGCACCGGATCGTACTGTGTCCACTCAGGATGCAGGCAGCCATCATGGGCAAAGTGTCCATGAAATTTAGGACCGTAACAATTTCACGCCCTTGGGCAGATGCACCAAAACCACAGCAGGGGAAGACGACTCAACACATCTGCATTCGCTATCACTGTTCCCGGGTAGTGTTTGAAAGAATACTGGCAGCCAAAAGCAGAGCCCACCACTGCATCTACGATCGGTAGCACTGCTTCATCTTCGCAAAACAGGCCAAACAGTGGTTTATGATCAGTAATTATGAAAAGATGGCAGCCGTAAACATACTGAGGAAAAGGTTTGACTCCAATTATGACCACCAGGCCCTCCTTCTCTTTGTGCGCATAGATACGCTCCGAGGCCGTCAACGTACTGGAGGCAAAAGCTATTGGACGGTCGTGGCCGTCACCCATGCGTTGGGAGAGGACAGCGCCGATGCCATACAGCGATGCATTGCCCATCAGACGCAAGGGCTTAGTTGTGTCAAAATGAGTCAGTATTCTTGATGAAACCAATCTCTGCTTCACCAATCGGAAAGCAGCCTCCTGTTCATCACCCAAAACCCAGGGTCGGGGTTTCCGCAGGAGAAAGTGTAGTGGGGCCAGGATTGTCACCAAATTTGGAATAAAACGTCCGAAATAATTGATCAGACCTAAGCAGTGAAGCTCTGTCGTGTCAGGTGGCACAGGGATCATCTTGATAGCCTGTACTTTTTGGCTACTGGCTGCAGGCTATCGCAGTCGCCCCGGTAGCCCAGATACACGACCTATTTAGCGTTGAAAACGCACTTAGCCTTACGCAGGCGGACGCCATACTCCTAAAGTCTCTGCAGTACTGCTTCAAGGTTTTGCAGGTCCCTGTGATCAACACATCATTGAGATAGATGGCAACGTGGTGGAGACCACATAATAAACGCTCCATGATGGTTGAAATACAGTGCATGCCGAATGGAAGCAGGATATACTCATGTAATCCTTTATGAATATTGATAGTCACATATTTTCTTGAGGCCTTGCGCAAATTAAGCTGGAAATAAGCATTGCTCATATCTAACTTGGTAAACGTTGAACCACCTGCCAGCGTGGCGTAGAGATCTTCAGTTCGAGGTAGTGGGTATCAGTCTAAATGTGAAGTCATATTGATGGTTAATTTGTAATCGCCGCAAAAGCGGACAGTTCGGTCCATTTCATCACCGGAACCACCGGCACCATCCAGTGGAACAAACCAGTCGGATTATACCAAGGCTCTCCAATCACTGCAGTTTAGCCTCGACCTTACCAAAAGTAGCAAGAGGGACCAGTCGAGCATGAAAAATACAGGGCTGGGCATGCGGATCCACTTGGATTTTCGGCGTAGCTCCCATACTTTTCCCTGGAGCGGACTTGAAAACATCGGGGAACTTTTGCAGTACCGTTTATAAAAACCTTGGGCTAGATTCTCCAATTTTGAGGCTATGTCCCCTCGCTGGCGTGGGAACAGTGGTGTTTTACGACAGAAATAATGGCGTAAAACGGCCACTGATGCTCCATTTGGCTGGGGGCTAGCACCAAGGCAGCGTAGAGCACCAGGCTCCAGCTGCCAATATGGGCCGGAGTCCACCTGCAGTGGTCGCGCCGTGCAACATGGCGTGGCCGCTCGCGAACCTGGTCTGCGAAATAGTGCTCCCCCTTTGGCCGGCTCACGCACCCCGGACCACCTCCCCAACAGTGCCCCCAGCCCCTGGCAAAGTCTCCCCCACCCGCGGATCAGCCCTCCCCCAACGGTGGCGGTGCTGGACTGAGTCCGCAGCCGCCTTGCCGAGTTCCCGACGGATGAGCTCATACGCGACCAACGCCATCGGGAACTCAGCCGGTCGGGTGCGGAGCATCGGGGGCAATGTCCTGAGGCCATCGATACGGCACGCGGTGTACTCTGCTTTAGAGGGGTTGGAACATCGTGAAAGCGCGCTGCCTCCAATTCGGTCGTGAACGGGGATTCTCCGGCCGATCGCCAAACGCGATTTTGGCGTCGGCGACCGGAGAATCCTGCACCTTGTCTCCTTCTGGAGGATATGTTGCCAGTCACTTCGCAAATAGTGCAGCCAATCCCAAACAACAGGTTGGGACGTCCCCCTGTACCACAATGAGAGGAAGGTGCAAGGGCTGCTACCCATAGACCACCGGGACAAGCGTGGAGCCTACAGTAGCCAAACTCTCCCCTGCATACATGACAAGGCAAGCGGCCGAATCAGCCAATTATGTTTGACTCACCCCCTGTCAGATCCAGTCGAACATATGGTGTGGCATCACTGAGATAGATGCACCTGTATCCAACTCCATTTGAATTAAGTGTCCGTGGACCTGCACAAGGATGTGAATAGAGGCCACCTCTTGGCACAGCCACACAGTTTCAGCTGCATTTCTGACTCATCCTCAGCTTCTTCAGAGTCATCCAAATGTCCTAGTACAATACGGGCGGTCAAGGCGCTGTCCATCATGCTGCCAGTGGCCTTGGTGATTCTGGTGTCCACACTTCTCACAGAGAGCGACTTGGCCAATCCCAAAACTAGAGTCTGTGCAGCGGTCCAGGTCCTTGAGACTTCGGGCCTACAGCATCGTGGCAGTCCATTCTAGTTGCTGAAAGGCAGTAAGGGGGGCAGCGTCAAACAACATTCACCCCCATTCTCTGGAGTTCCTGCATGCCTGAGCGGCACTCTCCTGTGCAAAGCCTGCTGGTTGTTGGGGAACCTTCACCTTGAAGCTTCTTTTGTATTTCAAGATTGTTAATGCACAAACCAGGCGGTCATGGGGCATATCCACCAACACAGCGCCTTTTACGCAATATTCGGCAATTGTTCATCATCGGGAAATATACTCAGCAACTCCCCTTCCGACTATTCTATCGTATTGAATCTGTACCTTTGCACAGCGATGGACGGAGTTGGTTTAAAATGATTCCCTGCCAGCATGATGAGCTTGTCAAATGTTACCGTATCTGGTGCAGCCGGAAATCTGAGGCCCCTAATTACGCCGAACGTGTATGCTCCACAGGCGGTCAATAGGATTACTGTCTGGCATTGGCTTTCAGTAATGTTGTTAGCTCTGGAAAAGTAATGCAGGCATTCCGCGCACTGATTCCAGGATTTAACAGCAGAGTCAAAAGCATCCAAACAACCACACAAAGGCATAGTGAAGTACCTAATGCCGTCCCTTAGTCGTAGGAGAAGCAAAGTCATGGAGAGGCGGTGTAGTTGGCAGAGTTGCAGGTCGACAGTCCAGTTTATCCTTGTCGCCAGTTTAACAAAGATGAGGGGAATCAGATGAGTAAACAAAATAAGACGTTTATTTATAAGTACATACTATTTACAAGGTTCACACTGAAATGAAAATCGCTTATTGTCACGAGTAGGCTTCAATGAAGTTACTGTGAAAAGCCCCTAGTCGCCACATTCCGGCGCCTGTCCGGGGAGGCTGATACGGGAATCGAACCGTGCTGCTGGCCTGCTTGGTCTGCTTTAAAAGCCAGCGATTTAGCCCAGTGAGCTAAATCAGGCCCTGGAATGATCCCTGGAATGTAGAGCTTGTCGTATGAGGAATGGTTGAGGACTCTGGGTCTGTACTCGTTTAGAAGGATGAGGGGGGAACTTATTGAAACTTACAGAATACTGCAAGGCCTGGATAGAGTGGGCATGGAGAAGATGTTTCCACTTGCAGGAAAAACTAGAACCAGAGGACACAATCTCAGACTAAAGGGACAATCCTTTAAAACAGATTTTTAAAATAAATTTAGAATACCCAATTAATTTTTTCCAATTAAGGGGCAATTTAGCGTGTTCAATCCACCTACCTTGCACATTTTTGGGTTGTGGGGGCGAAACCCACGCAAACACAGGGAGAATGTGCAAACTCCACACGGACAGTGACCCAGAGCCGGGATCGAACCTGGGACCTCGGCGCCGTGAGACTGCAGTGCTACCATTGCGCCACCGTGCTGTCCTCTTTAAAACAGAGATGAGGAGGAATTTCTTCAGCCAGAGGATGGTGAATCTGTGGAACTCTTTGCCACAGAAGGCTGTGGAGGCCAAATCACTGAGTGTCTTTAAGACAGAGATAGATAGGTTCTTGATTAATAAGGGGATCAGGGGTTATAGGGAGAATGGGGATGAGAAAAATATCAGCCACGATTTAATGGCGGAGCAGATTTGATGGGCCGAGAGGCCTAATTCTGAGCCCATGTTTTATGGTCTTATGGGCCCGGTTGAACTTCACCTGGTCCTCTCCATGTCGGTCAGTTCCTATCATGTTGTATTAACCTTTAATATAACATGATTATCAGCTCACTAGTCAGTGTAGGAGCTTATAATCCTCAAGCCACACAGGGAAAGCAATTGACCCCACCCCGGGTGTCCTGTGCAGGTTATTACAGAGCTCATATTCCATTAGCCCCCACCACCCCGGGAGATCGATCGAATCATCCCCTTGGGTTTTGTGGGAGTTATAACAAGTAAACAGTAAATAAGCATTAGCAGGTCCTCAAGGTGAGGTTAGTCTGTTACAAACCAAGCATATTCCCATAAGGAAAACAGATGGAGCATCAAAGCTTGAATTCCCAGGATGACAAAGAAAATAGAGGTTAAGATAAACAGAAAAAGGATATTTTTGACAAATGTCAGATACAAAGTGCAGTAAAAATCCCGGCAGAATCAAGTAAATAAAGGAAGAAATTGAAAAAGGCTGCCAGAAGGCAAGAGTATGAGAAAATATTTAGACGTAACATAAAAGTATTTGATAAATATACAATAAGTAAAACAATAGTTAAAGGAATGGTGGGGCAGATTTGGAATAAAACCAGGAAATTGCCTTGCAGAAACAGAGGGCATGAGTAAGGCTCAAAGAGTACTTTGCAACAAAATCACAAAAGAAGAGGATGAAGTTAATGCTGCATTAGAGGAGATGGGAGAAGAGATATTGGACAGAATAAAATTACATAGAAAGGAAGTGTTAAGTAGGTTGGCGTCACTCAAAGTTAACAAGTCCCCTAGTTCAATTGGGATGGAATTGCTGAAAGAAGCAAGAGTTGGCATAGCAGAAGCTCTGAGCACAATCTTTCAATCCTCCTTGGATGTGGAAGTGGTGCCAAAGGGCTGGTGGTTTGCAAATGGTACAGCCCATGTTACAGCCCTGTTCAAAAAGGAAGAGAAGGATAAAACTAGAAATCAAAGACCATTGTAAGAGACAAAATTAAGTCTCATTTTAAGAAGCCAGAGTCAGTAAAGGCAGCCAGAATGGAATTGTTAAAGACAAATCACGGCTGGCTAACTTTAGGAAGCTCCTTGATGAAGTAACAGAGAGGGTTGATTAAAGTAGCACAGCTGATATTATACATAGATTTTGAAAAAGAATTTTATAAATTACTACATAACAGACATATTCAGAAAATGGGGACAGTGGTAACTTGGATACATAAGTGCTAAGGGATAGAAGTCAGAACCATGGTGAGTGGATGTTTTTCTGAATGGAGGAATGTATGTAGCGGGGTCCCCTTGGAGTGGTTTAAGACCATTGCTTTTTTTGTTATATATAAATTATATATAGGGGTAGGGAGTAGAATTTTGAATTTCTGAATGCTACAAAATTTGGCAATGTGCTAAACACTGGGGCCGAATCTCCAGCCACGTTGCGCATAACGCAAATCCCACTATGTCGGGAGAATTCAGGAGAGGCCTGCAACAGGAATTGTGCCGGTCACCAAGCAGTTTCACTGCTCCCGGCCCACTCCAGCTGGCATGATCTAGTTCACACCCGTGCTGGTCATGAACCAGATTAGCGTATTTAAATTTTCGTTTAAATATACAGGATCTGTTTTAAGCCGGATTCTTCCAGTTCCTGCAATTCTCCCACCCGCCGACACAACGTGAAGCCAGCTCTAATCACTCCACAAGCGAGGACTAGGCATGATGATCACGTTGGGGGGCTCAGAGGCAATTGTAGCCTCTGGGTGGTCAGCAACATGGCGGGGCAGTGTCCTGGCACTGCCAGGGTGTGAGGTTGGCACTGCCAAGGAGCAGGGCCTGAGGGGGTCTGAAGTGGGCGGGGCCTGAATGGGGTATTTGGCAACAACATAGCGGGGCGTTGCTCAGCTGGAGGTGCGCTAGTATCAGCGATTGGTGGGGACGGAGGGGTGGGAGGGCTGATGCTGGTGTTTGGGGTGGGGGTCTTTGCTGGCAAGAAAGGGCCGGAGCGTAGATATGAAATGAAATGAAAATCGCTTATTGTCACGAGTAGACTTCAATGAAGTTACTGTGAAAAGCCCCTAGTCGCCACATTCCGGCGCCTGTTCAGGGAGGCTGTTACGGGAATCAAACCGTGCTGCTGGCCTGCTTGATCTGCTTTCAAAGCCAGCGATTTAGCCCAGTGTGCTAAACAGATATATGGCAAAAGCTGTGTAATTTGGATAAATGTGGCATGATGCACTTTGAAAGGAACAACACAGATAAAGTATAATGTAAATAATACTATATTGAGGGAAATGCAAGAGCATTCAATAATCTTTGAAGGTGGCAGAGCAAGTTGATATGGTTATTAAGAAAGCATATAGCAAGCCTAGAATGCCTAATTTCTTTATTATTATTGGGCAGCCAACATTGAGAAGGTGCTGGGGTGGTGCAGTGACCCAGGTTCCGTATGGGGACAGAGAGAGATGAGGTTGTGTCGGGGGTCTAGTCTGGGCCATTGGTGATGGCCTTGTTTCTCTTTTCTTTGGCCAGGTACTCCTTGAACCCGGTGGTTGTTTCGCCTTTAAAGATATGGAGACAATCCAGGCAGTATTTTAAGATTGAAGCCTTGTCGAAGCTGGCCCCTATCTGTGCCATTCATTTATTTGAACCGTCGACATTGGATTCTATGTTCGGGGTGTGGAAAGGGAAGGGGCTGGAAGATTTGGGGATTTGTTTATAGAGGGACGGTTTGCCAGATTGGAGGAGTTGGCCGTGATGTTTGGGCTGGGATAGGCCGACTCCTTCAGGTTCCTCCAGATAAGGAATTTTGTACGGGTGACCTTCCCAACATTTCCCGAGGCACCACGTGTCATGTTCTGTGGTCTTGCTGTTGCAATGATGCTCACAGAACTGCTGATGACTTACTTAGAATGATGATTTATTAGTTGACAGGTGGAAGGATAACATGCAGAATAGAATACCATACAGATTAAGTTGCTCTGGAACTATCCAATTGCGACTGTCCTTGTGTATGCCTTAGTACCAAATGGTAAGTCTGCCACATTACTTGACCAAGGTCTGATGCCATCAGCTGGTTGAAGATTGCATTGCTAACTGCATACAATCTTATTCACCACATCCCCCTTCCTTTGGTGGTGCCAACATTTATATACAGAATCATCCTTTGTCATATACAGAAACATTGTTTACATTATCTTTCAACACATGTGGCATGTGTCTGTGCAGATTTTAACTGAGCATTAATCTAAATTATATTTTTATTTAGCTGTGCTTTAAGTTACATGATATGTCTGTTACAAGTGTCCTGTTACAAGGGCCCTTTGTTCACAGCTCATTGTGCACCTCCGACAGGATCGCCCTATTGATCGTCTGAAGTCTTGTCAGTTTTCTGGAAGACTGGTTTCCATGCCAGTGATTTGTGTTTTAACATTTTTAGTCAATGCACCTTGAAACCTGGTATTCTTCGTTGGCCATCCTGATGTTATAGCTTCTTCCGTTTCTTTACTCGATGCTTTTCACTGCCGCGTTGCTGTGTGCTCTCACGATGTTCTCTGCTGCTCTGCTGTGTGGTCTCTGGCCTGTCAGGCCACATTGCCGATGTTTTCTTTCTTGGGGTCCTCGGTGGGACTCACAGTATCCCCTTCTCTTCCTCCTTCCTTCTCTTCCACTTTTCTGTTTATAGTGCCAATTTATGACCGCTCCTCTCATCTTTCCTGCGAGCTGTTTTTTTTTAATAAATTAAGAGTACCCAATTTTTTTCTTTTCCAATTAAGGGGCAATTTAGCGTGGCCAATCCACCTACCCTGCACATCTTTGGGTTGTGGGGGTGAAACTCACGCAGACATGGGGAGAATGTGCAAATTCCACACGGACAGTGACCCAGGGCCGGGCTCTGAATCCTGCGAGCTGTCTTTTGAGTGCTTTTTGTATTTTGTTTGACTCTGGTAGCGCCCATCTTGTCTCTGGCCTGTGCCATGGAATCAGAATGTTGTGGGTCATCTGTGGAGACGTCTCGTGTCGTCATGCTTCCGAAGGACTGTACAGGGTAGTTAAGTCAGCATCTTCAACGACCAGCTAAAAAGCCGCACCCTCTGGTATCTGAGATGGATTACCCTCTGGTGTCTGGATTGCCTCACATTCTGGTATCTGGGTAGGATTAGCATCCTCAGCACCTGGCCTGCCCCCCTTCATCATGTGCTTGAGCCCCAGGTGATGGCTCCATGTCACTCGAGATCATACTCACCTCATGTTTTGCAGATAGCTCAGGTGGGAACTCATCCTCATTGTGTGATAGTATGTAAATTATCCAACGCTGTGGAACTGCATCCAGAGTTAGTATCAACTGTCGCCGTGGAGCTGCATACGGATGCAGTCATTTGCTCTTCGAACACCTCCTGCGGAGGAATGGCGTCAAGTTTTGGGGAATCCACTACCGGAACTTCTTCATGAGGCTTCAATGGTTCCCCATATGCTTCTGAAGCTAGTTTCTCCAGAATTGATACGTTTTCTGTTTTCAGTTGGTTCGGAGCTACATCAGTTTCGTCTGAGGTGTCTGCTGCTGCAATCTTGCTGTCCATTTCTACGTGTGCCATCTCAGAGCATTCACATTCCTCCATCACAAGCTGGGCGTCCCTTGTGATCACATCTTCATTCCTGCCAAGCCACTGACGTAGCGCTGCACAGGCTCCCTCTCTGAGTTTGCCATCTCTCCTGCGAAACAGCTTTACTAGCATTTCATATTCGTCCAGCTCTGGCTCATCATCCAAACCTTTGCTTAATTTCATTGTCTTTATAGTGTTTGTAGGATTCATCAAGGTACTCATTCTCGGAGTCAGTATCATCAGCAAAGATTTCTCCTGTAAAATACGACATTGCACATGGAATTACGTGTTCACACAGGATTCAACCAATTTCAAAGTCAGCAGCGAATCTTGCTGCAGAACTTTTATTGAACATTCCATGCTGCAGAGCTTCTGGAGGACTGTAGAAATTAAAGAATGAGTCATTTGGTACAATTTTCATGATCATTTTGTGAGTACTCCGACCATTATGCTTTGGCTTCATTTTAATGGTTTTCAACGTGACATTGTTTCCTTTCTTCTAGATGATCTGGCACCTGGTGCATCCTTGATTTCTGGTTCATCACAGAATGAAAATTCCCACTCGTCAGGCAGCGATTCCAGCTGGTATGCTTTCGTAATTACCTAGTTTGTAAAATACTCATTTTTCTCAAACGTATACTCCAGAAGCTCATTGGCTGTGTGCGCTCTGAACATTTAACGTTCATATCTTGTAGATGCTTTAATATGGGCTCATCATGCTCCTATATCATACCACTGAGTATACACACCTTCTTGAAGACTGTTAAACAGAAGCCTGCAATTCCCTTCAGTGCCTCACTGGATTTGTCGTCTTTCGCCTGGACTTTCGCTTGCTTCTCATCGAGTGAGTGTACCAGCATATCTCGTTGCGAGTCGCAGTAACCGTCTGGCCACTCGTATCTGGCCCATAAAGCCGCTGATGACTATTCAGAAGAATTTCTTCACTTGTTTCAGTTGAACTGCTCTGGCCCTTTTCTGAAATTAGATCAGTAAAGAACTGCTCTTGTAGAGGCATCTCCTTCACTGCATTAACTGCTCTGATTTGGTCCATTGAAGGACGCGAATAACATTGTTTTGCAAAGTGATTCGTTCAGCCACTCCTAGAATATACTTTTCATATGCTGGACATTGCCGTGGGCCATGTCAGTTGTCACATTTCAGGTCTAAGATGGCGGACCCGGGCGGCCGCTTAAAATGGCTGCCCGCACTGAGAATACGTTTCTTATTGAACTGCGTCACAGTGCTGATGGCGCTGGTGTCTTCTTCTATATTGGCGCCAAAATATTTTGAGCTGATGTACTGATTTGCCGTGCAGCTCACTTGCATGACAAATCTTAATTGCTTTTTCCAATATCAAATCTTCTTCCTCCAGCAATCTCCTGTGGGGCTTGTCATTTCATTTGCCAAATACTATTTGGTCGCGGCTCATTGAATATTTTAGATTACTGAAATTGAGGCCCTCAGCCTCAAGTCAGTGACAAAACTGTTAAAAGATTTGTCTGGTTTCTGGGTACACATATGAAAAATATATCTTTCAAATGTCTTATTCGTTTTGGGAGAGCAATGCCAATCGAAGTACTCTATCACTTGATCGTATCTCTTGCTTTCCTCTTCACTATTGAAAGCAAATGAACTGCAGATTTCAATAGCTTGTGGACCTGCCACCATAAACAGCAATGCAATGCACCTCCCATCAGGCTGTTCCTGAAGGCCAAGGGCTGAAACATAGAACTTAAACTGCTGTTTGAAAATGTACCAGTTTTCGTCTACTTTACCTGACACTTGAGCTGATGGGGTGCCTTTAAACTCCCCATCTCGAGCTTCACCATAATTTATTGCGTTGAGTCATCACAGGCTGTAGTTTAGCAGGACAGTTGAAGAATTTTCCTTTTTCTGTTTCGTTCTTCGGCCAGTTTTCCTTTGTCTTTTCTGCTGTTCCTTAAATGTTCAAGACACCTGGTACCATGTCATGTTCTGTTGTCTCGCTGTTGCAATGATGCTCACAGAACTGCTGATGACTTCCTTAGAATGATGTTTTATTAGTTATCATGTGGAAGGATAACATACAGAATACCATACAGACTAGGTTGCTCTGGAACTACCTGATGTGCAACTGTCCTTGTGTATGCCTTAATACCAACTGGTACGTCTGCCACATTACGTGACCAAGATCTGGCGCCACCAGCTGGTTGGAAGTCGCATCGATAACTGCATACTGCAATAGTTTATTCTGTTTGTTATTTTTTGGTTGTTTTTTTAAATCTTGGTGGATGGGGTGGGCATGATTGGTTGGGGGTTTTATTATGTTAGTTTTAGTATAGTATCTGCTGTGGTCATATGGATTTTGTTGTAAAGTTTATTGTAAAATTAGAAAATCTTTAATAAAATATACATTTTTAAAAGAATGCTTTGTAACTATGATCATTGAATATAAACAGGAAGTCATGCTTAAACCGTTACAAATATTCGTCAGGCCTCAGCTGGGATAATGTGTGAAATTCAATGAACAACACTTCAGGAAGATTGTCAAGGTCTTGTACAGGCTATCGAGGATGTTACCGTTTTGATAATAAGGATCAGGGATTTCACTTATGTGGAGAGATGAGAAATACTAACATTTTAGAGCAGAGAAGGTTAAGGGGAGACCTAATAGATATTCAAAATTACGAAGGATTTTGAGTGAGCAAGTAGAGTGAACTAATTTCCTCTGGCAAGTAGGTTGATAATAAGAAATCATAAAATTAATATAAAATAGATGTCAAAAGAACCAGAGAGGAACCGAGGAGAAACATTTGCACGTTGAAGGGTTTTAAGCTCCGGAATGCTCTACCTGAACGGGTGATTAAAGCAGATTCCTTAGGAACTGACAAAAGACATGTAAGCGAAGAGGAATAATTTGCAGGATTATGGGGGAAAAAGCTGGAGTGTGAATCTAAATCAGACAGCTCTCTCAAAGAGCTGGGACAGGCATGATGGGCCGAATGTCCTCCTTTTGTATCTTACGATTCCATTCCCTTCTCTAAATAGCATGCACCATTCCTCCACCAAAGAAGGCAATGAATTCTCCCGAGAATGGAAATGTGAGCAGGAGTAGACCATTTGATTCATCAAGCCTGCTCCACCATTCAATATAATTGTGGCTGATCCTGGGCTTCAACTCCATTTTCTCAACTGCTCCCATGTCCTTTAATTCTTGGAGACCACAAATCTATCTAACCCAGCCTTAAATGTATTCAATGATGGTACATCCGCAATCCTCTGGGGGTTGAGAATTCCAAAGGTACACAGCCCTTTGAGTGAAGTCATTTCTCCTCATCTCAGTCCAAAATGATTGGACCCTTATTCAAAGACTGTGTCCCAACTCATGCGTTTGACTCCCTGACCAGCGGAAACAATCTCTCAGCATCTACCCTATAAAGTCCCATCAGAATGTTGTAGGATTCAGTGAAATTTCTCATTCTTCTAAAGTCCAGAGAATATAACCCCAATTTACCTAGCTTCTCATCATAAGACAACCCCCTCATTCCAGTGACCAATTTAGTGAATCTTTGTTGTACCGCCTCCAATATGAGTATCCTTTCTTAAATGTGGAGACCATGGACGCGATTCTCTGCTCCCCACGCCGGGTGGGAGAATTGCGGGAGGGCCGGGCGACTCATTTCACGCCCCCCCGGCGCCCCCCGCGATTCTCCCACCCCCCGCTCGGAAGAATCGCCGCTCGCCGTTTTTCACGGCGACCGGCGATTCTCCGGCCCGTTCGTGACCGTTTCACGACGGGGGCAACCACACGTGGTCGCTGCCGTCGTGAACATGGGCGCCAAAGGCCCGTTTGAAGCTTGTGGGGGGAAGAGAGGGGAGTGAGCACCACGGCCGTGCTCGGGAGGGGACTGGCCCGCGATCGGTGCCCACTGACCGTCGGGCCGGTGTCTCAAAGCGATGCACTCTTTCCCCTCCGCCGCCCCGCAAGATCAAGCCGCCACGACTTGCGGGGCAGCGGAGGGGAAGATGGCCACCGCGCATGCACGGGTTTGAGCCGTCAGCCGTCGTGACGTCAGCCGCGCATGTGCGGGTTGGAGCCGGCCAACCTGCGCATGCGCGGCTGACGTCACATAGGCGCCGCCGTCGCGTCATTCTCGGCGCACCGCCTTGACGCAAGCGTCAAGGCCTGGCGGCCGAGAATAACGGAGCGCTGCTCCTAGCCCCCCGGGTGGGGGTGAATACGGTGAGAGGAGCGGCCTCTGAGCCATCGTGAAACTCGGCCGAGTTCACGACGGCCGTCCCGATTTTTCCCGGGAGCGGAGAATTCCGCCCCATAATTCCACACAGTATTCCTGATGCGGTCTCACCAAAATCCTGTCTAACTGCAGCAAGACTTCTTTATTTCTGTACTCTTATCCCCTTGCAATAAAGGCCACCATGCCACTCGCCTTCCTAATTGCTTTTTGCACCTGCATGTAAACTTTCTGCATTCTTGTATGAGCATATACCCAAGTTCTCTGAACATACACATTTACAAGTTTCATACCGTTTTAAAAATATTATTTTCTCTTCTTATAACCAAAGTGAATAACTTCACATTTCACTACAGTTACTCCATCTGCCATCTTGTTGGCCACTCACTTGACCTATCTACATCACTCTGCAGCCTGTCTGTGTGCTCCCCATAGTTTACCTTTCCACCTGCTTGGTATCAGCAAACTTTGATACACTATCTTCTGTCTCTTCATCTAAATCATTAACATTGATTGTAAATAACTGAAGCCTCAGTACTGATCCTTCTAGCACTCTAATATTCACTGCCTGTCAGCGTGAAAAAGCCTTTTATGCCACACTCTGCTTTCTAATTGTTAATTAATCCTCCATTCATGCAAATATATTAGTCCCAACTCAGTGAACTCTTATCTGACCTAGTAACCTTTTGTCTGACCTTACTGAATGCCTTTTTGAACCAAGTCTACTACATCTATCGGTTCCCCTTTATCTACCCTACCAGTTACTCAATCTACCCTAGTAGTCACAAAATCTAATACATTTGTCAAACAGGATTTCTCTTTAGTAAAACTATATTTGTTTGTTCTAATCATATCAGGCTTTTCTAAGTGCATTGTTAAGATTTCCTTAATAATAAATTCCAATATTTCCCCACCAACTGATGTTAGGTTAATTGGCCTACAGTTCACTGTTTTCTCTCTCCCTTCTTTCTTGAAAAACAGTAACATTTGCCAACTTTCAATCTAATGCATTCCTGAATCTAAGGAATTTTGGAAAATCCACAATCTCTGCCATTATCTCTTTTAGAATCCTCGAGTGTAGGCCATAAGATCCCAAGAATTTGTCAGATTTTAGTCCTTAAGCTTCTCCAATATTTTTTCTCTGCTGATATTAATTTCCTTAATTACCTCACTCTTCTTAACCAGAAGGTCGCCATCTATTTTTGATATGAAGCTTGTGTCTTCTACTGTGAAGATAGACACTATACGCACAACCCGCCACAAAACCTGCCAATGGCCCTCGGTGGAATCTTCTGGTCCTGTGTTGATTGCATGCCTCCTTACAGTGAAACCCGCGGTGGTGGTGCACTGTTGGCTGGACTGGAAGATCACACCGGCGTGAATGGTTGGAAAGATCTGGACAAAATATTTGTTCAATGCTTCTGCTATTTCCTAATCTTCTTTGATAATTTCTCCTGTCTCTGTTTCTAAGGAACCAACATTTACTTTAGCTACTCTCTTTTTATATACTTCAAAGAGTTCTTACCATCTGTTTTGTATATGTCTTGCTCATTTACTCTCATTTTATTTTTTCCCCATTTTATCAACTTTTTGGTGTCCATTTGTTTCTAAAACACTTCCAATCCTTTGACTTGCTATTATTTTGTGCAACATTGTAAGCTTCTTCTTTTGATCTAACACTATCTTTGGTTTTAAATTTTAGAGTACCCAATTCATTTTTTCCAATTAAGGGGCAATTTAGCGTGGTCAATCCACCTAGCCTGCACATCTTTGGGATTTGGAGATGAAACCCACGCAAACACAGGGAGAATGTGCACTCTCCACACGGACAGTGACCCAGGGTCGGGATCAAAGCTGGGACCTCGGCGCCGTGAGACACCAGTGCTAACCACTGGGCCACCGTGCTGCCTGTAATATTATCCTGAAGTTCCTGAGAATGTCTGTTGTTATGGTTTCAGAATTTTTCATTTGTTAATGGGCTTAACACTGAAGATACTTATTAAAACTAGACAAGCCCATTTATGAAATGACAATTAAACCATACCAAACTCATTAAGCCAGTAAAGTCTCTATACATTTTGAGAATGACAGGTGACAAAGTGGCTGGTGGGAGTGGATGGGGTGGGGGGGGGGGGGGGTCGGTGGTGGTGACAGTATGATTAGAGGCAGTTGGTTTTACTGACAGGTTTAGTGATGAATCAATGAACTGGAAAGAAGTCAGAGGGACAGTTTCCCACATGGTGAAATACAGGGAGAAACAGGATAAAGGGACACATGGATTGTCAGATTTTAAACAAGAGACTGTGGAGTGCAGGCTTTGATTTGCAGCTGGGAGTGAAGATTATAGGTTATATAGAAAGGTAGGCAATACCAGAAATATGTTTGCAGGCTTACAAGCTGGCTAATTATTTGCTTTTTTAATTCTTCAAGGAGAGAAGTTAAAATTGAGTCAATAAGGTTTGTCTACAGTTGTTCAACTGGACGTTAATTTCCTGTTCAACAAATAAAGCTGCTTGATTATTCATTGTTTCACTGGTGCTTCTCAGTATTTCTAACTGGAAGATTGAAGAATTGCTCACGCAAAAGACACAGTCCTGTAAAGATTATAATGGTGAAGTGGGGGTAGGGCGAGGTGTCCTATAGTTAAACCTAGTGATATGCTGTCATGTAATTACTTAGTAATTACGAGAACATTTCTGAGCATAAGTCACAACACTTACAGGAATAAACAGCACTGCCAGAACTTGGGGAATATCTAAGGCACACCTGAAACTGGCAACCTAATAAGGTACTGAAAAAGAAAAAGCTGTGTATTGCATTATCTGCATTAACGTTCCAGACCATGTACAGTTGATTATACCACAGATTCCACCATTCCCAGACAATCTTCTGCGGAGACAACCAACAATAGAAATCACTGAGCAAGCTGGTGAAACTGTTTTGGCTAATCAATCAAAAGTACAAGACATTTATGCAATCTCATAATGCACATTGGTCAATTCTTATCAGTTACCTTCTAGATGACTCAGCAGTAGAAGAATCAGTATGCTCAGTCCACCACTTGAGAATATTGTGCACAGTTCTGATTTCCATATTACAAAAAGGATTTAGAGGCACAGAAGGAAGCACAAAGAAAAGTTTAAATAGTGATACCAGAGCTAAGAGATTATGGGTAAGAAATTGGGGAGGGGGGGGGGGGGGGGATTTTCCAGGGCCGTTAGCCAGATGCGGTAATCACAATAGCCTGTTGAATCAGGTGCGAGGGTAAAAACGGGATTCTCACCAGGCGTCAAACCCGTTGCAAGTCTCCGGGCCCACCCCGATGGCCCCTACGAGCTTCCCGCTGGCCCCAATGAGGTTCTCGCCCAGAGCAGGCGAGAGCATGCTAATTGTCATTTACATTCACCTGAATATAATTATTGGGCAGGAAGCGCGATTTACCAGTGTTCTGAGATGCTCCTGCTCCTCCGTCATACTGCCGTGAATTGGTGCAAGTCCTGGCAAACGAGAACCTGGTGTTTTCTGCTCCGAGGGGCAGGCAAGGGGCTGACTACCCTTCCTACACTTGCCTCCAGGGTACTGAAGGGGGTCTTTCAGGGGGGGTGGGGACAGAGGGGCTCGGACTGGGCTGGAGGGCCTTAAGTCAGGGTCTTTCCTAGGATTTTTATTTTTTTTATTTAAAAAAAAAGAATTTTTATTGAAATTTTTACAAAATACAAAAATATAAACATCTCAACTCTATTAACAAAACAACCACGGTAACACCCCAAGAACAATACCCACCCAACTTCAAAAGCAACTACAAACAAAAGAAAAAAACAAAAGAACACCCAACAACAAAAGGGAAAGAGATGACACCTGCCACATCCCACAAACCCATGTACACAGTTCTCCCTCCCACCGATCCAAACCCCCCCCCCCCTCCTTCCCCCCCCCCCACCCCCCCCATCCCCCGGGTTGCTGCTGCTGCCGGCCTACTTCCCTACCGTTCCGCCAGGAAGTCCAGGAAAGGCTGCCACCGCCTAAAGAACCCTTGTACTGATCCCCTCAGGGCAAATTTCACCTTCTCCAATTTAATGAATCCCGCCATATCATTGATCCAGGCCTCCACGCTTGGGGGCTGTGGTGAATGTGATTCACACCGGACTATAATCTGTATATACATGTGTCTGTATTGTAAGTGCAGTTGCACTACCTGTCCTCCAGGGGGAGTAGCTCTGGGAATGCTCGAGTTGTATGGGGCTTCTCCCTTGGCTCTGCCCAGGACTCCTCCCCTGGAAGCTGCTGTATAAAAGCTCAGTGCCGCATGGTCAGCCGGCCAGTTCACCTAAAGTTCAATGGCTAACCGGCTGGCTCTGTTGTGAGTATATTAAAACCGCTATTCTAATCCTACAAGCACGTGTCCGTAGAATTGTTGGTTCCAACAATTTAATATACTCAGGAAACAGTCGAAGAAATCATGGAAGCAGCTCTCAAGCCCGGACGCCTAGAACTCGACCCAGAGGATGCAGAGGCTAAGGAATTTTTTTACCACTGGCTGAGATGTTTTAAAGCCTACCTGGCAGAAGCCAGCACCGCCGGAACAACGGAGGAACAAAAACTCAGCCTACTGCATGCGAGGGTAAGCCACAGAATCTCCACACAGCTAAATCCGGCTGGTTCTTACACCGCAGCGCTGGCAATACTGGACAAAATGTACGTTAGGCCCATTAACGAGGTTTATGCACGCCACGTGTTTACCACCCGCCGTCAGCGGCCTACAGAAATGCTAACCGAGTTTGTAAGGGAATTGAACAATCTTTCCAATGACTGTAATTATCAAGCTGTTACCGCGGCGGAACATAGGGAGCTTGCTGTGCGGGATGTTTTCGTGGCGGCCTTAGGTCTAACTATGTGCGTCAAAGACTGCTAGAAAAGGGGGCCCAGGACTTAGGCACTACTGTGGAGGCTGCTACCACTATGGAAGTTTCCTTCCGCAGCCTCACCTCGTTTCCCGCAGACCCCGCGACCTCATCGTGGACCCCCGACCAACAGTCCCCCCAAGCCTGTGCCGCACGGCCCCCCAGCTACCGCGCTGCCAAAGCCAGTTACTCTGCTGCCCCAGCCAGCTACTCGGCTGCTTCAGCCTGCCATTTCTGTGGCCAAAGCCAGCACCCACGGCAGCACTGCCCGGCCCTTAAAGCGACCTGCAGCAGCTGCGGGCGAAAAGGACACTATGCCAGAGTGTGTCTGGCAAAGAAAGCCCCAGCCTCTAACCCTCCCACGGCTCAAAGCACCCGTTCCCTGAATTCACAGGCCTGCAGGCCCCGAAATGCTGCAGCCCGTATGCCGACTCCGCCCCCACCCGACATGTGCAACTCATGGGGGCGGCCATCTTGGCAATCCTCCTCCATGCGGCCGACCATGTGCGACTCATGGGGGCAGCCATCTTGGCAATCCTCCTCCATGCGGCCGGCCATATGCGACTCATGGGGGCGGCCATCTTGGGATCCACCCCATTCAAACTCTGAAACTCACCTCGACGACTACAAACTCAGAGGGCAGTCATCACGGGGCCACTCCAGCACAGCTGATCGAGCCACCGATTACCCGCAACTCAATGCAGTAACCCTGGATCAATCCCGCCCCAAGCACCTACGAAGTTCGATGGCGGAGGTCCAGATCAACGGGTACAGCACGCCATGCCTCTTTGACTCCGGGAGCACCGAGAGCTTTATACATCCAGAGCTGGTAAGACGCTGTTCGCTTTCTACTTTTCCGGTGAGCCAAACTATCGCCCTCGCTTCGGGCTCCCACTCAGTCCAAATCCAAGGACGCACCATTGCTACGCTCACAATTCGAGGCGCTAGAACATAGAACGATACAGCGCAGTACAGGCCCTTCGGCCCTCAATGTTGCACCGACATGGAAAAAAACTAAAGGCCATCTAACCTACACTATGCCCTTATCATCCATATGCTTATCCAATAAACTTTTAAATGCCCTCAATGTTGGCGAGTTCACTACTGTTGCAGGTAGGGCATTCCACGGCCTCACCACTCTTTGCGTAAAAAACCCACCTCTGACCTCTGTCCTATATCTATTACCCCTCAATTTAAGGCTATGTCCCCTCGTGATAGCCACCTCCATCCGCGGGAGAAGGCTCTCGCTGTCCACCCTATCTAACCCTCTGATCATTTTGTATGCCTCTATTAGGTCACCTCTTAACCTTCTTCTCTCTAACGAAAACAACCTCAAGTCCATCAGCCTTTCCTCATAAGATTTTCCCTCCATACCAGGCAACATCCTGGTAAATCTCCTCTGCACCCGTTCCAAAGCTTCCACGTCCTTCCTATAATGAGGCGACCAGAACTGTACACAATACTCCAAATGCGGCCGTACTAGAGTTTTGTACAACTGCAACATGACCTCATGGCTCCGGAACTCAATCCCTCTACCAATAAAGGCCATCACACCATAGGCCTTCTTCACAACCCTATCAACCTGGGTGGCAACTTTCAGGGATTTATGTAGATGGACACCGAGATCCCTCTGCTCATCCACACTACCAAGAATTTTACCATTAGCCAAATATTCCGCATTCCTGTTATTCTTTCCAAAGTGAATCACCTCACACTTCTCCACATTAAACTCCATTTGCCACCTCTCAGCCCAGCTCTGCAGCTTATCTATGTCCCTCTGTAACCTGCAACATCCTTCCGCACTGTCTACAACTCCACCGACTTTAGTGTCGTCTGCAAATTTACTTACCCATCCTTCTGCTCCCTCCTCTAGGTCATTTATAAAAATGACAAACAGCAACGGCCCCAGAACAGATCCTTGTGGTACGCCACTCGTAACTGAACTCCATTCTGAACATTTCCCATCAACCACCACTCTCTGTCTTCTTTCAACTAGCCAATTTCTGATCCACATCTCTAAATCGCCCTCAATCCCCAGCCTCCGTATTTTCTGCAATAGCCGACCGTGGGGAACCTTATCAAACGCTTTACTGAAATCCATATACACCACATCAACTGCTTTACCCTCGTCCACCTGTTCAGTCACCTTCTCAAAGAACTCGATAAGGTTTGTGAGGCATGACCTACCCTTCACAAAACCATGCTGACTATCCCTAATCATATTATTCCTATCTAGATGATTATAAATCGTATCTCTTATAATCCTCTCCAAGACTTTACCCACAACAGACGTGAGGCTCACCGGCCTATAGTTACCGGGGTTATCTCTACTCCCCTTCTTGAACAAAGGGACCACATTTGCTATCCTCCAGTCCTCTGGCACTATTCCTGTAGCTAATGATGACCTAAAAATCAAAGCCAAAGGCTCAGCAATCTCTTCCCTGGCTTCCCAGAGAATCCTAGGATAAATCCCATCAGGCCCCGGGGACTTATCTATTTTCACCTTGTCCAGAATTGCCAACACTTCTTCCCTACTCACCTCAATGCCATCTATTCTAATAGCCTGGGTCTCAGCATTCTCCTCCACAATATTATCTTTTTCCTGAGTGAATACTGACAAAAAGTATTCATTTAGTATCTCGCTTATCTCCTCAGCCTCCACACACAACTTCCCACCACTGTCCTTGACTGGCCCTACTCTTACCCTAGTCATTCTTTTATTCTTGACATACCTATAGAAAGCTTTTGGGTTTTCCTTGATCCTACCTGCCAAAGACTTCTCATGTCCCCTCCTTGCTCGTCTTAGCTCTCTCTTTAGATCCTTCCTCGCTTCCCTGTAACTATCAAGCGCCCCAACTGAAACTTCACGCCTCATCTTCACATAGGCCTCATTTTTCCTCTTAACAAGAGATTCCACTTCTTTGGTAAACCACGGTTCCCTCGCTCTACCCTTTCCTCCCTGTCTGACTGGTACGTACTGATCAAGAACACGCAATAGCTGTTCCTTGAACAAGCTCCACATATCCAGTGTGCCCAACCCTTGCAGCCTACTTCTCCAACCTACACATCCTAAGTCATGTCTAATGGCATCATAATTGCCCTTCCCCCAGCTATAACTCTTGCCCTGCGGGGTATACTTATCCCTTTCCATCACTAATGTAAAGGTCACCGAATTGTGGTCACTGTCTCCAAAGTGTTCACTTACCTCCAGATCTAACACCTGGCCTGGTTCATTACCCAAAACCAAATCCAAAGTGGCCTCACCTCTTGTTGGCCTGTCAACATATTGTGTCAGAAAACCCTCCTGCACACATTGTACAAAGAACGACCCATCCAATGTACTCGAACTATATCTTTTCCAGTCAATATTAGGAAAGTTAAAGTCTCCCATAACAACTACCCTGTTACTTTCGCTCTTTTCCAGAATCATCTTCGCCATCCTTTCCTCTACATCTCTAGAACTATTAGGTGGCCTATAGAAAACTCCCAGCAGGGTGACCTCTCCTTTCCTGTTTCTAACCTCAGCCCATACTACCTCGGAAGAAGAGTCCCCATCTTGCACCCTTTCTGCCACCGTAATACTGTCCTTGACTAGCAGCGCCACACCTCCCCCTCTTTTGCCCCCTTCTCTGACTTTACTAAAGCACCTAAACCCCGGAACCTGCAACAACAATTCTTGTCCCTGCTCTATCCATGTCTCTGAAATGGCCACAACATCGAAGTCCCAGGTACCAACCCATGCTGCCAGTTCCCCTACCTTATTTCGTATACTCCTGGCATTGAAATAGACACACTTCAAACCACCTACCTGAACACTGCCGCCCTCCTGCGAAGTCAAATCTGTGCTCCTGACCTCTCTACTCTCAATCTCTCGCACCCCAAAACTACAATCCAGGTTCCCATGCCCCTGCTGAATTAGTTTAAACCCCCCCAAAGAGTACTAACAAATCTCCCCCCCAGGATATTGGTGCCCCTTAGGTTCAGATGTAGACCATCCTGTCTATAGAGGTCCCACCTTCCCCAGAAAGAGCCCCAGTTATCCAGAAATCTGAATCCCTCCCGCCTGCACCATCCCTGTAGCCACGTGTTTAATTGCTCTCTCTCCCTATTCCTCGTCTCACTATCACGTGGCACGGGCAACAACCCAGAGATAACAACTCTGTTTCTTCTCGCTCTGAGCTTCCATCCTAGCTCCCTAAAGGCCTGCCTGACATCCTTGTCCCCTTTCCTACCTATGTCGTTAGTGCCAATGTGGACTACGACTTGGGGCTGCTCCCCCTCCCCCTTAAGGACCCGAAAAACACGATCCGAGACATCACTTACCCTTGCACCTGGGAGGCAACATACCAAACGTGAGTCTCTCTCGCTCCCACAAAATCTCCTATCTGTGCCCCTGACTATTGAGTCCCCAATTACTAATGCTCTGCTCCTCTCCCCCCTTCCCTTCTGAGCAACAGGGACAGACTCCGTGCTAGAGTCCCGCACCCCATGGCTTACCCCTGGTAAGTCCCCCCCCCCACAAGTATCCAAAACGGTATACTTGTTACTCAGGGGAACGACCGCAGGGGGTCCCTGCACTGTCTGCTTCTTCCCAGTCCCTCTTACAGTTACCCATCTATCTCCAGTCTTTGGTGTAACTACTAGTTATTCTAAATTTAACGCTAGTAACGCTAGTTATTCTAAATTTAAACTTTATGTCCTGCCCGACCTCTGCGCGCCACTCTTATTAGGCCTGGATTTCCAGTGCAACCTCAAGAGCCTCACCCTCAGCTTCGGCGGGCCCCTGCCCCCACTCACTATCTGCAGCCTAACCACACTGCGCATCTCCCCCCCTCCGCTCTTCGCCAATCTCACTCCAGATTGCAAGCCAGTAGCTACTCGCAGCAGGCGATACAGCCTACAGGATAGGGTCTTTATCCGATCGGAGGTCCGACGGCTGCTCAGTGAGGGGATCATAGAGGCCAGTAATAGTCCCTGGAGAGCTCAGGTGGTGGTCGTCAAGACCGGGGAAAAATTTTGCATGGTCGTCGACTATAGCCAGACCATAAATCGCTTTACACTCCTAGACGCGTATCCCTTCCCCAGAATTGCAGACATGGTTAATCAGATCGCCCAATATCGGCTATTTTCCACTGTGGATCTGAAGTCTGCATACCACCAGCTACCAATCCGCCCGGAGGACCGCCACTACACGGCATTCGAGGCCGATGGCCGCCTCTTCCATTTCCTCCGGGTCCCTTTCGGCGTCACTAACGGGGTTTCGGTGTTCCAACGAGCAATGGACCGAATGGTAGACCAGTACGGGCTGCGGGCCATGTTTCCGTATCTGGACAATGTTACCATCTGCGGCTATGACCAGCAGGACCACGACGTCAACCTCCACCGTTTTCTCCAAACAGCACAGAAATTAAATCTCACTTATAACGAGGAGAAATGCGTTTTCCGCACAAACAGACTGGCCATCCTCGGCTACGTCGTGGAGAACGGAGTCCTGGGCCCAGACCAGGCATACGCCCCCTCTTAGAACTCCCCCTCCCTCATTGCCCCAAGGCCCTCAAGCGGTGCTTGGGGTTCTTCTCATACTACGCCCAGTGGGTCCCTCAATATGCGGACAAAGCCCGCCCACTCTTTAAGGCCACACGATTTCCCCTGTCATCTGAGGCGCGCCAGGCCTTCAGCTGCATCAGGGAGGACATCGCCAAAGCAGCCATGCGGGCGGTGATGAATCCACTCCCTTTCAGGTTGAGAGCGACGCCTCAGAGATAGCTCTAGCAGCCACTTTAAATCAGGCAGGGAGGCCCGTTGCATTTTTCTCCCGTACCCTATCCGCTTCAGAACTCCGACACTCCTCAGTCGAGAAGGAAGCACAAGTCATCGTGGAGGCTGTTTGTCACTGGAGCACTACCTCGCAGGTAGGAGGTTCACCCTCATCACCGACCAACGATCGGTTGCCTTTATGTTTGACAACTCGCAAAGGGGCAAAATAAAAAATGATAAAATCCTTCGGTGGAGGATCGAACTTTCCACCTATAGTTACGATATTAAATATCGACCGGGGAAGCTCAACGAGCCCTCGGATGCCCTATCCCGCGGGACATGCGCCAGCGCGCAGATCAGCCGTCTGAAAGCCATCCACGTTGATCTCTGCCATCCAGGGGTCACCCGGCTCGCCCACTACATCAGAGCCCGAAACCTGCCTTTCTCCAACGAGGAGGTAAAAGCGGTCACCAGGGACTGCCCGATCTGTGCAGAGTGCAAACTGCACTTCTATAGACCAGATAGGGCCCACCTGGTCAAGGCTTCTAGGCCCTTTGAACGCCTTGCGATCGATTTCAAAGGGCCACTCCCCTCCACTAACAAGAACATTTATTTCCTCAACATCATCGACGAGTTCTCCCGATTCCCTTTTGCCATTCCATGCCCTGATATGACCTCCCACACAGTCATTAGGGCCCTGCATAGTGTCTTCACCCTGTTCGGTTTCCCCAGCTACGTGCACAGTGACCGGGGTTCGTCCTTTATGAGCGACGAGCTGCGTCAGTACCTGCTCGACAAGGGCATCGCCTCGAGCAGGACTACCAGTTATAACCCCAGGGGGAACGGGCAGGTGGAGAGGGAGATCGCGACGGTCTGGAAGACCGTCCTGCTGACCCTCCGGTCTAGAAAACTCTCCCAATGGCAAAAGTCCTCCCAGACACGCTCCACGCAATCAGATCCCTCCTCTGTACAGCTACAAATCAAACCCCTCATGAGCGACTGTTCATTTTTTCTAGGGGCACTACCACGGGAGTCTCACTTCCGGCGTGGCTGAGGACACCAGGCCCGGTCCTCCTGAGGAAGCACGTCAGGGGGCACAAAACTGACCCCCTTGTTGAAAAGGTGCACCTCCTCCATTCCAACCCCTAGTACGCATTCGTGGAGTTCCCGGACGGTCGCCAGGACACAGTATCCCTTCAGGACCTGGCACCCACTGGATCCAGCCCCCCCCCTACCCCCGCTGAGGAACCCCTTACCCCGTTCCCTATGCTGCCGCCCCCTCGCGCCCCCGATTCCGCAAGCTCACCCCACCGGTTCCACGAGCCAGAACCAGCCTGCCCCCAGCGCCCCCAGTCTCCGGTCGAGCCAGAGGTGTATAAAGTTCGGACGGGACCCGTCCCGGAGTCTGCCATCGTACCCCAGCTCTCAACACCCACCCAGCCACCGCAAGAGGCTGCAACCCCGGTGCTCCACAGATCGAAAAGAACAATTCATCCACCGGACAGACTAAATCTGTGAGCCACCACCCCCGCTGGACTCGATATTTTCACAGGGGGTGAATGTGATTCACACCGGACTATAATCTGTATATACATGTGTCTGTATTGTAAGTGCAATTGCACTACTTGTCCTCCAGGGGGAGTAGCTCTGGGAATGCTCGAGTTGTATGGGGCTTCTCCCTTGGCTCTGCCCAGGACTCCTCCCCCGGAAGCTGCTGTATAAAAGCTCAGTGCAACATGGTCAGCTGGCCAGTTCACCTAAAGTTCAATGGCTAACCGGCTGGCTCTGTTGTGAGTATATTAAAACCGCTATTCTAATCCTACAAGCACGTGTCCGTAGAATTGTTGGTTCCAACAGGGGCCTCGCATCCTTCCATTGGAGCAAGATCCTCCGCCGGGCTACTAGGGACGCAAAGGCCAGAACACCGGCCTCTTTCGCCTCCTGCACTCCCGGCTCCACTGCAACCCCAAAAATTGCGAATCCCCAGCCTGGCTTGATCCTGGTTCCCACCACCCTCGACACCGTCCTTGCTACCCCCTTCCAAAACTCCCACAGCGCTGGGCACGCCCAAAACATATGGGCGTGGTTCGCTGGGCTCCCCGAGCACCTAGCACACCTGTCCTCACCCCCAAAAAACCTACTCATCCTCGTCCCTGTCATGTGGGCCCGATGCAGCACCTTGAACTGTATGAGGCTAAGCCTCGCACAGGAAGAGGAGGAATTCACTCTCTCCAGGGCATCCGCCCACGTCCCCTCCTCAATCTCCTCACCCCGCTCCTCTTCCCATTTACCCTTCAGTTCCTCCACCGAGGCCTCGTCTACCTCCTGCATTACCCGGTATATGTCCAAAATCCTCCCTCCTCCAACCCACACCCCCAAGAGCAACCGATCCCGCACCCCTCGTGGGGGCAGCAAGGGAAACCCCTCCACCTGCTGCCTGGCAAACGCCCTCACCTGCATGTACCTAAACATGTTCCCCCGGGGGAGCCCAAACTTCCCCTCTAACTCCCCCAAGCTCGCGAACCTCCCCTCCACAAACAGGTCCCTCAACCTCCTAACCCCTGCCCTGTGCCAGCCCAGAAATCCGCCATCAATGCTCCCTGGGACAAACCGATGGTTCCCCCGTATCGGGGCCTCCATCGAGCCCCCCACTTCTCCCCTGTGTCGTCTCCATTGCCCCCAAATTTTGAGGGTAGCCGCCACCACCGGGCTCGTTGTATATCTCGTTGGGGGAGCGGCAGCGGCGCCGTTACCAGCGCCTCCAGGCTCGTGCCCACACATGACGCCGCCTCCATCCTCTTCCATGCTGTCCCTTCCCCGTCCATTAACCACTTACGCACCATCGCTGCGTTGGCAGCCCAATAGTACCCACAGAGGTTGGGCAACGCCAGCCCCCCCTATCCCTGCCCCATTCCAGGAACACTCTTCTCACCCTCGGAGTCCCATGCGCCCACACAAATCCTGTGATACTCCTGTTGACCCTCCTAAAAAAGGCCTTCGGGCTAAGCATGGGGAGGCACTGGAACAGGAACAAAAACCTCGGGAGCACCGTCATCTTAACGGACTGCACCCTCCCCGCCAGTGACAGCGGTAACATATCCCACCTCTTAAACTCCTCCTCCATCTGCTCCACCAACCTTGTGAAGTTGAGCTTGTGTAGGGCTCCCCAGCTCCCAGGACCCCTAGGTACCTGAAGCTCTTCCCTGCCTGCTTCAGTGGGAGCCTACCAATCCCCTCCTCTTGATCCCCCGGATGCACCACAAACAACTCATTCTTGCCCAGGTTCAACTTATACCCAGAGAAACCCCCGAATTCACTAAGAATCCTCATCACCTCCGGCATCCCCCCCACCGGGTCCGCCACATACAGCAACAGGTCGTCCGCATACAGTGACACTCGATGCTCCTCCCCACCCCGCACCAGGCCCCTCCAGTTCCCTGACTCCCTCAATGCCATGGCCAGGGGCTCAATCGCCAACGCGAAGAGCAAGGGGGACAGGGGGCACCTTGTCTCGTCCCCCGGTACAGCCGAAAGTACTCCGACCTCTTCCTATTTATAGAACATAGAACATAGAACAGTACAGCACAGAACAGGCCCTTCGGCCCTCGATGTTGTGCCGAGCAATGATCACCCTACTCAAACCCACGTATCCACCCTATACCCGTAACCCAACAACCCCCCCCTTAACCTTACTATTTTTTTAGGACACTACGGGCAATTTAGCATGGCCAATCCACCTAACCCGAACATCTTTGGACTGTGGGAGGAAACCGGAGCACCCGGAGGAAACCCACGGACACACGGGGAGGACGTGCAGACTCCGCACAGACAGTGACCCAGCCGGGAATTGAACCTGGGACCCTGGAGCTGTGAAGCATTTATGCTAACCACCATGCTACCGTGCTGCCCACGGTATTTGTGGCTACACTCGCCATCGGGGCCTCGTAGAGCAGCCTCACCCACCGGATAAACCCCTCCCCAAACCCAAACCTCTCCAACACCTCCCACAAATACGCCCACTCAACCCTATCAAAGGCCTTCTCCGCATCCAATGCCACCACTATCTCCGCCTCCCCTTCCCTGGCCGGCATCATAATGACATTGAGGAGCCTTCGCACGTTCGTATTCAACTGCCTTCCCCTCACAAACCCCGTCTGGTCCTCATGAATGACCCCGGGCACGCAATCCTCTATTCTAGTGGCCAGGATTTTTGCCAGCAGCTTAGCGTCGGCTTTTAGCAGCGAAATCAGCCTATATGACCCGCACTGCAGAGGGTCCTTGTCCCGCTTCAGGATCAAGGAAATCAGCGCCCGTGACATAGTCGGGGGCAAAGCCTCCCCCCCCCCCCTCGCCTCGTTAAAGGTCCGGACCAACAGGGGGCCCAACAGGTCCAAATATCTTTTATAAAATTCCGCCGGAAACCCGTCCGGCCCCGGCGCCTTCCCCGACTGCATGCTCCCTATCCCTTTGACCACCTCCTCCAGCTCGATCGGCACCCCCAGTCCCTCCACCTGCTCCTCCTCCACCCTCGGGAATCGCAGCTTGTCCAAGAAGCGCCCCATTCCACCCCCCTCCACCGGGGGTTCCGACCGGTACAGTTCCCCATAGAAGTCTCTGAAGACCCCATTAACATCTACTCCCCTCCGCACCACCTTCCCAGCCTTACCCGTCACTCCCCCAATCTCCCTGGCCGCGTCCCGCTTTCGGAGCTGGTGTGCCAGCATCCTGCTCGCCTTCTCCCCATATTCATACACCGCCCCCTGTGCTTTCCTCCACTGAGCTTCCGCCTTTCTGGTAGTCAATAGGTCGAATCTGGCCTGAAGGCTACGCCTCTCCCCCAGCAATCCCTCCTCTGGAGCCTCCACATATCTCCTATCCACCCGCACCATCTCCCCTATCAGTCTCTCCCTCTCCCTCTGCTCCCCCCTCTCCCTATGGGTTCGGATGGAGATCAATTCCCCCCTCATCACCGCCTTCAATGCCTCCCAGACCGTCCCCACTCGGACCTCCCCATTGTCATTGGCCTCAAGGTACCTCTCGATACACCCCCGAACCCTCTCGGCCACCTCCTCATCTGCCAGCAGCCCCACCTCCAAGCGCCAGAGCGGACGTTGGTCCCTCTCTTCCCCCAGCCCGAGGTTCACCCAGTGCGGGGCACGATCTGAAATGGCAATGGCGGAGTATTGCACATCCTCCACCCTCGAAACCAACACCCTGCTCAGGACAAAAAAAATCAATCCTCGAGTAGGCCTTATGTACGTGGGAGAAAAACGAGTACACCCTGGCCCTTGGCCTCGCAAACCTCCAGGGATCCACCCCTCCCCATCTGGTCCATAAATCCCCTCAACACCTTAGCCGCCGCCGGCCTCCTACCCGTCCGGGACTTGGATCAATCCAATGGGGGATCCAGTACCGTGTTGAAGTCCCCCCCCCATGATCAGGCCCCCCCACCTCCAGGTCCGGAATGCGGCCCAACATACGCTGCATAAACCCCGCATCGTCTCAATTTGGGGCGTAAACATTCACCAACACCACCCGCTCCCCCTGCAGCTTACCACTCACCATCACATATCTCCCGCCACTGTCAGCCACCACATTTAACGCCTCAAACGACACCTTCTTACCCACCAGGATCGCCACCCCCCTACTCTTCTCATCCAGCCCTGAGTGAAATACTTGGCCCACCCGTCCCTTCCTCAGCCGAACCTGGTCCACCACTCTCAGGTGGGTCTCCTGGAGCATGGCCACATCCGCCTTCAGCCCCTTCAGGTGCGCAAATACCCGGGCCCGTTTGACTGGCCCATTCAGCCCCCTCACATTCCAGGTTATCAGCCGGATCAGAGGGCTCCCTACCCCCCTCCCCTGCCGATTAGCCATACCCCATCCCTTGCCCACCACCGGCCAGCATCCCCCGCTCTGCCAGTTTCCCACGGCGGCAACTCCCCCCCTCCAGCACCCCCTGCGTCCTCCAGCTCCTTCCTGACCATTTCAGCAGCAACCCAGTACCCCCCCCCCCCCCCCCCCCCCCCCCCCCCAGGCTAGGACCCCTCCTAGCCGCGCCCCTCCCTCCATAGCACTCCCGTGAGCCAGCTAACTTCTGCTGACCCCGGCGACTCCCGCCCTACCTCCGACTCCGCCCCACGTGGGACTACCCCTCCTCCATCGTGCCCGTCAACGGGTCCTCCCCACCCCCCGGCTCTTGCGCGGGAAAAAAAAACAGCCAGCAACGACCCGCGCTTCTCAGCCCCGACCCCGCCCCCACCATCTCCCAGCGCGGGAAACCCGCAGAAAACCCGCGCTTTCGCCCTGCCCGGCCCCGCCTCCTCCAGGGCTACTCCCATTGTCAGTCCCCCCCACCAGCTCCCCGAACTCGCCGTTTACCCCCCTGCCCGGCCCCGCCTCCTCCAGGGCTACTCCCATTGTCAGTCTCCCCCACCAGCTCCCCGATCTCCCCGTTTACCCCCCTGCCCGAACCTGTCCACCCGACCCCTGCAGAAAAACCCATATAGAAAAGACAAATCGACATCACCCCACCCACCCTAAGGCCAACCCACATCTTACAATAAACCAAGCAAATACAAATACAGTATTATACAGCATCCCCCATCTTAGACCCTCAGTTTGAGTCCAATTTCTCGGCCTGCACAAAGGCCCACGCCTCCTCCGGGGACTCAAAATAATGGTGCCGATCCTTATAGGTGACCCACAGACGCGCCGGCTGCAACATGCCGAACTTCACACTCCGTCTATGGAGCACCGCCTTCGTCCGGTTAAACCCGGCCCTCCGCCTCGCCACCTCCGCACTCCAGTCCTGGAAGATCCGCACCTCCGTGTTCTCCCACTTGCTGCTCCGCTCCTTCTTGGCCCACCGGAGCACACACTCACGATCCACGAACCGATGAAACCGCACCAACACCACCCGCGGCGGCTCGTTCGGCTTGGGCCTCCTAGCCAGAATTCTATGGGCCCCCTCTAACTCCAGGGGCCCCGGAAGGACCCAGCTCCCATCAGCGAGTTTAACATTGCCGCCACATAGGCCGCTAGGTCCGACCCCTCCAGCCCCTCCATGAGGCCCAGGATCCGCAGGTTCTTCCTCCTCGACCGGTTGTCCAGCTCCTCGAACCGCTCCTGCCATCTTTTATGGAGCGCCTCGTGCATCTCCACCTTCCCCGCCACGACCTCATCCTCCCTTTCGGAGGCCTGCTGCTGCAGCTCCCGGATCGCAGCCCCCTGGGCTGTCTGGGTCTCCATCAGCTCCCTGTTGGTTACCTTCAGCGACTCCAGCAGCTCCAACGTAAGCTCCTGGAAGCAGCGCAGCAGAGTCGCCTGCTGCTCCTGAGCCCACTGCCTCAGCTCCTCAAGGCCTCCGCCAGGCCGCCATTTTGTCTTCCTTCCCCCGCTTTGTCAGGGGTGCTTTCTCCGGTTTTCTCCTTACCCCACTCCTGGTCCGGACCATAGGACCGTTGGGGTCGACTCCTGTCGTCTTCCCACGTCGGGATTTGCCGGCACAGCTCTGTTGGGGGCCCTGAAAAGAGCCCCAAAGTCCGTTCTCAGCGGGAGCTGCCGAATGTGCGGCTTAGCTCCTCATTGCCGCCACCGGAAGTAGAGTCTTTCCTAGGATGGCAGTCGATTGATGGTCTTGCCATCTGTAACCTTGAAAATCATTAAACTGTCTTTCAGTGTGTAAAGTTTCAGTTTAAAATTGTCCCTCTGATGCGTAGAATCTCCCAGCATGTCAATATCAATGATCTGTAAGAGGAAAGTAAAAGTCTTCCCTTTCATGTGGTGGACACCCTTGAAGTGCTTTTATCACAGTCAACTTCATTACCCTTTAACTTTTAAAAACTCAGTGTATGCTTAGAAGGTAAAAACTTTGACCTGCATTGTTTACAATCAATTTCACAGTCTATTGTCTTTTACAAGCCTCTTGATTGACAGGTCCAGACTATTTCAAATGAACGATTACCATTGTTTATTTATATAGTTCGCCAGGGTCCATTAACTCTGAAGTGCTTCCACTTTTGAGCAGGTCTTCTTTCTAACCACAGTTTTCTTTTTAACAAGGCTGTCTTTTTGTTTTGTAGAGCTTCCTAGAAAGACTTAGGAAGGACTCACCCTCTTTCCCCCAACTCGGTGCAAGGAGTTGGGTTGGCACTGCAAGGGGTGGGGCCTGAAGGGGGGACTGAGGGGGTGGGGGCGGCGGGGTTGAAGAGGGGTCATTTGTTGATCCTATAATGGGGTGTTGCTCACTTGGGGAGAGGGCATTGCCAGCGGTTGGGGGGGGCACCCCTTGCCACTGATTGATGGGACCAGTGATTGTTGGGGGGCGCTGCAACATGAAATTGAGGCCTGTGCCAGTGTAGCCGGCAATAAGTCCCCCCCATTACCCCCACCAAATCCCCCCCCCCCCCCTCTCCCCAATAGGTCAAGGAGGCTGCTTTGTCCTGGATGGTCGAGCTTCTTGAGTGTTGTTGGAGCTGTACTCATCCAGGCAAGTGGGGAGTTTTCCATCACACCCTGATGTGTGCCGTGTAGATGGTGGACAGGCTTTGGGGGGGTCAGGAGGTGATACTCGCCAGAGAATTCCTAGCCTCTAACCTGCTCTTGTAACCACGGTATTTTTATGGATAGTTCAGTTCAGTTTCTGGTTAATGGTAATCCCCAGGATGTCGATAATGGGGGATTAAGTGATGGT
Source organism: Scyliorhinus canicula (assembly GCF_902713615.1). Lineage (NCBI taxonomy): Eukaryota > Metazoa > Chordata > Chondrichthyes > Carcharhiniformes > Scyliorhinidae > Scyliorhinus > Scyliorhinus canicula. Next base: position 84,134,651 of record NC_052149.1, read on the forward strand.
AATGCCATTGAATGTCAGGGGCGATGGTTTGATTTTCTCTTATAGGAGAAGGTCATTGCCTGGCACTTGTGTGGTGTGAATGTTACTTAGGTAAGTGATGGGGCTATAATGAATCGAGCAGCATTTTGAGCTGTTGGTGAAATTGATAGGATATAGCATTTGAAGATGCATCGCTGACCTTGATCACTCTAGTGAAGTCACCGAGTTTCTCGCAGCACTGCATCCAGGTCCTGACGTTTACTGCCACGGCACTGGTTCCTATTGCCTTCTGAGCATGTGTCTTGGGTGTCCCTGTTCTGTGGATATAGAAGTCTCTCCTCTCTTCCACCTCCTCCACCAAGACCTCCAGTGCGGCATCTGAAGACCTTGGAGCCCACTCTCTTCCATGCCGCACCATTTTTCAAAGTTTTGCAGGAATCATATATGTGTGCTAGCACTTGTTCCAGTGATGCTAGCCACTCATGATAATGGCCTGTTGCTGATCTGTCCAGCCAACCAACAATGCTTTTAGCACTGGCTGCATACTGATATAATTGAAGTGAGCAGGAAAGTTGGCGCTTTGCCTGCCTTGCAACAATTTCAGGGACAATCAAAGTTAATGCATCTGTACCTATCGGATTAACTGGCTGGGGCCAATTTCTCTAGAAAACACTAAGGGTGACCTGATTAGAGAGAGGTCTTTAAGATTATGAAAGTATTTGATAGTGCAGATTTCAGGAAAATATTTTCACCGGTGAACAAACAAGTGGCCATAAATATAAGTCCAATAAGGAATTCAAGAGAAACGTATTTGATCAGAAGAAACTTCCCGATCCAGAAACTAGTTATTGAGGTGAATAGCATAGACACACATAGCATAGAAGCTAGGTAAATATGTGGGCTGGAAAGGATTTGAAAGTTATTTTAATCAACTTAGATGAAGAGGATGGAAGGTGGCACAGATGGAGAAAAGATCAGCGAGAGCACTTGTTTCAGGGAAAGGTGTAGAAGAATGGAGTTGAGAGAGTAAAAGAGAGTGATGCTACAAAGCCTCTCTTCTCCTTTGGGCAGTCCCTCAATGTCGAGGAGGAGGTGGACTCCAGGGAGGTGGATTCTGCAGTGGCTGAATAGTCTAATCCTGGATTCACAGACTGTATAGGTTTGGCAGGTGATTTTTTTGGGTGGGTGGGTTGCTCTGGATTCTGCGCTCTCCTTCTGCAGTCTATGTTTGGCCTCTGCGTGTTCCACCCTACGATGCTCGAGGTGACTGCTGCCTTGCCAATGCTTTTTCGCCAGTTTGTTTGTTCTAAGGCAAGTGACTCCCACGCGTCAGTGAGGACGTTACATTTATTTAGGGAGGCTTTCAGAGTGTTATTTTAACATTTCCCTGCTCCCCCCTAGTGATCGCTTGCCATTGCGGGGCTCGGAGTAGAGCACTTGTTTTGGGAGTCTTGTGTCGGGCATGTGGGCAATGTGGCACGCCCATTGCAGCTGGTCAAGCATGACCAGTGCCTCGATATTGGGGATACTGACCAGGAGAAGACATTCATGTTGGTATGCCTATCCTGCCAGTGAATTAGAAGGATTTTGCGGAGGCAGCGTTAGTGATATCTATCCAAGGATTTGAGGTGTTCGCTGAACATTGTCCATGTTTCTGATGCATACTGAAGGGCGGGGCCCATGGCTGCTCTGTAAACCATGAGCTTGGAGCTGGGTTTGAGGTCTCGGTCTTTGAATACTCTGTTCTTCAGGCATCCGAAGACTGCACTGGTGCATTGGAGTCAATGTTGGATTTTGTCGTCAATGTCTGCTCACACTGAGAGGAGGTTCCCAAGGTATGGGAAATTATCCACATTGTCCAAGGGCTCACTCTGGATATTGATGGTTGGGGGGCAGTTTTATGTGGCAGGAGCAGGCTGGTGGAGAACCTTTGTTTCCCGGATGTTTAGTCTGACGCCCACACTCTCATATACATTGGTGAATATGTTGACGATGTAGCTCGGCCTTTGATTGTATGCACACACAGGGGTCGTCTGCGCAGTGCAGCTCGATGACAGAGGTTGGGGTGGGCTTGGTTCTGGCCTGGAGACCTCGGAGGTTGAACAGTTTCCCGCTTGTCCGATAGGTTAGCCCCTCGCCAGGGGAGAGCTTCAGCGTGACGGGCTGGAGTGTTGCTGCGAGATAGAGAAGAGCGTTGGTGTGATGATGCAGGCCGTTTGATCCCAATTGCACACATATTGGGTCTGTGGCGGTTTTGTTGTAGAGGATCATGGCTTGCATGTCATCGTGGAACAGGCGGAGAATGGTGATGAATGTTGTTCTTCAGGTGTCGGATGGCTTTTTTGACCTCACAGTGAGCTGGGTTGCAATGAGATGCTGGTAGGGTGTTACGGCATGGTGTCGAGAAAGCTTCTGTCAAAGGCTGTGTCTTGGTTGAGGGGGTCCTCGAATGCTCTCTCCAGCGGGCGTTGACTGCCTCTCTGTCCTTGATGAGCGCCTCTCTGCTTTTGGCTCTCAGTGGGGTGGGTTCCTGGGTACTCGGACAGTGGATGGTTTTGAAAGTGCTGAAGAAGCCACGCACATTGTGGTTGTCAGCGAGTTGCTACAAAGCAAGGTAACATTAAATGAAGAAGCAATATTTTACGGGTGGCACGGTGGTGCAGTGGTTAGCATTGCTGCATCACAGCGCTAAGGACCCAAGTTCGATCCTGACCCCAGATCACTCTCCGTGTGGAGTTTGCACATTCTCCGTGTCTGCGTGGGTCTCACCCCCACAACCCAAAGATGTGCAGGGTAGGTGGATTGGCAACACTAAATTGCCCCTTAATTGGAATTTTATACGAAAAAAGAAGCAATATTTTACTGCTTTATTAGTATCAATATCTTCAAGGGGCATCATGAGTTTTTCTTGAAGCAGGATATTTGAAAAATGTTTAGAACCACTGAATGAACTGTCAGGGTTGACATTGTGTGTATACCTTGGGCAATTTGGTTTAAAATGTATATTTTTTAATCACCCAAGAACGTCGACATTTTGCTGCAGCTAAATTAGACATATCCATCCTTCTCTATCAGCCTGAAAATGTGATCTCCTGCTCCTTTTGCCAGAGGCTGTCTGACCTGCCAAAGTGTCTCCAGCATGTCCTGCTTTCACCTCACAATTGTCGTGCCCACTGGCGAGCAAAGCAGCCAGCTGGCATGCTGATCGTCGGACGGTCATCAGTGGGGGCAGGTTGTGTGTACTCGCCACGATAACGGGGGTCCCCAGACAGTAGTGTGTGTGGGAAGATCACACCTCGATTCCCCCGAAGGTTTTGAGAAGCAGTGTGAGGAGTAGCCACGTGTGGAGAGGTCGGACACTGCATCCAGTGCACCGTTACCAGGGTCCCCACTGTTTACTGCGGTTCGCTGCCACCCCGTGGCCCTCATTGCGCAAGTGCTGTCCTGGGAGACTCAGTTCAGGCACATGCGCAGTGTACGCAACAAGCCTGTTTGACGTCAGTATTTTATCTGGACGCGCGCGCGTGTGGAGTCAGCATTTGCAGAGGCGGCTCGGAAGCTGTGTGGTCACGCTGATACTCATAAGCCATCTCGGTTATTTACCGCGGCGAGGACCTTCAGCAGTGCAAACGGAACATTGACTTAATCAAATATGATTTATATCGTCCGTTTTCTTCCTAGAAAGGTAGTTAAAAAAAAATACCATCCGGATAATTTATCTCCGTGCCTGCGGCATTGAATTTCTGCTTTTCTTTGTTGAGGCGCGCGGGCGCGAAGACGCTGGTTCCAATGACAACCTAACTCTGCGGCCGCGCCGGTGATTGACAGGGCGGCCAGTCAATGAGGGTCATTGTGAGCAAGCGGTCAGCCAACGGCGGGGGGAGCGGGCGAGGGAGGGAGGGCTCGTGCCCGGATCAGTGAAGTTTGGTTGAGGCGCGGACCGAAGAACGCGACGAATTTCTGTTCCAAATTTTTTTTTCTGGACGTTTAACGGTCGCGGCGGGGGTCCCGCGAGACTCGTTGCGGGCGGCAGAGCGGCTGGGCCGCGCGTGACTGGAGAGCGGCTACCTGGAGGAAATGAGCCCGCAACCTCGCCAGGTAGCGGTACGGCCACGTAGCACGTATTCTCCTCTTTAAAAATATATTTCTCTCTCTTCCCCCCCCCCCCCCCCCCCCGATGGCGGGGTCCACCGGGAGAATTTGACCGCTTCTCTGCCACTTTGTTCACCCCCCCCCCCCGGTCCGCTTCTCGGCGCTCGCTGACCCGATTGGGGTTTTGACCAGTACGGGCTGAATTGGAGCTGATGTCGGCACATGGCATGGATAACGTGGAGCCGCCCCCGCCAGTGTCGCGGTCCGTTCCAACAGCGGGGGCGGCTTCACAGACCTTGCGTCCGAGGAGCTTTCGTTGCTTTTATTACCCGTTTTGTTACTGAGGACTGGAGGGGTTCCGGGGTGGGGGGGGGGGGGGGGAGTAAAAGTCGTGGGGAAGGCTCTTTCGACGGAGAAGGCAAGCGTGGATGGTAGGCTGGAGGTTACAGTTAAGACAGCGGGGTGTCGGGGAAAGGGGAGATTTGAAGCGGAGCAAAATACCCCAATTAATTTGGAAGAGACAGATGAGAGGTCGTTTTGTGGGGGGGGGGGGGGGGGTGGCTGCTATATGATCATATAGTGGCTGCTATATGATCATAATTGCGGAGACGAAACGGTAAACTGCCCGCACAAAAATAAACGTGGAGGCTGGAAATCTGAAACCTGGAAATGCGTCAGGTCTGGCAGCGTCTTGAGGAAGTTAACATTTAATATTGCCGACCGTTCATAATCAGTGGTTAGTTTGGGTGAGGACGAGTGTGGGGAGAGAAAGGATGCGGACTGTATCAATCCTCTGGTCACGGGTTGACGCAGACGTAAACATTAGGACCCTTGTTTTTCAGTTTTTTGGATGGGAACTTGCACTCACTTGGTATTTTTGCGGGTGGGTGCGTCTGCAGAAAGTACTGTCCAGCCTTTCACAAGAGGTGGCATTGGGGCGTCTTGAGGAGTAAGCAAATATAGCTTGTTTACATTTACATCGTGTCCCATCCCATTTGCTCGAAATATTTTGTTCTGTAATGTATTCTATCAATTGATTTTAAATCTCAGCCTGTAAATAATTGCATGCAGTCTTAAAATGAGTGGTAAAATTAATTTCTAAGAAGCAACAACAGGAACATCCAGACGTTTCATGTGATCATTTTCAATTTCTGTCTTATCAGTAAAGTGATTATGAGTTTAAGGGAACCAGAAAATGTTGAGCGAGCAAATTTGTTCAGAAAGGATTGTTGCCAGATTTATAAATTACTCTAGCATCAGTTTGCAGTTTCTGGTAAATTTGAGAACCTGCTTGAGACTACATTTCTCAATAGTGAGTGTCACTCAGTGACTCGTGGACTTGTATAACAGGTCATGAGCCATTCCTGAATGTGTTTTCCAAGATTTTTTTTTGTGCTGTCTGTATTCGTGTCTTCTGAAATCGAAAATAATTGTTAGATACTGGTATTTTATAGCTTCTATCCCATGTAGAAGCTTTTCCTTTATATTGAAAAGATTAGAAGTGACACGAGTATGGTAACAGTAGGGGCTAAAAGGAGATCTATCTAATTAAGGTTTTAATTTCTCCATCTTTTGCCCTCTCACTCCTTCCACCTGAAGGAATAAGCAAAAAACCTCAAACTATTGAAGAGGCATAAGATAGAATTGTAGAAATCTTAGCACAGTCCTTATTTGTCCCATTGTGATTTGAATCTGTGTTGGCATGGCCCTTTTTGAGGTCTGACTTTGTAGGATGAAGTACCTATTTATTACCGTAGTCCTGCTGGGACACTTGGAGACAAATGGGGAGGCCAAGCAAAGAGCCTGTGGAGGCAGCGGAAAACAAGTTCATCACCTGTGTCGGGATGACACTTTGCGCTGCATCATCAACGACCCTGAGGAAGGAGGATCCTGGAATGTGACCCCAGTGGATGGATGTTCGGCCTACGTGCGACGACCGCACCAAACCCTGCTCCTTGATGGAAGAACTGAAGGAAGATTGCCCTGCCATTGGATTAGATGTAGTTGGGACTATAGTTGCAAAAACAGGCATAGTACCGCCAGGACAAAAGTATAAGGGGGAGATGTGTTAGTGAAGAACAACCCTTTATAGGCAGGAAAGTGAAAGGGAACGAAACATCAGCCCTTCAAAGGACAAGGTGTAACGTTAACGAAAGGCAGAAAAGGGAATTACATATAAACATGTATCTGGGCGGATCATGGGGGTCTTACCTGGTGCATAGATTAGTCGTCCTGGGAGTTGTAATACTTGTAATAATCATATTTAGCTTCCTAATGAAATGCTTGTGTAAAAGTGTCAGTGCAGCAGTAATTCCTCAACAGTTAATACTGCAACATGAAGTAAGCCTAATGGATGAGAAAGAAGATGCGGAGGGAAGGAGTAAAATGATAGAAGTGCAGATAGAATGGGAAAGACTGAGACAAGTGGCTATGGATTAGAAGTTATCATGAAATGATAAAAGGGGGGAATGAGAGTTTGGCTCGAGTTAGAATCAGAGCTTAATGGGAAATGGAATGAGTGTTTGGTCAAGTTTAAAAATCAGAGCTTGATGGGAAATGGAATGTCAAGTTTGTGCAAAATGTGTACGTGCATTTTAAAATGAATCGCTTCTGTGAGAAGGCGTTATCACGGCCTTGGCTGTTTGGAAAGCCTGTGAACTATCCATGGGAGTCTGTAACTGTTTGTGAGAACTTCACTCCTCAGGACTTTCGATAAAGAATAGCTATACTATGAAACTTGTGAACTAACTATTACTAATGATAGGAAGAAATAATTACATGAAGGGGGGGTTTAATGAGCTAATTGTATGACTAATGATTGAAAGGCTTGAGGGGTTTTGTAATAATATATAGTCAACTGTAAGTAAGAAAAAATTGCTTTTCACTTGCTGTAACTCAGTTACACTTGTGCAGCAGCCCTGCGGTAAATAAAAGATTCTTTGGGTTATCTGGTGTTCGACTGATAATTACTTCCAGACTGAAAATTTAGAATGATCAACTTCTCCACCTGTAACCTTATCTTTTCCAATGGTTATGATCCTAGTTTTGATTTTCCCATCATAATCTTGTGTTTTGTTGCAGGATCATCTCCTGAACTGTGCGCAGTACTACAGTAGTAGCCCAAACAATGCTTTGTACAGATTAGTTGTCTTTGGTGTTAAAATATTTTTTGTTTATTTAAAATTTGAAGACCTGGACTGATTTTACAATTTTTAAGAATACGTTGGGAAGAAATTAAATGCCAAAACCTTGAGTAACTTCAGAGAAAATCAGTTTAAAGTGTTTTTATTTTGAGAATTGATCAAATTCAAGAACAAAACACTTGATTTTTATATGCATTTGAATATTCCAACGTTTTTTTTTACAATCGATAGTAAGCAGACTCTTGTCTCTGAAAGACAGCACCTACAACACTGAAACATTCACGTAGTACTACATTGAATGTGTCATCCTATATTAGAATAGAACTTTTACCTACTTTCTGACTTCAGATCCATGCTAATGCGTAAAACATGCAAGGCATTTATAAGATCAGTCAAGTCAAATCACAAGCAAATGTTAATGGACACATCTGTCCCTCAGCAACACTCCCTCCCTCGCCAGCAGAACACCCCCCCCCCCGTAACAGCACAATGTAAACAGACCCCTTCGACAAGCATAACATCTGCTCACACCGCCCCCCCCCCCACTCTGCTTCCGCGAGCTAGCTTGGTGAACCCTGCCCATGGCGCCAGTCATTCCCCCCGCTCATTCATACATACATACACACACACACACACACACACACACGAAAAACCAGTCCCAACACCATTGCCCTAGAAAAAAAAGATAAACAAAGAAAAGATCAAAACATTTAACAAACACACCTACATCTCCCATCAGTGCAAATGTAAACTTTAACTCGCTCTAGCTGGCTTTTAAAGCAGACAATGGCAGGCTAGCAGCGCAAGTTCAATTCCCGTACCAGCCTCCCCGAACAGGTGCTGGAATGTGGTGACTAGGGGATTTTCACAGTAACTTCATCTGAAGCCTACTTGTGACAAAAAGCAATTTTCATTTCATTTCAAATCCATACAGAAGGCATTACAAATAAAGTCTGAAAAACAAGAAACTTTTTTTAACGTGAATGTTGCAGCAAAGTCCTCTGTCCGCCACTAGTCCTTTCCTTTTCGCGAAGCCCATCGCTTCTTCGGGCGACTCAAAATAAACATGTTGCTCCTCGTACGTGACCCAGAGATGCAGATACAGCCGTCCAAACTTCACCTTTTTCTTAGAAAGGGTCGCCTTTATCTGATTGAGGCCCGCTCTTCTCCTGGCCACCTCTGCACTCAGGTCCTGATCATAGAATTTACAGTGCAGAAGGAGGCCATTCGGCCCATCTAGTCTGCACCGGCTCTTGGAACGATCACCCTACCCAAGGTCAACACCTCCACCCTATCCCCATAACCCAGTAACCCTACCCAACACTAAGGGCAATTTTGGACACTGAGGGCAATTTCTCATGGCCAATTCACCTAACCTGCACATCTTTGGACTGTGGGAGGAAACCGGAGCACCCGGAGGAAACCCATGCACACACTGGGAGGATGTGCAGACTCCGCACAGACAGTGACCCAAGCCGGAATTGAACCTGGGACCCTGGAGCTGTGAAGCAATTGTGCTATCCACAATGCTACCGTGCTGCCCGTAGATAGATCCGCAGGATACTGTTCTCCCCAGGATACTGTTCTCCCATTTACAACCCCGTGTCTGCCTGGCCCACTGTAAAATACACTTTTTTAAAAAATAAATTTAGAGTACCCAATTATTTTTTTCCAATTAAGGGGCAATTTAGTGTGGCCAATCCAGCTATCTTGCACATCTTTGGGTTGTGGGGGTGAAACCCACGCAGAAATGGGGAGAATGTGCAAACTCCTCACGGACAGTGACCCAGAGCCGGGATTCGAACCCGGGTCCTCAGCGCAGTAGGCAGCAATGCTGACCACTGTGCCACCGTGCTGCCCTGTAAAATACACTTAATGTCCAAGTACTTGTGGAGGATCACCTGATTTTGGGCATCCAATCTGACCTCCAGCCGTGCAATTGATTCTTTAATCGGGTCCAAGCATTCCTGCTTCTGCTTGGCAAAGCCCTCCTGGATAAATTGCATCAGCTGCTCCGTCGACAAGCCAGGACTCCGGTCATCCGCCATGCTTTTCCCCCACTGCAGCTTCGGCCCAAGCCGCCTCTGTTCGTCTGTTTCTTCCTTTGTGAGCACTTCTAGTCTGCCTCTCCATGCACCATGTGGGAATCAAATCAACAATTTTCCAAGTCCAGTCCGGTAGAAAATCTGGGGAGAAGCGACCCGAATGGGAGCCACCAAATGTGCGACCTACTCCTTCATCGCCGCCACCGGAAGTCCCAATTACCATTTTGAGTTCGAGGATTTCTAATGTCTTTTGAAACCCAATTTCAGGAACAGGGTCCTATAGATTTGTGGACTATTATTTTATGCCATGTACCTGGGAAGCCAGGTCTAATTGCTTTATTAGGAGACTTCTCAAAAGTAGCTTCTGGCTCTCTGATGTATTTGTGCATCACCTGCCAAACTCATTTGGGAAATGTGCAAACGCATGTATCACATTTTTACAAAGAACTAGATTAACTGACCGTACCAGTTTTTATATTGATAAATAGCTAGTCTCAAGAGATTATTGATATAGCAGTAAACTTGTTGTAATTGCATTAGATGCAGCAAAGCTGTAGTCGAAACAAAACTGTCCTTTGGTGGTGACCTGTACTTGTGCTTAAAGTTACCAAGTTAAATGTTGAATGCGATGAGATTTGCTGCCGTTTCGAGTTGGTAAGTATAGGACCTACCACAGGCCTCTGAATTTAAAATTATAGGAGCAGTAATTTGGGTGTGCTTTATTTATCCAGGAAGATGGACACTTGCACTTGAGGGCTTATGGATGCAATTTCAGTTGTATTAATAAACTCAACTCGGTCCTTGGCTTGCCTGTTAGTAAGTGCAGAAAACCGAGACCTCAGCTCTCTTTCATTCTTTTAAATCTTCAATGTTGCTGCAACAGCTATTGAGGCAAGTTCACAGATCAGAACAGTGGCTGGCTGGAATCTTTTGCTCTGCATGTCTTGGTAATATGGTGCACAATGTACTTGCCCAGCACTTCCTCTAACCAGTTTATTCTCATTTTGTCATTGGAATTGTGCATTTTGGGTTGATACTCGTTGGAGTTTAGAAGAATGATAGGGGATCTTACTAAAACATAAGATTCTGAGTGCGGTTCATCTACAACTAGGGGCACAATTTAAAAATCAGGCAGAGGTGAGGAATTCCTTCTTCAGAGGTCTGTTAGTCTTTGGAATTCTTGTCTACGGAGAGCAGTGGAGTCTGGGTCATTGACCATATTAAAGGCTGAGATTTTTTATCTCCCAAGATACTTGAATGAGGGTGGGGCAGGAAAGTAGAATTGTGATCTTATGAACAGTAGTGCAGACTGGCCCCTCCTATTATTTTGTTTCTGTAATGTTATACTGTGTCAATATAATTGAACATCCTGCTGTATAACCTTTTTGGTCTGGAAAATTTTGGAATACAATTATATTGGAATGCTCTTGTATGTTCCACAGATGGGGGTAATTTATGTTTGAACACTTGTTTATATAGTAAGGTTCAGTGACTCAGACAACACCTTATACCAGAAGCGAGCTGTGGTATATTTTCCAGCAGTGGCTTTTTTCATTTCCTAACCTTAACAGTGTGCTTACAATCACTTTCACAGTGTTCATTATTTGTGTGTTGGTCTGGAGGGGGGGTATGAACGCGAAATGGTGTGCTATTGGGAATATATCCAAAGCCACTCGAGTAGCTAGATACAAGTGCTGCAAGCATTAAATTTAGTGTAGTACTGGAGAGAATCAATGGCGATGTGGGAAAGGCATGTGTAGTGAATGTTACCAACTCATCAATGTTTGGTGTGTCACAGTTCTGTAATTTCCCTCTAGGATAATATGCAAGAACATCACAGTCGAAATACATGTCTATAGCCTTGGTGTATTTTGGGACTCCTTTTCATTGGCTACAAGCCTGAATTTTTTGTCAACACCATTTGAGGCTTATTGTTACCGGACTCGTCATTACCTGCCTACATCACCAGTTGTCTTCAGGATTTGCTTAAAAGCTGGATCCAGAGTGCCCAAAAACTCAAGTGCCTTCGTTTTGAGATTTTATTTCAATTTTTTTTGAAATACAGCAGTATTAGGTAAGTTTTAAAACCATTGTATGCAACATGTCATGTTCCTGTGTGCACAGCATGTGCTTGTGAAAGCAAAGTTAATAGTGAAAATGATAGTTGAAATGCCTTTTATTCTTTCACATTTGTAATTGGTGTAAACATTGTACAGTTAATACCAATTAGCTGATATGAATGATTTACAATGTTTTTTTTTTAAGGTGCCAAACTTAAAACCCTCTTAAGCTTTTCTGGAGAATAAAATAAGTACTGAAGTGTATAGTACATAGATATTGATACTTTTCTGCTCTAGTTTAATCTGTCTCAACATCTTTCTAGTTTTAGTATATTGACAGTTTTTTTTGTTGCGCTCCCAAGTCCATTTTCATTAGAGCTGGAATTGGGTACCCATTTTTTTTTTAAAGCATTACTTTTTTATCTCTAGATATGAAATCATGTGCTTGATTTGTGATGTAAATATGTTCTGTAAAATAAAAAGTTAGTTAATTTTATATATTAACTATTCAGATCTCGTAAAGGCAAGTTTTATTTTTTTCATTTGGAAGATGGGATCTTCTAAAACTGAACCCAATTTATAGCAAGTTATTAAATTCAGAAAGTATATTGTTTATTTTATATTTTGAACCATCATTAATTGGCAACTGCTGTAATTGACTAAAAATAGACTATAAAGAATATATGTGAAACTAATTGGGAAGGTGGTCATTTTCACTTGCTGTCAGATTGAATTTCATTTGGAGGCTTCTCTTGGACAATTAAGAGTGTAATTTTACCTTGGAATTCAGATTTTAATCTTGGCAGTATGAGCCTTAATGTTTGATCAAGCTACTTTTTTGATGCCATGACTATGGTGAAGAAGGGAATGTTGTGGATGTTATTTGTGATTTCCAGAAGGAATTTCATAATGTTCCTCCATAAGGTATTGTTAGCAGTTGAAGCTATGGAATTGAAAACAAATTATTTGCCAGTAAGGAAATTGGTTGAGTGGCAGGAGAATTAGAGTAGGGATAATAGGCAGGTTGTGAATGTGTGTCTTGCAAAGGTGTGGGATAGAAAGCCACAAATTTGCTGATGAGACAGATGGTAGGATTTCAAGCAGTGTAGATGGAAGCACAAAATCTATTAATTTTAGACCTGGGCTTTTTGTTAACCACGGGTGGTAAAGGATGTGGGGAGATTGATTTCAGATCAACCCTGAACTGGGTGAAAGGCAGAACAGGCTCACAGGGCTAAATGACCTCACCATTCCTATGTTCCAAGTGCATAACTGTTGTATAAATGAGCCTTTTCATACATTTGAAATTTTCAATCTCTTGAAGTAGAATTTATTTCTTGAATGATGTTACTATCTCCTTTGCATCTCAGTACTGTATATTCAATAAGAGGTACTCATTTAGAAATTAACACACAATCTGTGGAGCCTGTCGATCAATTTGCTTGGAATTATGCAGATGCTCGAATAACATTTTACACCTGATTTTCTCTGCAACTCTCCTTATTGGCTAGTTGCATAACTGGCTCCACCACAACCTTTTTTTAAGCCATGAATGCTTTAGAGCTTCTGTTTTTGTTCTCTCCATGCACATGGTTCTGACTTTATTTTGTAACTGGTATGCTTGATGTTCATCAAATTATCTCACTATAAAAATAAAATGCTAAAATAGTTTGATTGTATATTTATTTTAGCTGGTTCCTTTGCCCACAAAGGAAGAAAAATGATTCCTAACGGATATTTAGTTTTTGAAGATGAGAATTTCATTGAGTCATCTGTGGCCAAACTCAATGCTCTGCGTAAAAGTGGGCAGTTCTGTGATGTCAAACTCCAGGTATGTGTAAATTGCTGAATCTTAAACTTTGAATTCATATATTTTGGACTTAATATATTTACCAAAATTAGAATTCCCTTGTAGTCTAAATTTAGTACTGATTTTTCGCTCCCATTATCATTTTTCCAATTGAGGAATTGGCCCCTAGTTTTGGTGTGATTCCACAGGTACCCTCTGGTACTCCATTCTTGTTGGAATCTAGACTTGATTAGAAAGGTGATCCGTCCTACCAATGCCCTCAAGCATTGGATAGTAAGCTAAAATTGCTAAATTTGTCCCTCCCCAACTTGATTATGTGCATAAGAGTTGTTAAGATAGACCATGTTGGGATCAAACCTGAATTCTTATTTGTATAATTTGAGTGGAGGAGTGGGAAGATGAGGGTTTTCATTTTTGAAGTCTAAACAATTAATTCTGATTGCTGATTGGATGGGATTGCAATTTGAGGAGTTTGATTGTGATAGCCCTTAAATTTGTAGTTCTAAATTACAACCATTTTTGCAACTATTTACATTCTGAAAGATTTGCACTAATCAATGAGATGGCTTTGAATTCATTAACTCAAGACCATTTGAACTTTTTTATCATCTAATTTAAGGTCTGCGGACATGAGATGCTTGCTCACCGAGCTGTTCTTGCTTGCTGCAGTCCTTACCTATTTGAAATTTTCAACAATGATAGCGATCCCCATGGGTTTTCGCATGTGAGATTTGATGACCTGAACCCAGCTGCAGTTGAAATCTTGATGAACTATGCCTACACTGCACAGTAAGTGGTGTCTCTGTGAAATTACATTTAGTTATTTATAGTCGGGCTGTAGTCACAAACACTTGGATAACCTTAAAAACATTACACTTGGAAAGCTCTATAATCGCAAATGCAGATGCATACTTGGCTCCGAGAATAAAATGAAATGGTCTGCATTCTAGATTCTCACGAGACTGCCCTATGTTCAGCAGCATCACTAGTCACCAGTTGAAATCAGAAATTGCTGCTGATTCGAGCCATTCATCTCAATTTGTCTTCTAGTTACTGACTGAGCCAATTTAAGGATTTTTTCCCCCTCTTCACAAACATGCAACTTCACAACTAGTTATTTTCGAGTCCTTTGTTTCATTTAATCCACTGTATATAAGAAACAGTAACTAATGATAGGTTATTACAGTAGTCCCCCTTTATAACGCGGGTGTTGGGGTCCAAGACAGCCACCCGCGTTGCATCCGAGCCGCGGATATCCACGATGCGGGTTTTAAATTTATTTAAAAATCTATGCTAGCGCTTCCCATTGAGAGTCTACGGGGGGCGGGGGCAGAGGTCAGACCCCCGTAGACTCACAATGGGAAGCGCTAGCATACATTTTTAAATAAATTTAAAACCCCCATCGTGGATCTAATTAAAACAGTGTCAATTTCAGCGGCCGGAGAGGGAAGCTGCTCTCTCACTGAAACAATCAGTCGGCCGCTGAAATTGACACTGCCGGCTGCTCTCTCCCTCCAATCAGAAACATTAAAACTTAAAAGTTGGATTGGAGGGAGAGAGCAGCGGGCAGTGTCAATTTCAGCGGCCGGCTGATTGTTTCAGTGAGAGAGCAGCTTCCCTCTCCGGATCAAAGTGAGCCGGCCGCTGAAATTGACACTGCCGGCTGATTGGAGGGAGAGAGCAGAGAACACAGGAAGAGGTCATACGGGCCTCTGCAAGACCAGCATGGTCTCACATCGCCCCTCCCCTCTGTAGCTGGGGTACAGGCTGTGGCTCCTGGGGTACAGGCTGTGGCTCCTGGGGTACAGGCTGTGGCTCCTGGGGTACAGGCTGTGGCTCCTGGGGTACAGGCTGTGGCTCCTGGGGTACAGGCTGTGGCTCCTGGGGTACAGGCTGTGGCTCCTGGGGTACAGGCTGTGGCTCCTGGGGCACAGGCTGTGGCTCCTGGGGTACAGGCCGTGGCTCCTGGGGTACAGGCCGTGGCTCCTGGGGTACAGGCCGTGGCTGCTGGGCTTCAGGCCGTGGCTGCTGGGCTTCAGGCCGTGGCTGCTGGGCTTCAGGCCGTGGCTGCTGGGCTTCAGGCCGTGGCTGCTGGGCTTCAGGCCGTGGCTGCTGGGCTTCAGGCCGTGGCTGCTGGGCTTCAGGCCGTGGCTGCTGGGCTTCAGGCCGTGGCTGCTGGGCTTCAGGCCGTGGCTGCTGGGCTTCAGGCCGTGGCTGCTGGGCTTCAGGCCGTGGCTGCTGGGCTTCAGGCCGTGGCTGCTGGGCTTCAGGCCGTGGCTGCTGGGCTTCAGGCTGTGGCTGCTGGGGTACTGATTGGAGGGAGAGAGAAGCCAGCAGTGTCAATTTCAGCGGCCAGCTGATTGTTTCAGTGAGAGAGCAGCTTCCCTCTCCGGATCAAAGTGAGCCGGCCGCTGAAATTGACACAACTGACAGTTGGGGTCCATAAGCCCCCCCGCGGTATATCGCGAATCGCGGTATTGCGGAGCGCGGTATAACGGGGGACTACTGTAGTATGTAGTCATCCACTTGACTTCTATCATTTGATTCACAAGCCTCTTTCTACATCTAGGCTGAATTTGTCTTTTCACCTACCTTGGCATGATAGCTTTGAAGTCAAATTGCTGTTTTCAGTACATAATTTATCATCCATTTCCAACAAAGTAAAATATCTTAATTAAAATCCTTTAAAAACAATCAATCCCCCCCCCCCCCCCCCATTTCATGTTTTTCCTGCAATGTTTATATGTATTTACTCTTTATTCCATTTTTTTTGTCTGAGTTAGTTGAAAAGATTGACATTTTTTCAATATCCAGAATA
Organism: Scyliorhinus canicula; assembly: GCF_902713615.1. Classification (NCBI taxonomy): domain Eukaryota; kingdom Metazoa; phylum Chordata; class Chondrichthyes; order Carcharhiniformes; family Scyliorhinidae; genus Scyliorhinus; species Scyliorhinus canicula. Next base: position 84,150,598 of record NC_052149.1, read on the forward strand.
AATTCATCTTTGAGGTCTTCAGTGGACTTGTTAACAACTTTTTAAAAATCAATTTAACTTTCAGGCTTAAAGCGGATAAAGAACTGGTAAAAGATGTGTATTCGGCTGCAAAAAAACTGAAAATGGATCGAGTAAGACAGGTGTGTGTCTGTGTGTAAAAGGTAATCTACTAAATTTTGTTTTTGTGAGGGACGATGGTTGTGGCTTTGCCAACAAGGAGTTGTCCACAGTAGTTGCAAACTTTCCTTTGGTCAATTTGTTTGCCCTGAAAATGGTTTAACACATTTACACAGTATATTGTGACTTTGAAATTGGATTCAATCCATCCATCTCCCTGGTTGGTTGCAAATATTTTGCTTGATCACTAAATCAATCGGTATCTGGAGTGAGACAGACTTAACAGTCTACTAAAAGTGTACTGTGGTTGCACTAAAGTAAAGAATATTGCTTTGATATATACATAAAAGCTCTGCAGAGTAGTTTTTTTATTGGTAAGTGAGTGAAAGTGTTTGTTTTCCCTTGACCTGTTTTTGAATTAAATATTATGTCATACCCCATGGAACTTCACTGCATCCGCTGAGAAGTTAAACTAATGCAAGAATAGCAGCGTGGTGTTTTTATTGTTCCTGGTTTCAGTGTGCTTAACTACACAGCTTTTAAACTGTACTGACAATTTTGATACATACCAGAAAAAGCTTTGCACTGGGAAAAGTGACAAATGGTACAGTGGCGTAGTGGTTAGCACTGTTGCCTGCGGCATTGAGGACTCTGTTTCGATCCTGGCCCAAAGTCATTGTCTGTGTGGAGTTTACACATTCTCCCCATGTCCCCGTGGGATTCACCCCCACAACCCAATGATGTGCAGGTTAGCTGGATTGGCCATGCTAAATGGCCCCTTAATTGCAAAAAAAATTGGGTACGCTAAATTCATTTTTTAAAAATACTTTGCGCAAGTGATGGTATAAGTGCACTTGTGTTTTTGTGTCGCTCTAAATGGCAGTGTATTTACCTGTTTTGTGATTTTCTAAAAATATATATATTGGTTTTCCTTCATGTGTCGCAATATTTTGTGTTTGGTGACTCCTTGTTTTTATTGTCACTGTCCCCTCAACCCATTGAATTGTTAGAATAGTTAAAGTGCTAACTTGTTCTCATGTAATTTTTAGGTTTGTGGTGATTATATACTATCCAGGATGGATGTCCAAAGCTGTATTTCTTATCGAAACTTTGCCAGCCAGATGGGCGACATGAGGCTGTTGGGTCAGATTGACAATTGCATTCAGGAAAACCTACTGGAAATTTCAGAACAAGATGAATTTCTAAAACTTCCACGGCTAAAGGTAAGCAAAATCGAAATGGAGTGCTTTTATTGATGGTTTAATATGTTAACGATCCCAAGTTTGGGAATGTTTAAACTTGCTATATTCTAAGCACAGTTTATGATTGGTATTTGTTATGCTTTCTGGCCATTCAATTAAAAAAAAACAACATTTTATTGAAGACATTTTTAATATTTATATAGCCCCAAAAGTACAAAAGCCAACCGTGGCAACAGATAACAAAACCCCTCCCTCCCTACATTACCACCCCAGCTGATGACTCAATACTTTAAAAAATAATTTAGAGTACCCAATTATATTTTCCCAATTAAGGGGCAATTTAGCATGACCAATCCCACCTTTTCTGCACATATTTGGGTTGTGGGGGGAGACCCACCCAGAGATGGGGAGAATGTGAAAACTCCACACCGACGGTGGCCCAGGACGTGGATCGAACTCTGGTCCTTGGCGCCATGTGCTGCCCTTCGATACTACTCCATAACTAAGTCGATAAGAGCTACCACCTAGGTGAATGGCTCCTCCACCCCATGGATGGCAAACGTAACTTTTTCCAAATGCAGCTGTCAAACCAATCGCCCCAGCTCCTGCCAGGCAGTTCCAAAATCTGTCTCCAGGCTATTGGGGATGCAGGCAAAGGCCAAGACATCGGCCTCTCTCCCCACCTGAGCTTCCGGGTCCTCTGACACTCCGAATATCGCCACCTTCGGACTTGGAGCTACCTCTACCCCCTACAGTCATGTAGGCTCTATGCACCACATAAATTGGATGAGACTTAATCTAGAACGTGACGAGGACACATTCACTCTCCGCAAGGCTTCCCTCCACACTCTGACCCCAAACACCTCCCACTTGCATCTAACTTCCTTATGGATACACACTCACTCTTCATCAGCTCCTCGTACATATCCCTAACCCTACCTTTCCCAATGTTGACTGTAATTCATCTTAATGGTAGGCAAGAATATTCTATTTAGCTGCAATACTTGGAACTTTGTTTAATTTTAACTTTTTACTAGCTGCAAACATGCTAATTGCGCGTAAATACTTAAAACATAGACACTACTTTCATTGAAACAATTTCTTTTCAGTTGGAGGTGATATTGGAGGAAAATGTCTCCCTGCCAAGCAATGGTAAAGTTTACACAAAGGTAATCAACTGGGTGCAACGTAGTGTCTGGGAGAATGGAAAAAACCTGGAAGAACTGATGGAAGAGGTTAGTACAACAAAAAAAGTGATGTTTGTGGTTATGTGGAGGCTTGCACCTATTACAGTGTGATTGATAAAGCTATGATCCTAAAGAATTTAAATTTTGCTGTAGGTGCCCCTAAGCTGAGAAAGTGGGGGTGTGAAGGTGAGCAGTATAAATTGTTAGTCTTTTTTTCTGCTCTGCTCTGTTGCATTATTTGTGAAAATCTTTGTTTTGAAGTATTTGTTTTGCAGTGTAGAAAAAAAGCTTTTAGAGAAAGGGAGAAAAGGTACTTGTGTTTAATTGCTTCCTTCCACAGCTAATCCATGTGAGTAAGTACAATATTCTAATTTCTCTCCCTCCCAATTGATTTTTATTTCCTTAGGTTTAATCTAACAAAAGTAGGATACTTCAAGCCTGAAGAAAATGGAAGATGCTGCGAGGGTAGTGACTCATAAGGAAGCAGCGGCCTTTCCCTAAAGTCTGCAGAATTTTGCTTTGGGCAAGAGTTGATTTAATGGTGTTTGCTCCTTTGCAGGATTATTAAGGTTACTTGCATTAATATGTTATGACATTGTGGCAGAATTTGACTAAACCTGCTTATTGCTGTTGGGATAGTTTGTGAAGGTAAAACTTGGTTTACTCTAGAAAATGTTGCCATTCTCTGAAGGGCAGAAAGCAGGATAAGTAAAATAGCTTGTAAGGTGATTGAGATTCTTTACTCTGGTAAGTCTGTTTTCTAATTGCAATTCTTTATTGCAAAAGCTGTGAAGTATATTCACTAGATGACTTGTTAAACAATTATTTAGCGAGGTCATATTAAATTTCCATGCGATTACTTGGGAACTGATGTTAGAAATATCTGCACCTGGTTGGCAGGACAAAACAGTCACGGCCCAACATTTCCATTCCATGTGATCCGATCTGCCTTCCACCTTGCTGCTTCTTAAACTATTAATATTATCCTTCTGTTCTTTGCTTTCATTATGTACTTATGCTACCTCCTTGCATAATATGCACTATCAGACTGCTTCTTTACACTTCCCAGTCTCTTTCTCCCCATTCCAAGTCTAGTTTCCAAGACCTGGTTGACACCAGAATTATTGGGTATGGGAACGTCACTCTGTGGGAATGGTGATTATGGGAAAACTGGAAGTTTTTAAAACAGCACAGAACATAGATATTTAAGACCAACTCAAATTTAGCATCTATTCACTGTTCCACCCATCAGTTCTGTACATGTTGCCCATGCTGCTGTATAATTGTATTGCACGTCACTGTTTTTGCTTTAATAGGAAGATCACTTCCCGATTTTTATTATCTTTTTAAATGCAAAATCAAATTTCGAATTGGTTGGCAAACAGTGCCTCTGTACTCTTTTTTTCTAGAACAAAGAACTGTCTGCCATATTGAGAGTTTATATTGGTAGTTTGCTCAAGAGCACCTGCTATATTAGAACTAGATATCAATTGCGAGGCCAGCTGAAGTTGAGTGAAGAAACAATCATTTTCCTGAAATTGTGTTTTAGTGCACACTTATGTCCAATTGCAGGCTGGGATGTGAATATCCATAGACAAACAGATGTGACGTGTGACAGTAGCATTGTTTGAGTATTGGCAGAAACAGTATAACTAAATGTAAATGTTTTTCCATGTATGATATGTTGGTATATTTTTGGCTGAATTCTACTGGCATTGCTAGTTAAATAGAAGATGGAGAGCTACCAAGTAAATAAATGTTTGGAGATCATTTTCAAATAACCCATCAGTTTGGAGGGGATGGGAATGTTTCATGTGATTTTCTAGTTGAGCCTGTACAGATTAGAATACTATGGTAATAGTGTGGCCAGGATCAACTTGTACCAGGTTCAGTGTGTTCCACAATCCAGAAGTAGTGCAGCTGTAAAGATTTCTCCCATCATCTAGCAGCATTCCAGATGAGAAATGTTTTGGTTCTAATTAATGCCTGCATGTGTCTTGATTTGAGACATTTTGCCTGTAAGCAAGAAGCTGACTCAGATTTAAAGATTGTCCCTTTTCCAGGATTTTTCCAACCATTACTCCTCTTGTGGACTAGTCCTTTTTTGGTCAAAATTCTGACCCTTTGTAGTTTCAGGTTAAATGAGCTGATCCTTTGCATCCTAGTTTTACTCTTGATTGCAAATTGGTGTGGCAGTCTGACATTTTTTTAGGTGGCTTGGTGAAAGAAAGTCTATTTGCATTGTTTAAGAATGGCTAGTCTTTTATAACGTGCAGGCTATAAATCAGGTCCCTGGAATGAGAAGAGATACAAACCCAGAAATTACTCTGAATATTTGTTCATCTTCAAAGGCCAAATAATTATCATCTGTGTACATTATACAAGGAAATGGTTGTCTTCAAATCATTTGTGTTCCTGCAATTCCTGTATTTCGTGCACAATTCTTTCTAGCAACATCAGTGACATCTTGCAGTGTGAAAGAATGTTCCTGCCTCTTTTTTTGTCGGTGAATCTACTATGCCTCTGGTATCCAAAGCAGCGGAGTGTGCAGAGAAATGATCATCCATTTACTGAGAATGACTTTCTACCATCGTGCAAATGACTTAATTTTCTGTCAGCCAACTACAGTCCTCTTCCAGAAAGCAGAGACCTTCCAGCACTAAAGGACTAAAAATAATCGAGCTTATGTGAACTAACTTGTTGCTATGGAAACAGTAGCCACATGGGTGTTTGTTGCTGTTTTGCAGGTTCAAACCTTGTACTACTCTGCTGATCACAAACTGCTTGATGGGAACGTACTAGATGGACAGGCTGAAGTGTTTGGCATTGATGATGACCACATTCAGTTTGTGCAGGTACTGAATATTAAAGGGTGCACATATAATAATTAGTTGGGATGGTATGTTCAATTCCCACTAATTAGACGAGCACAGAAATCTCATTTTGCAGCCAGTGCAGTGCACAGTTTTTGAGCTGTTTTGTCTTGCATAATGTATATTAAACTGGAGAACTTGGGATTTAGTGGTTGGGTTGAGATGCATCTGACAGCTTGTCTTTGTAGTATCGTAGAATTCCTCCTGTATTTGAGGTATTTTCTCCCCTGGCCAAGCATCCTTCCATAGGAAGGAAGGGCAAGTAACCTGTCGAGCTTTGGCAAAATTGCTTCTAGAATTGTCTTGATGTATGTTGGGGGTAATTTTCTCCTGCTTTTGGGGAGATGCTAAGCCTTCAATTGGCACCGCCCTGGATAGCATGATTTGTTGGGTCCAACTAGGAAACTAATCGGTGTGGAGATTGATGGCGTCTAAACTGTATGTAGTGCTATTTGCCCACATGTTTTTATCAACTGGCCAGTGTTTGTCTGCACTTGTATTGAGATTTGTAGTGCTTAGTTATGGTACTTCTGTTGACTTTAGCACCATTCGCAACAATCTGCTTAACACATATTGGCAACGGTGTTCATTAGTTAGTAGCCCATTCAATAAAAATGGGTTTGAGGGAAGTAATTAGGAAGCTGTTTTGGGAGTTGATAGTCAGATTTCTTGCATATGATTCAGTAATTTGGGCATTACGTAGGAATGTGGTGAAGGTAGAGATGAATGCAGGTGCAGCCTAGCTAGGTTTTCTAGCTGCCCATTTGATTTTACAGAAGAAATCACCGCGGGAGAGCAGCCATCGGCAGATACATAGCAACTCTGGAAATCTGTGTACTCCAGTGCAAACAAACAAAGATGAGTGGAAAATCATTGCTTCAGAAAAAACATCATGTAAGTTATACAATTATAGCAATATTGCATTGGAAAATTTGTTTTGACCAGTTTTAAGGGAGAAGAAATTAAATGAAGTTTTTGTTCAAACTACACTTCTGCTCTTAATTTTTTGTGTGTTTCACTTAGCTTGACGGGGTGGTGGGGGGGGGGGGGGGGGGGGGCAGATAATGGGAATTTGTCATCCCCATTGGACCTTTCCTTTATCGGAAAGGTTTGATCCACCATAGTTGAAGGCAAGGCTGAAGTTGCATTTATTTGTATATAAATAGCTACTCACTTGCTAATGAATCATTGCTTTGTTCTTCAGGCACAACATATCTCTGTTTGGCTGTTTTAAATGGTGTGCTGTGTGTCATCTTTCTTCATGGTCGCAATAGTCCCCACAGTTCACCCGTCAGCACTCCATGTCTAATCAAGAGTATAAGTTTTGAGGTTCAGGCTGAAGATGAAGATGACAAACTCTTGCCCCCCATGCAGTATGCACGTTCTGGTCTAGGAACAGCAGAGCTGAATGGCAAACTCATTGTTGCTGGTGAGTCCAAAGTATTACAAAAAAATTATTGCTCCTTTATACTTAATGGACATTTTGGCTGGGATTGTCCACTTGTGTGATTCTCCGTTATGCCGGCGCCTGGGGGTTTCCCGATGGTGTGGGGCCGACCCACAGTGGGAAACCCCATTGACCGGCTGGCGCAACAGAATTCCCGCCAGCCGGTCGGGGCAGAAGCGTGGCGGGGCAGAGAATCCCACCCCTTGTCTTTTGGAGGATCCTTTTTTTTAAGCATGTATTATCTGAAAGTGGTGGTTATGCTAGATCATTGCCCCTTACTCAAGTAGTTGGTCATTCTTTATATTTGAACTTCAAATCAGTCATGTCATATCCAGCTCAAGGGAACATAGTTGTGGTTGTTGGAGACCAATTCTCCACCCAGGACACTGTAGAAGTTCCGCACGATAGTGTCAGAGGTCCAGTTGTTCATCAATGAGCTTTCCTCCACCCGAGGGAAGCATGGTAGCAGTGGTTAGCACAGTTGCCCCATGGCTCCAAGGTCTCTGGTTCGATTCCCGGTTTGGGTCACTGGAGTCTGCACGTTCTCCTGTATCTGCGTGTGTTTCTTCCGGATGCTCCGGTTTCCTCCCACAGTACTAAGATGTGCAGGTTGGGTGGATTGGCCATGCTAAATTGCCCTTTGTGTCCAGAAAAAATGGTTGGTGGGGTTACTGGATTCTAGGGATAGATTGGAAGTATGGGTTTAAGTGGCCTGCTCTTTCAAAGGGCCGGTGCAGACTCAATGGGCCTAATGGCCTCCTTTTGCACTGTAAATTCGATGAGATAGGGATGGGATGATGTAGTATTATGTACCATTCACAACTACAAGGATGAAACCGTCTGCTCACATGCAACAAGACCTGAACAGAGGTCAGACTTTGGCTGATAAGTAGCATGTAATATTCACAGCACACACTGGCCAGGCAATGATCTCTTCCAGGAAATATATCTGCTTAATGATCAATAGTATTACTGTCATTGAAACCCCACCATCTCCATCCTGGTGATTAGCAGTGACCAGAAATGAACTGGATTACCTATATAAATACTGTACCTACAAGTGCATTTCATTCTGCAATGAGTGAATTCACCACCTGACTACACCAAGCTTGCCCACTATCTACAGGGTATAAGTCAGGAGTGTGATTCAGCTGAAACTAGTGTCTTACTCTTGCACTGCCTGACGACTGGGTTGGCTGAAATGGATTGGAAAATGGGCTAAAAGGCAAGATAGTGCAGAAGAAGCGACAGACTTTTATGGAGATGATTCACAATTCAACAAAAATATATTAATCGAGAAGGTTGCACCATCATGACTAAGGAAGTTGAGGGTGGTAGCAAATTGAAACAATGCTGCAAAGATTAATAATAAGCCAGAAGATTGGGAAATCTTTATTAACCAGCGAGGGAGAAATTGTAATACGAGAGAAAACTAATGAGAAATATGAAAATACAATAAAAGCAGGTATGTAAACAGGAAAAGAATAGCTAAGCACTGGGTCCCTTTGGAGGATGAGACTGGGGAATTAATGGGAAACCTGTAGATGGCAGAGGCTATGAACAAATATTCTATCTGGCTTCACAGTAAAAGACTCCAAAAGCATCTTCAAACAGTAAGAAATCAAGAGGCAAAAGGGAGGGAGGAGCTTGTTCATGACCATGAGAGGGAAAAAATACAGGGATAACTAATGGAGCAAAGGCTGACAAGTCCCCTGGACCTGATTACATGCATCTTAGGGCCTTGAAAGAAGTGGCTGTAGAGATGGTGGATGAATTGTACAAGGTCCCAGTGAATTGGAATCTAGCAGTGCTGCTCCAGAAAAGAGCCAGACAAAGCAGGGACCATTACTGGCCTGACATCCATCATTGATAAAATGCTAGAATCAATTGTTAAGGAGGTAGTAACTGTGTTTAGAAAAATCATAATAAATCAGACAGTCGTGGGATTTGTGAAAGTGAAGCAAGGTTGGTAATGGGGAACGTGTAGGTGTAGTGCATTTTTGGGATTTTCAGAAGGTATCGTATTCTCCATGCTAATAAATCATTCCCAATACAAGCTCTAATAACTTGTGGTACCACCCAAAAAGATAATACACAAGACAAGAGTTTGTGGTGTTGGGAGTGATTTTTACTAGTGTGGCTAGAGGATTGGCTAAGTAGCAGAAACAGGATAAATGGGTAATTTTCAGCTTGACAAACTAATAAGAGCACAATGAGGATCAGTGCTGGGGCCTTGACTAAATTTGAAAAATTTAATGACTTGGATGAAAAGACTTTTGTTACAATCCCAGGCGATATAACTGGATGGGAATGGAACCCTGGCTCAATCAAATGTGAAGGAACAGTCAAAGGACCGCTAATTAGTTTTTAAAAAAAAGAGCAACCAATCCTTTTTTTCCAAATTTAGCATGGCCTTTTTTTCCCAATTTAACATGGCCAATCTACCTACCGTGTGCATCTTTGGGTTGTGGGGGCGAGACCCGCGCAGACACTGGGAGAAGGTGCAAACTTCACATGGACAGTGACCTGGGACAGGGTTTGGGCCCTCACCTGCTACCACCATGCCACCTGACCGTTAATTAGTCTTAACAATGAAGGGAAAAAATGTATTGAACATGGGTTATAACAATTACAGACCAGTTTTATGATCAACACTGACACCACATTTGAAGCTAAAAGGGTCTAATTAGTGCACACAGTCCTAATTTTAAGACAATGATTTGCTGTGGTCAAATGCAGTCCACTCTGAACCCAAGTTAGTCTCTGGGTTTTGCCTCAGAATCATGCCCCCTCACCCCCCAGATGTTTGTCATATGACTTTCCAAACTCCACTCCCAAAGTTACTTTTTAAAACCTTGTTTAGCAATAAGGCATTGCATTCCAAAACCACTCTATTTTCCAAAAGACACTTGCTCCACTTATAGCTGTGTATCCACTCCATAATTTTGCACCAACCGTTTAGTTTTCCTTTGTCTTGACTGGCTTTCACTGTGAGTACAAACTCTGATAACCAGCCAATACTGTCTTCCCAATTACTTTAAATTTTTTGCAGACTAGTAAGACATTACCAAATGTTAGGATTGCTTTAGAAATCTTTAGGGTAGCTTTAGAAACTTGGCTTTTTACCAGCCAAACCCTTGGCTATGTCTGTGCTGCCCATAGACAGTTTTCTCAAAGCAACCATCCTTTACTCCCTCGGGAGCTTGCTTTCTTGCATTTTGCTGCTTTGAGTAGAACTGCCTTCTCGCTCTCTCTGTTTCCAACTGCTGTTAGAAGAGCTGAAGGAAATGTTTTCCTTCTGGTCGTCCTGCTGCCCTGACTTCCAGTTAAATCTAAAGATCAAAGGAAAGTTTCCCCCCTTACAAGGGCCTGCAGTTGCCGAGCAACTATATTTACTCTTCATGCCGCAGCGCACTATATCTCCATAGAATCCCAGTTTGAGGGTGGTACTGCAGGCCTCACAGCACCGTGCCCGGCCCTGGGTCACTGTCTGTGGAGTTTGCACATTCATCGTGTCTGTGTGGGTCTCACCCCCACAACCCAAAGACGTGCAGGACAGGTGAATTGACCACACTAAATTGCACCTTAATTAGGGGAAAATAAAATTTTAAAGAATCTCAGTTAGAATTAAAACCAACCCCCAGTTGCCCCACACAAACAAAGTTGTCTAGCATAAATCTAATTGTCGGTCCCTTCCAGGCATAGAGACATTAAATTAAACCCACCTAAAACTATGCTTGATTTCTGATACTTACCATTACAGATCTAAATCCCTTAAAACGACCTTTATTTTCCCTAACACCTGTATTTTAGCTAAATTTGCTGCTGATGTAAAGGTACAACAGCAAGTTTAGGATAAAATAAGTTTGTAAAGGAATATAATTTGAGTGGGCAAAGGTTTGGCAGATGAAGTATAATATGGGGAAAATGTGAAATTATTCATTTTTGAAGGGGAAAAAACTATATTTAAGTGGAGAGAGCTAGTACTGTGCTGCAGTACAGAGATCTGGGTGTGCTTGTACATGAATAACAAAGTTAGCATGCCAAAGTACAGCAAGTGATCAGAAATGCAAATTAAGTATTGGTTTTTAGTGCAAGGTTGGGGGGGGGGGGTGGAGGCGAGATGCAAGATTGGGGAGGAGGCAGCGGAGGAGAGATGCAAGGTTGGGGGGGGGCAGGGGGAGGAGGAGAGATGCAAGGTTGGGGGGGGGGAGGAGGAGGAGGAGAGATGGAGTATAAATTTAGATGTCTTGCTGCAACAAAGTAGCACAGTGGTTAGCACTGTTGCTTCACAGCGCCAAGGTCACAGGTTCAATTCCCAGCTGGGTCACTGTCTGTGCGGAGTCTGCATGTTCTCCCCACGTGTCTGTGGGTTTCCTCCGGGTGCTCCGGTTTCCTCCCACTAGTCCCGAAAGAAGTGCTGTTACGTACTTTGGACATTCTAAATGATCCCTCTGCGTATTTGAGCAGGCGACTCAAATGTCGCTGGGTCAGATGTGGCGACTAGGGGCTTTTCACAGTAACTTCATTGGAATGTTAATGTAAGCCTACTTGTGACAATAAAGATGATTATTATTAACTGTAGGTCTGGTTACACCTATGCCCTGTAAAGTATTGTGTATGGTTTGGTCCCTTATGGGATATGTTTGCCTTTGAATCAGTTCTTATCAGTTTCATTAGGCTAATTCTTGTGATGAAGGGGTTGCCTTATAAGGAAAGGTTGAGCAGGTTTGGCCTATGCTTATTTAGAAGAAGGTGCGACCTTGAAACTTACACGGGGCTTTATAGGGTAGATGCTGAGGACGTTTTTCTCGGGGAATCTATAACCATGGGGGAAAAGTTTAAAAATCAAGGATCTTCCATTTTAAAATAGAAATCCGGAGGATTTTCTTCTGTGGGTGAATAGTCCTTGGATATCTGTTGCACAGAGAGCAGTGGGGGCTGAATTATTTGGATTCATGACTGAATTGTTTGATCTACAAAGGAGACGGGCTGCAAAGTGGAGTTAAGGCCACACTAGATCAGCCATGATCTTGTTGAATGGTGCAGCAGCTCAAGGGGCCAAATGACCACATTTCCCTTTAATCTCTGGTTGCCTTGATGAGTGCAGCTGCAATAACACTCGACACCACCAAGGACAAAGCACTTGCTTGATTAGCACTTTTTCCACTACCGTGTACACATTATTACAGTCCAGGACCCCAACAGTGGGTAGGATACTGGACTGAAACCCCAATATTTCAATTTATTTTAAGACTGCAGAAAGATGATTTGCTCCTGGAGTGATTAAAAATAGGGTGTTGATATTTCCAAAGCAAAATGTTATTATGAATACAATATTAAACTTCCAACTTCAGATCCAAAACAAATCACTTAACAATTACCCCATACCACAATTTCCTATTAAACAACAAAAAAATAAACATGTAGCTCTTAATCCAGTTTTTAAATTATCAAGGCATCGAATGATACCTTTTTTCTACAACCGATTTGGCTCTGGTTGGAACCCCTCCAGGCTCTGGCTAAATATCTTTAAATAGCTGCTTCAACTAGCTTGTTCCAGCCTCTCCCTTATCTTCAGACAACATTGCTCTGCTTTAAAATATTATTACTCAAGATTCAGGGGCATGGACAGGCTGGAAAGGGAGAAGCTGTTTCCCTTAATTGAAGGGTCAATTATGAGGGGACACAGTTCCAGGTAGGGTAGAAGAATTAGGGGGGATTTGAGGAAAAACATTTTTATCCAGAGGATGGTGACGGTCTGGAATACATTGCCTGGTAGAGGCAGGTTCCCACTTCATCCTTTTAAAAAGTACCTGGATAAGCACGTGGCATGTCATAACATTCGAGGTTATGGACCAAGTGCTGGCAAATGGGATTAGGTAGGCAGGTCAGGTGTTTTTCATGTGTAGGTGCAAACTCGATGGGCCACAGGGCCTCTTTGCTGTATTATTCTGTTATGCGCTCTTTTTCTAACCTACTTGGAAAGAATTGTGGACGCCAGGTCAGCCAGATTAGAAATTAGCTCCTTTCTCTTAAGCCCCTCCAAACTCACTGCCTCCCTGCCCTTCTGAACTCCACCCAGCAATGGCTTAATCTCCCCTAGCTCACAAGCACATTAACTCCCCAGGAACCTCCCCAGTCAATCCACCCCATTAGCCCAGACTGATCACATTTCATGTCAATTATTACTACCAATCTGAGTGTTGCTCTCACGCAAATTTAGACCTGTGTATATCTGTACCATCTTGTGATAATTGGCTGTCTTGTAATCCCACCGATGTGGGGAGGATGATGTGAACAAAATTATAACTGCAAATGATTTGGTACTTCTCTTGCTAGGAGTTTGGCTTGCCAATACACTAGATCTCTGGTGCTCTAACCAGTTTTGGGAAGCCTTTTCTTTCCCACTCCTCCAAAAGGGCTACTTTTACATATTGGGTAGTTAAGTTGCGCTGTCAGCATTGACCAAGCTTGATGTTACCAGAATACTTTTGAAGAAAAATTAATGAAACGACTCTTAATTTCCATATTCTTTAATCCTATTTTTCTTTTTCGTTCTTCATTCTGCTAGGTTGGCACTTATATTAATCACACAAAAAAATCCTAGCTGTAATCTGCCTTTTCAATAAAATGAATTCTGTTCTACAGTGTAGAATCTTGTTTGTAGATTTGTAAATTGGCATTACTTCCTGAAATATCTCCGATTTCATTTTGGCTGGTTTAGGTGGCTACAATCGTGAGGAATGTTTAAGAACAGTAGAGTGCTACGATCCAACAACCGTTGGATGGATATTTATTTCACCAATGAGAACACCACGTGCACGATTTCAGATGGCTGTGTTGATGGTAATTGACCAGAACAAAATCATTGTCTGAAATTTCTTTGACGCACTTCCAAAAGATTATGTCCTTTTTATAAAAGCTGATATGAGTATTTGTTTACTAAAAATTTATTTTTGTTGAGTTTTTAGTGTACAAACCAAATACAAATCTGAACAATGAGATAAAGAGAAAATAAGAAGTAAAAGCAGAACTATTTACATGGATCAGCTTCAACAATTTACAGATACATCACAGTTTCCCCCATTTATATAATTCCTTCCTGAGGCTTGCAGTAGCGATATGCATCCCCTGCGTTTCGCTTCCCATCGGTTGTCCCTTTGCTTTTGTTCTCTGGTTCGGGTTGTTGTCTCTCTCGCCGCCCCCCCCCTCCCCCATCGTGGCTACTCCCTCCTGATCTTTAGCTTCCTAGTTGGCTGCGAGCAAGTCTTGGAACAACTTGGAAGTTGCCTTCTGACCGTCGGATGGCAAATTTGGACAGCCAGTCTACAGCTTTGGGTGGTGCTACTGAGTGCCACTGGATTCTCCAGTGGGTGATTAGGGAGGCAAGGGCGTCGGCCCTTCTCCAAATGAATACATCTGGCTGTTCTGATACCCTGAAGACTGCCATTTTGGGCATGGCTCCACCCTCACCACCTTGGACATTGCCTCAAAGAAGGCTGTCAAGAACCCAGCGAGTCTGGGACAAGAGCAGTACATGTGGGCATGGTTGGCTGGGCCTCCTTGGCACTGTTCGCATCTATCCTCCACCTCTGGGAAGAACCTGCTCATTCTGGTTTTGGATAAGTAGGCTCTGTACCACTTTTAACTGCATTAGGCTTGGCCTTGTGGAGGTGGAGTTGACCCTGTGCAGTGTCTCGCTGCAGAGTCCCCACCCTATTTCAAACCTCTGGTGCTCCTCCCACTTCTCCCTTGTCTTGTTCAGCTGGGTATTGCCACCCCCTCCCCCCTTACCAGTCACCCGTATATGTCACCACAGTTTCCTTTCCCTAAGATGTCCAGGTTTGGCAGGCCCTCTAGCAGTGATTGTCATGGTGGTTGTGGGTGTGACCTTATTTCCCTTTTGCAGGAGGTTTTTGATTTGTAGGTACTGACATTAGTTTCCCCCCTGCCCTCCCCTTTCATATCAGCTGGAATCTTCTGTCGTCAGCTCTTTGAGGGTTGTTAGCCTGTTATTGATGTAGAAATCCTTAACTGCCTGAATCCCCCGGTCTTGTCTCTACCTTTTTGAAGGTGGCGTCCATTGTCACCGGCATGAACCTGTGGTTGTAGCAGATGGGGGTATTATCACTGGGCACATTGAACACGAGATCCCTCTGCAGGAGCCCTCTTCCATAAGCACCAACTTGGCTTCTGGCACTTTATCCAGCCCTTTACTGTCTGCGGTCACTGCCCAGTGGTAATATTGCAGGTTTGGGAGGGCTAGGTCACCCATGGATCTCGTTCTTCGCAGTACCCTTTTGGGGATCCTTGCATTTCTCTCTCTTGTCTTTTCTCTCTCTCTCTCTCTCTCTCTTTTTTCTCTCTCTCTCTTTTTTCTCTCTCTCTCTTTTTCTCTCTCTCTCTTTTTTCTCTGTCTCTCTTTTCTCTCTGTCTCTCTTTTCTCTCTGTCTCTCTTTTCTCTCTCTCTCTCTCTCTCTCTCTCTCTCTCTCTCTCTCTCTCTCCCTCCCTTTTCTCTCTCTCTCTCTCTCTCTCTCTCTTTTCTCTCTTTTCTCTTTCTCTCCCCTTTTCTCTCTCCTCTTTTCGCTCTCCCCTTTTCGCTCTCCTCTTTTCGCTCTCCTCTTTTCGCTCTCCTCTTTTCGCTCTCCTCTTTTCGCTCTCCTCTTTTCGCTCTCCTCTTTTCGCTCTCCTCTTTTCGCTCTCCTCTTTTCGCTCTCCTCTTTTCGCTCTCCTCTTTTCGCTCTCCTCTTTTCGCTCTCCTCTTTTCGCTCTCCTCTTTTCGCTCTCCTCTTTTCGCTCTCCTCTTTTCGCTCTCCTCTTTTCGCTCTCCTCTTTTCGCTCTCCTCTTTTCGCTCTCCTCTTTTCGCTCTCCTCTTTTCGCTCTCCTCTTTTCGCTCTCCTCTTTTCGCTCTCCTCTTTTCGCTCTCCTCTTTTCGCTCTCCTCTTTTCGCTCTCCTCTTTTCGCTCTCCTCTTTTCGCTCTCCTCTTTTCGCTCTCCTCTTTTCGCTCTTCTCTCTTTTCGCTCTTCTCTCTTTTCGCTCTCTCTCTTTTCGCTCTCTCTCTTTTCGCTCTCTCTCTTTTCGCTCTCTCTCTTTTTTCTCTCTCTTCTCTCTCTTTTCCGTTTCGCTCTCTTTTTTCTCTCTCCTCTTCGCAGTACCCTTTTGGGGATCCTTGCATTTCTCTCTCTCTCTTGTCTTTTCTTTCTTTCTTTTCGCTCTTTTTTTCTCTCTCTCTCTCTCTCTCTCTCTCTCTCTCTCTCTCTCTCTCTCTCTCTCTCTCTCTCTCTCTCTCTCTCTCTCTCTCTCTCCCTCCCTTTTCTCTCCCTCTTTCTTTTCTCTCTTTTCTCTTCTCTCCTCCTCCTCTCTCTTCCCCCCCCCCCCCTCCCCCCAGTCATATTCCATTTGTCCAGTGAGTTAAAAGGCTTTGAGGATGTAGATCGGGATGGAGCTAAACAGGAAGAGGAATGTGGGCAGTATGTTCATTTTTACCTTCTGCGCCTGGGAGTGTGTTCCATCTCTGCAGGTCCTTAACTTTCTCCATCAGGCTGGTCGGGTTCCACGTGTGGATCCCTGTCTAGTCGTGAGCGATTTGGATCCCCATGTAGTGGAATTTGTGACTGGTCTGTTTAAATGGCAGCCCCTTCAGCTCTGCCCCTCCCCCTTGTGGATTCACTGGGGAGATCTGCCTTTTGCTCAAGTTCAAAGTTTGTAGCCAAAGAGCGCCATGATACCTTCCATGCTGCTTTGCGGGTCCAAGATGTAGAGGAGCACGGCATTTGCATAGAACAAGACTCTGTGCTCTGTCTCCTCTCTGGATCCCTTTCAAATTCTTTGCTGCCCCAAGTGCGATCGCTAATGGTTTGATTGCTCAGGCGAACAGCAGTGGGAAAAATGGCCATCCCTGCCTTGTGCCTCTATGCAACTGGAAATACTTTCACCTGGTGGTATTTGTCCATACGCTCACCGTGGGAACGTTGTGCAGGAATTTCACCCAGGCGGTGAACCCTGTTCCTAGCCCAAAACGCTCCAGTACATCTGAGGTACTTCGATTTGACTCTGTTGAAGGCCTTTTCAGCGTCCAGGGCGATAATCACCTCCCTGGATAGGGTCATGATCACGTTCAGCAGGCAACTGATGTTCGTTGTTCAGTGTCTACCCTTGACTAGGCCCATTTGGTCTTCTGCAATTACCTCTGGTATGCAGTCCTCCAGCCTTTTGGCTAGGATCTTGGACAGTATTTTTGCATCACCGTTTAGCAGCGAGATGGATCTGTAGGAACCGCATTAATTTAGGTCTTTGTCTTTTGAGATTGAGGCATATGCAATCGTTGATTGCAGTGCGTCCCTCGCCAGTGGGTTTATGAACATTTCCTGCAGGTGCGGGACCAGTGTTGTCACGCATCCTTTGTAGAAGTCCGCCGGGAAGTCGTCTGATCCCGATTCCTTCCCCGCATGCATGGAGCTAATACTCCTCCATGACCTCACCAGTTCTAGTGGTGTTTCCAGTGCCCTTTTCCTGTCCTCCATTACTGGCATTCCTTCCCGAGTCCCCTGCTGGGGGCTCCAAGGTGTACAGCCTATGATAGAAAGCCAAACGCTTTGTTGACGGTGTCTGGTTCTACAACTAAGTTGCTTCTGCTGTCCCAGATCTGTGCTATTTCTCGTGGTTGCCTTCTTTCTCAGCTGGTGAGCCAGCAGGTGGCTAGCTGTCTCTGTGTTCGTACAGGGGTCCCATGCTTGCCAGAGTTGGTGCACTGCTTTCCTTGTGTAGAGCAGGTCAAAGTCCACCTGCAGCTTTTTCCTCTCTGCTAGGGCCTCTAGTATCACCGGTCTACTTCCAGTATGGAGCCAAGTAGCTGTTGCCTAGCCACTCTCTTTTCCCTATCTCTGTGCTTTATAAGCTATAAGTTCACCCCTGATCATAGCCTTCAGCGCCTCCCAGAACGTGGAGGGTGAGACCTCCCCATTCTGGTTATTAGTAATATACAAGTCTATAGTCTGTAATATTTTCTAGCAAAAAGCCTGGTTGGCCAGCAGGATCTTGTCCAACCTCCACGGGGTGGGGCATTGGGTACGACCTGTCTCCAACCACACCCATGTAATCATATAGAATTTACAGTGCAGAAGTAATGTGGAGCCTGGTTGGAGATTACGATCGCAGAGTATTCCACCCTTGCTAGCCCCGGAAGCACCAAATTCCCCACTACAACGAAGTCGATCCGCAAATAGACATTATATATTTGGGAGGATAACTAATGCCCTGGGTGGGTGGATCACCATGGGTCCACCACCCCCTCTATTCTATGAACAGGCCTTCGCCATGTTGGAGGTCTTTCCTGCTTTGGGATTCGATCTGTCTGTCCATGGGTCCTGTATACAGTTGAAGCTCTCTTTCCCCCACCTCACATGAGCAGTCATTGCGTATTTGTGTCGGATACTTCTGGCATGGTCGTCTTTATAAACTCCGTGTCGTTCTAGTCTGAAGCGTACATGTAAACAAGGACTACTGGTTCCCCGTCTAGACATCGATGACCGACTGTTCCCCTGGATCCGTAATTGTCTTTGTCTCCGTGAACATCCTCTTATTTAGCAAAATGGCTACCCCCCGGCCTCGTCAGTAGCAGGAATGGTAGGTCTGTCCCACCCAGCCCTACTTTACCCATAGTCGGTTCTTCTCCCTCAAATGCGTCTCTTGGAGGAAGACTGTTGGCTTTCATGTTTTTCAGGTGGGTGAAGACTCTGGATCATTTCACTGGGCCTTTAGTCCCCTGACATTCCACGAGTATTTGGTTTTAAGTAATGAAAAGGGTGTGAATGTGTGAGGGGCAAAATCAATTAGTTCACAGATGACACACAAATTGGCGGTGTGGTAAAAAGTTAGGAGGAAAGCATTAGATTACAGGATGATATGGATGGGCAGAACAGTGGCAAATGGAATTTGACCCTGAAAAGTGTGATTGGTGCATTTTGGGAGGCCTAACAAGGTAAGGGAATACACAATGAATAATAATCAGAGGGACCTTGGGTGCATGTCCAAAGGTCCCTGAAGGCACCAGGATTGGTAGATGAGGTGTTTAAGAAGGCATGTGAGATGCTTGCCTTTATTAGCTGAGGCATGGAATATATGACCGGGGAGCTGTAAAAATGCTTGTTCGACCACAGGCTGCAGTTCTGGTCGCCACAGATGAGAAGGGTGTGATTTCATTAGAAATAAGCAAAGGGAATCACCAGGTTGTTGCCTGGAGAGGCTGGTTAGGCTGGGGTTGTTTTTCTTAGAGACGGCTGAGGGGGGACCTCATTGAGGTGTGCAACATTGAGAGATATAGTGTAGATGGGAAGAAACATTTCCTCTTATTAGAGGGGTCAATAACCATGGGCCATAGATTTTAAAACAGTTTTTTTCCAATTAAAATGAAATTTAGCATAGCCAATCCACCTACCCTGCACATCTTTGGGTTGAGGGTGAGACCCACGCAGACACGAGGAGAATGTGCAAACTCCACATGAGTGACCCGGAGCCGGGATCGAACTTGGGTCCTCGACGCAGTGAGGCAGCAGTGCTAACCACTGGGCCATCGTATTGCCCTATAGGGCATAGATTTAAGGTAATGGGCAGGGGATATGAAGAAAAGCTTTTTCACCCGGGGGTGATAGGAATCTGTAACTGACCACCTCAGGATAGTAAAGGTGGGGACCCTGACCACATTTAAGAAGCATTTGGCTAAGTACTTGAAATGCCATCGCATAGAAGGCTGCAGACCCAAGTGTTGGAAAATCGGATTAGAATAGATAGGTGCTTGATGGCCAGCACAGACATGGTGGGCTGAAGGGCCTCTTGCTGTGCTGCAAGACTCTGTCTCTAATATTAAATCGCATTTTTAAAAAAAACTTATGGAAGAATATGTTTAATTTCATAACCCTTTTGTGCTTTCCATCATTGGTTTTAATCTGTCCAAATTACTACAGATTGAAAATCCCTTATGCCAAAATGCTTAGAGCTGATTTCTTTTGGGATTTTTTCCCTCTGATTTTGGAATGTACTGTACTTGTGTGGTGCATGTTGAGAGCTGCGCATTGATGTCCTGGCGCTAAAACAAAATGCGGATTTTGGAATTTGTTTGATAAGGGATGGTCAACCTGTAGCTGTCTACGTCTAAGCAATTCTCGGGCATTATGCCTGAAGTTCCATCTTCCAAATTCTTGAAATTTGACATTTTAAGTGTCATGTATTTTGTGTCTCTTATCTTATAGGGTCAGTTGTATGTAACTGGTGGGTCCAATGGCCATTCAGATGAGCTTTGCTGTGGTGAGACTTATAATCCAAATACCGATGATTGGACTCCTGTGCCAGAGCTCCGAACCAATCGTTGCAACGCAGGCAAGTGTTCAGTAACATTGATTAATGTAATGGCTGACTTCTTGATGAGCTGCCAGTAACTTTAATTCTGATTGGTTGACAGGTGTCTGTTCCTTGAATGGAAAATTGTACATTGTTGGTGGCTCAGATCCATATGGACAGAAAGGGTTGAAAAACTGTGATGCCTTTGACCCAGTTTCAAAAACCTGGACAAATTGTGCTCCTCTAATTACACGTATGTCAATTCTTTAACAAATACATAGCTGTGCCGTGAACATTTATAGAAGGGAGCCTTTTGGTTTAAAGCTTACTTGAAAAACATTGGGAGATCTTTGGATTGTGTATTTTATGTGCAAGAGCTTCAATTAATGAACAACGTTAACACAAGAACATTTTGGCATTCAATCCTTTTACAATAAAAATGATTACTTTTGCCATACAAATTAGGTCGACATCAAGCTGCTGTATGTGAATTGGATGGTTACCTGTATGTGGCTGGAGGTGCAGAATCCTGGAACTGTTTGAACACTGTGGAGCGCTATAATCCTGAAAACAACACCTGGGCTCTGGTTTCATGCATGAATATGGCTCGCCGTGGAGCAGGTGTAGCTGTCTACAATGGTAAGAGTAGATTCATCTTGGTATTTGGAAACTAATGTTTATCACCAGGTCAACATAATTAACACTTGATGAGAATGGAGGGAAAGGATGAGTGATATTAAAGAAAATCAGTTACTTGTGAACTTCTGTTTTCTGAAAAACAATCAAAGCATCAAAACCCGTATAAACTTGAAGAACTTCGATCCCCTCCTGAAATTTTTAAGTAAAATTAATCTCTCTAATCTCTTACCTGAACTACAATTTAAATTTCACAATCGTGCTGTTGTCATAGTGTGCCCAAAACTAGTTAACTGCTGTGGCCTGACCAATTCTACATGGCGTACTCAGTTTTTGTACTGTGGTCCTAAATATAGAGGAGACCAGCACAGAAAACAACCATCAACTGCTACTGTTCTCTACTCTACAGCCAACATATGATCCACATTGTCACACCCATTTGGGTTAGTTAAAAATGCAGATTGTTCTAATTAGTGGTTTAATGTATTGGTGAATGGCTACTGTTGATCGCTGCTCCTTTCTATTCATCTACTTTGTCTAATAATGTATTAATGCGATTAATTTTGCAGGAAAAATTTTTGCTGTGGGAGGTTTTGATGGAACTCGTGCACTCAGCTGCGTTGAGATGTTTGATCCAGCCAAAAACGAATGGAAGATGGTGGGAAGCATGATAACCGCAAGGAGTAATGCTGGAGTTGCTGCAGTGAACGGGCTTCTTTATGCTGTGGGCGGCTTCGATGGCAATGAGTTTCTGAACAATGTGGAAGTATACAACCCAGAAACCAATGAATGGAGCCCATACACCAAAACGCAAATGTTCGATTTATAAAGTTTAGCTTTTTCTTTGCAGCTTAATAAGTTTGGTGATGTAATTTGTGTTGTATCTGGGGTTTTTTTGGCCCGGTGGGGGGGGGGGGGGGGGGAAGTGAAGAGAGAATGATGACTTGGATGTTTATGGTTGGGCTGTAACTATCAACAATTTAAAGCATGAAGTCAGGTTTTTAATGGTTACAAGAAACCTTTTGGATTTGTTTATGATAATTACATTGAGCTGTAAATACTATTGTCCCAGGATGTAGGTGTTTGTTGTGTATTCCTAGTGGGGTTTTTTGGTGTGTAGAAAAGTTTCATTTCAAAATTTGGATAATAGGAAATATGTATTTTTTAGAGCTTCCCCAGAGTTTTGTTTTGCAGCATTTGCACATTTGTTTCACCATGAAGTTATCTGGTTTGAAGATGTGCAACAAAAGTTATGAAATAACATGGTCAATTTGAGATGGAGGGAAGGGGGCATCAAAGCAAAGTGGCATGATTATCTTTCTTGCCCCAACTTTAAAGAGCAGGAAAGGGAGTGTTTAAACAAGTCGTGGATATGCTAACCAGCCTGCCAATTAATGCATTTTTGTTTTGGATTAAATGTTTTATGATCACCTTTTTATAACAATTTTTATACTTGGATGAATATACTATATAAGAGAAACAAAATCAGATATTGTTTGGAAGCATTGAACTAAAAACCTATAGCTAGACTTGAGGCACCAGAGTGGGACATGCATAGAACTTGGAAAAAGCTTTAAATGTTTGCCTCTGCTATAACTTATTGTACTACTCTGTAAATGCTTGTTGAACTTGATATGGGATTTTTGAATGTGAAATTTTATTGGGATGAAAGTGAAGGATTGAAGAGCACCCAAGTGAGAATCCATTTTGTTACAAGCTATGTAGCTAACATTCCTAAAACAATAGATGACTGAAAAAAATAAATATTTGAACTCTTGACTTCATGGGCTTTGTGTATGATTTAAATGTGATAAAAGCCAGAAGGATAGGAATTTAATTAAGATTGTGAATTTTCTTCTTGGGCTTTAGCCAGAATAGCCCTGATATTGTGGATTGCAAGTCTTTTTAAGGGATAACTGTTAATCAAAAGAGGATAAAACTAAAATGTACAGACTCCCTCCCTGCCCTGCACCTGACTAAAAGTTTCCGACAATGTTTTTTCTTTTGAAATAGCATGGTACCAATTAGCATGATGTTTGGCATGCTTTCTAATGTGGCTTTCTCGGAGTAAACTAGTAGAAAACTTGAAATCGGTTTAACTATCTTATTACAATTCCTTGATTACATCCATATCATGACTAAATATGAAATCAGCCCAGAAACATGCAGAAATTTGAGCATAAATGGGTCAATATCAAAGATACCTGGACATATTGGTTTTTAAGTCTATCCATTGTTTTCTTCAGTTGAACCTGTCTTCATGCAGTTAGGTACCCCAAAACGGAAATTAGTTTCCTTCAATTACACTGGTTCATTGGGTGGAATTCATGACTGCATCAAAATTCTCAGGTGCAAAGCATCTGGTCACAAATCCAGTGAAAATCAACTAACTAGAAATTAACTAGTCATGCTGCTGCTAAAAAGACTCCCCAAGGTGTTATGGGAGAGGTGTTTTCAGAACCCCAAAATATATCATGGAGTTCAACCAACCCCCACCTTTTAATGGATTGTTGCTTTTGAAGCACAAGGCTTGTTCCCCAGGTGTAGTATTACAATTATGGACACGTGGTTTTTAAAACAAAACAATGTTTATTCCATGAACTCAAATTAATCTTTTAACACCCCTTGCTTCAAAGATAACCCCGAAAATAATACAACATTACCCAATCCTGCAAACTTCCTTTACACATCCAAAAGACTTAACAAATCCTTCAAACAGAAGCACACTAGATTTATATTCAATACTGAGACCATTTTACACTTCCGACTTCACTAAAGGATTAAGAGATAGTCCCTCATGGTAGAGATCACCAGCAATGCAGCTCAATGCCACACCCAAGCTTTCTTCAAACAAACTAAAACTCCCAAAAAGCAGAAGTGAGCTCAGCTCTCTTTCCCCCGCCCCCCCCCGGTGACATGACTGCAGTAATATAATCAGCTTTATTTCTTAAAGGTACATTTCTTAAACATCCATTTCTTAAAGGCACTCATGACAAAGGTGTGTTTGAAAATAGGCTGGCAGGGATCTCTATTTGAAGGATGGACATATGATCAGATTAGATGGAGCATAATGTATTCTGTCTTTGAAGCCTGGGGTGGGTTTGGGCTGCCAATTACCAATCATGTTTTGTCCCGTACCTGATGCTAGTCATGAGGGGATGAAAGTGACCAAAACAGTCGAATTGCTCTTACTCACTGTCTCTCTCTTGTTCTCCACACCTCCCTCCCCGGACTGCCTAAGTGAGATGACATGGTGGCAATATTGATGGTGTATTTCAATCGTGGAATCCTTGAATGATCCTGAGGGGTGCTCGTTGATCCTGTTTATCATGGGTGTCTCTCTGCTTTCTTCATACACTCTTGATAAGTCATTATCCTTGTGATTGTCCTGCAACTCGGTTGTTACCTTAGATTAAAAGCAAATTACTGCGGATGCAGGAATCTGAAACAAATGAGAAAATGCTGGAAAATCTCAGCAGGTCTGGCAGCATCTGAAGGGAGAGAAAAGAGCTAATGTTGCGAGTCCAATGACTTTGTCAAAGCCTTCGATTCCTCCCCATGGCTTAACCTTTTTATCCTTACAAGGAAATGTGAAATATGGGTGAAATATGCACCATTAGTTATCCTGATTTGGCAAGTTCCTGTTTTAATCCTGACTAATATTGGGTCTTGTAAGGTCAGATAGTCCTTAGTGGTTTTTACCCCCCCCCCTCCTCCTCCTGTCTTGTATAGAGGGGAGATGAGCACTGGAGAGGGGTGAAAGATTGGGGTTGGTAGGATTAGTTTGTCTTCGCTGCGATTGAGGATTGGCCTTGCCAAATTAAGGCTGATCCATTTTGGGCTTGTGTTTTATTTTGACAATCTGTGCTGCTATCCTTCCTGGCCCAGACAGACGCTTAGTTACCTGGGTTTTGTATGACTTCCTTCGGGTCGAATTTGTCTTATCCTAGTACGGCTCTATTTGGCTGTTTCCAATACTTCTGGAGGTAAAGAAGGCAAATGGTATGTTAGCCTTTTTTGCAAGGAGATTTTGAATACAGAAGCAGGGATGTGTTGCTGCAATTATACAGGACCTTGGTGAGGCCACACCTAGAATAGTGTGCGCAGTTTTGATCTTTTCTGAGGAAGGATGTTCTTGCTCGCGAAGGAGTGCAGCGAAGGTTTACCAGGGATGGCGGGACTGTCATGAGGAGAGATTGACTGGGTTAGGATTGTTCTTGCTGAAGTTCAGAAGAATGAGGTGTATCTCATAGAGACTGATAAAATTCTAACAGGGCTAGACAGGCTAGATGCAAGGACGATGTTCCCGATGGTGGGTGTGTCCAGAACCAGGGGTCACAGTCTGAGGATTCGGGGTAAGCCATTTTGGACAGAGATGAGAGATTTCTTCACCCAAAGAGTGGGAGCCTGTGGAATTCATTACCACAGGAAGTAGTTGATGCTAAAGCAGTGAATATATTCAAGAGGTCGCTAGATATAGCACTTGGGGCGAATGGGATCAAAGGCTATGGTGAGAAAGCAGGATTAGGCTATTGAGCTGGCGAACAGCCTTGATCGTGATAAATGGCAGTGCAGGCTCGAAGGGCCAAAAGGCCTCCTCCTGTCTTCTATCTATGTATGTATTGGGGTGTCTGCTCTGTTTTGGAACAGGTCATAGTGGAATCAGTTTCTGGTTGGGGACTGGAGATGAGGGTGGCGGTGGGGGTTCTGGGTGAGTGTCATGCTGCTCCTTATGTTGGCTTCATCTGGTGGATTGGGGAGGTGCTCAGTCCTCCCTCCCAGGCTGCCCACAGCAGAGTGTAGGTGTTGTGATTGTATGGAAGACCTTGGGACCATGTTCTGAGGTGTTTTGGATGGCACTGCCAGGCCTGGCACAATGGTTGCCCCTGGAGATTGAGGATTCCCTCCCTTGGGGGCACCTGTGGGTGTGAGTTTGGGGTTGGGTTTGCCTCCCGGTAGCTGGAGATTTTGGGATGTGCTAAGAGCTATGCCTAGTCATATCCTGCTGCTTACTCCTTGGGGTAGGACTGATGTCCTCTTATGGTTTGAATGGCTGGCACTTGGGTGATGGGTATCAGGTAGTTGCTTGAGAAGTTGGTCTGGGTTGGTTGCTGATTTCCTGTAATCTGTGTGATTAGTTTAGATGGTGTTGCAGGTTCCTTTTCTGAGAGATTTTGGAGGAAATCCTTGTCTCATTGTGTCTCGCCTTGCATTTTCCTTTCTCACTAGTTACTTAAGGTGAAGTTCTGCCTTGGCGTATGTGGTAGATGGTTGTCTCTGTTCTGACTGATTTGCTGGATATCCACCGTGAGCGTTTGTTTTTTGGTTGTGCTGCCTTTTTTCCTGATGTTGGTATGTCCCTTGGGATTTGGGAGGGTGGGGGGAGGAAGGGGAAGTGGAGTGGTTCAGCCCTCTTTTCCCTCCCAGGATTTCCTCTTCTGGGGGCATCTTGATGGCTTGTCTCCGATCTGCTAAAGTTGTGATTAGGGGGTTGACAGCTAGTTTTACTTTTGGAGATCTGTTCTGGTTCCTGAAGAAGGGTGTTTCTCTCATTGATTTCTGAAAGCTTCTCTCCCAAGGACATTGTGAATAACTCTGTTACCCACTGATTTGACCTGTTGTGGATTTTTCTTAATTGAAAGTTTAGAAGTAAGTTCAAAGACTTTTATTTTAATTAATGAAATAAATTAAATGAAAGTTTTTTTCCCCTTGGATGTTAATCATGTTGTTTTTAAATAAAATATCTCTAGTTGTCTGTGTGGAATCACTCTTGGCGCAAAGTATATTTTCCCCAGTTTACACATTGAAAAACTGATCTGGCTTTCTAATAAATTGGGGTCTGGTCCAGGTACCATAACATAGCTCTGGCCTCTTCTTTTTCAAAGGGAGACCTTTGATCTGAGAATAACTTGGACCTGTATTTCTGGTCCTCTCTTTGTAATTTTATAGTCATATCATTGATGTGTGTTCTGGCCTGGACCTGGTTGGATTGCATTGTGGGGTACTCGGATGCATGCATACACAGTAGAATAAGGAGTAAATCAAAACTTGAGCCGAGCTTTCAAATCTGGCAACAAATACCAGTTTTTTCCATAACAAATCTTGCAAACTTTTAAGTCCATAAATTATTAATCTGAAATTTCTTGGAATGACTTTAAGCATTCAATTATGAAATCGATTTTAGTTTCATTTGTCTCTGAATTTACTAGCAAAACATTAACCTGGCAAAATTTCTAATAAGCAATGAGCTTGTATTGGTTGTACAATATGGTTTTTATGGTACATATTTGGCAGGAACCAGCTAGGAGTTGGTAGGGAAAGTTTCACTCCTTGAAGCTGAATGAGATTTTCCATAACCACTCAATTTTGGGATATGCTTTAAAATTTGTTTAGCACACAACTCCTGGTTTGCAATAGTATTAGACTGCTTAACATGAGTATCATTTGAAATGAAATGAAAATCATTTAGTCACAAGTAGGCTTCAAATGAAGTTACTGTGAAAAGCCCCTAGTTGCCACATTCCGGCGCCTGTTCGGGGAGGCTGGTACGGGAATTGAACCATGCTGCTGGCCTACCTTGGTCTGCTTTAAAAGCCAGTGATTTAGCCCAGTGTGCTAAACCAGTCATTTATCACAATTGGTATTAAAGAATGTAAAGTCACATTTCCAACTTTAAAAAAAAAAATAAATTGAGTACACTTTTTTTCAAATTAAGGGGCAATTTAGTGTGGTCAATCCACCTACCCTGCACATCTTTGGGTTGTGGGGGCAAAACCCACGCAAACACTGGGAGAATGTGCAAACTCCACACGGACAGTGACCCAGAGCTGGGATTGAACCTGGGACCTCGGTGCTGTGAGGCAGCAGTGCTAACCACTACACCACTGTGCTGCCCCTCGTCACATTTTCAACTTGATTGATTTTTGTGATTTGCCAGAGGGAGTAGAGGTTATGGGGCAGGTGACAAAAGTAGAGTTGAGACCACACTAGATCAACCATTACATTATTTAATGGCAGGGCAAAGGGCTGATTGGCCTGCTTCTAAGTAATACATTCCTATGATAAACTACAGAGTGGTTTTATGAATAAAGTGTCCAGGATAGCAAACATGATGTGCATTCACTGTGATTTCATGTCCAGTTAGCAGCTTAAATTGTTAACATTTTGGATAAGTCCATGATCAACTGTATGCGGGTCTCCAGAAAAAATATTTTCCATTCTTATCTATCCCTTCAAGTTGAATCAATTTGTTAGTTTATTTGTTTTATAAACGGGAAGCGGCAATTAATCTGTTCCTCATTGAGGAATTAACACTGACCAGAACACCGAGAACTCTACTTTTGGCAGCAGGCAAGATGAATATGAAATATTTACATCAACTTTAGAACTATGAGACTTCCTGTTACGGCTATGGTGTGAGCGGTCGCACATTTGGCAGCTCCCGCTTGAGGCTGTTTTTTTTTTTTCTGACCTTTTCCACATTCGGAGAGTAGATGTGTGGATGAAAAAGGTTTAGGGCTGAACAGAGGGAAGTGACTCCACAGGTGGGACTGATGTATGGATCCACAGAAGTGGGTCAAGAAGAAGGGAGCAGCTGGAGCAGGAGATTGTGTGCCACAGCTTAAGATGGTGGAGAGTACAGAGTCTGCACTGGCTACCCAATGGTCGATGGACCAATTGGTGGACTTCTTAACTTCAGCCAGCAGAGGAGAGAGGCCCATGAGGACCTATCCAAGGCTGTAGATCTGTTGGAAGTCTGGAATCGACCGAGTGGAGCTGAGGCTGCAGTCCCAGGTCCAGGCGAGTGGAAAGTGGAGGAGGTGGTGGGGGAGCAAAAGGAGCAGTTGGCAACTGTGATGGGAGAAATATGGGAGACTCCGAAGCGGCTACAGGAGAAGGTAGAGGACCTTGAGAACCCCTCCCGAAGGCAGAACTTGAGCATTGTAGGGATGGCTGAAGGCATTGAGGGAGCGGATGCTACCACTTATCACATTGATGTAAATGCTGGAAAAGCAAATGGTAGAGGGGGGCCTTTGGCCGGACCCTAGAGGTGGATCGAGCGCACAAAGCGCTAATGAGGCTGCAGGTGAACAAGCCGCTGAGGGCAATGGTGGTTGGTCTTCACCAGTTCCTAAATAAGGAAAAGATCCTGAGATGGGTGAGGCAGACAAAGAGATACACTCGCAGCTCACTCCCCTCCCAGGTATATCTGGGCCTGGATCTGGCAAAGTGGAGAGCCGGGTTTAACAGGGTGAAGGCTGCCCTCTTTTAAAAAGTTTGGAGTGTTGTACCCGGCCGCCTCTGGGTGACCTTTAATAAAGAGCACTATTTTGGAACACCCAGAGGAGGCAATGGAATTTTTGAGAGACGATGGACTGACAGGTGAAGGAGGACATTGAACTGTGGAGGAGCGATGTGGAGAAGAATGTAGTTTCCTTTTTCCCGTTCTTTGGTAATTCCTGTATTTTTTTTTTGTTGACGGTTGGGGAACTTTTCTCCTCCGAGATGATTTGATGCGATGAGGGGTGAGTGCACCTTTTGGACTTATGTTTATTTTTTCTCCTTCGTTTTTTGTTGGTTTTGTTGGTTGCAAGGAGTGCAAGCGGGGGTGGTGGGGAATCAGTGGGGGTTGGGAGGTTTAGGCACCTTGGGTGGGGGCTGCCAGGCCAGCTGGGAGGGCTAATTAATGGAAGAGCAGGGTGGGGTGAGCAGGTGGTTAGAGCAGCAGAGGGGGATGGGCTGATGTTTTGTTTAGGGGGGAGGGGGTGAGGCTGCAGAACAAAGGTGTTGTTAATGTGGTGTAACATGGGAGGGACTGGTGGTGGTGGACATCCAGGGGTGAGCCTGGAGGGTCGAATGGCACGATGAGGAGCTGCCCTAAGAAGGGGTATGGTCGATTGGCATGGAGGGGGTAGG
Source organism: Scyliorhinus canicula (assembly GCF_902713615.1). Lineage (NCBI taxonomy): Eukaryota > Metazoa > Chordata > Chondrichthyes > Carcharhiniformes > Scyliorhinidae > Scyliorhinus > Scyliorhinus canicula. The sequence goes on from NC_052149.1 coordinate 84,180,317, forward strand.
ACTCCCTCTGACCAGGCTGGTCGCAAGGAACGTGAGGGGGCTGAATGGGTCAGTCAAATGATCACTTGTTTTTGCGCATCTGAGGAGTTTGAAGGCAGATGCGGCCTTTTCACAAGAAACACATTTGAAGATCAGGGACAAGATGAGACTAAGGAAAGGGTGGGTGGGGCAACTTTTTCATTCGGGGTTAGATAAGATGCGTGGGGTGGCGATGCTGGTCAATAAGCGTGTGATGTTTGAGGTGGGGAATATAGTAGTGGATTCGGGGAGGAGGTTTGTGATGGTATGTGGGAAACTGGAGGGTATGCCAGTGGTCCTAGTAAATGTTTATGCCCCAAATTGGGACGATGTGGAGTTTGAGGCAAGTTTTGGGGAAGATTCCAGACCTAGACTCGCACCGGTGCTGATTATGGGTGGGGACTTGTAACACTGTCATTGATCTGGATGAACTGGTCGGGGAGGGTGTCGACGGTGGCAAAGGAGCTGAAAGGGTTTATGGAGTGTAATGGGGGGGGGGGGGGGGGGGGGAGTGGACCCGTGGAGGCATGGGAGGCTGAGAGCGAAGGAGTTTTCATACTTCTCCCATGTACATAGGGTTTACTCGCGGATTGATTTTTTTTGTGTGGTGGGTAAGTTGTTGCTGGTGGGGGTAGTGGACCCGGGATGATCCGCGCCACATTGTGTGGATTTGCGAGTGGATCGGGGTGGGGAAGTGGGGGTCTGCGGTCCAGCACCTGCACTGGAAGTTGGATGTAGGACTACGAGCGGAGGTGTGTTGAGCGGCGATGGCTGCCATCCAGGAGTAAGTGGAATTAAATGACATTGGTGAGGTCTCGCCCGCCACACTGTGGAAAGCACTCAAGCCACTGGTTAGGGGGAATTTATGTCGATTCGGGCTCACGGGAAGAAGCAGGAGCGAGCAGAGATGGTAAGGTTGGTGGACGAGATTATGCGGATGGATAGAAGGTACGCGGAGACCCTGAAGGTGGGATTCTTGAAGAAGAGGCAGAAGCTCCAGATGAAGTTTGGGCTGGTGTCCACAAGGAAGGCAGTGGGGCAGTTGGGAAGCAAAAGGCGGCGAGGGAGATTGGTGAAGGATGGCAAGGTTAGAGTGCAGTACGAAGTCTTACAACACCGGGTTAAAGTCCAACAGGTTTGTTTCAAACACGAGCTTTCGGAGCACTGCTCCTTCCTCAGATGAATGAAGAGGTATGTTCCAGAAACATATATATATAGACAAAGTCAGAGATGCCAGACAATGCTTGGAATGCGAGCATTTGCAGGTACTTAAGTCTTTACAGATCCAGAGAGAGGGGTAACCCCAGGTTAAAGAGGCGTGAATTGTCTCAAGCCAGGACAGTTGGTAGGATTTTGCAAGTCCAGGCCAGATGGTGGGGGTGAATGTAATGCGACATGAATCCAAGATCCCGGTTGAGGCCGCACTCATGTGTGCGGGACTTAGCTATAAGTTTTTGCTTGGCAATTCTGCGTTGTCCCGTTTCATGAAGACCGCCTTGCAGAACGTTAACCCGGAGATCAGAGGTTGAATGCCCTTGACTGCTGAAGTGTTCCCCGACTGGAAGGGAACATTCCTGCCTGGTGATTGTCGCACGATGCCCATGTGGAGACAGATCCTATTGGGGTGGAGGGACTCGGAGCCCCCGAAACCGGGGGTGTAGGTGAGCGACCTCGCGGAGTTCCTTTGGCTGGAGAAAATTACATTCGCCTTGAGGGGGTTGGTGGAAGGGTTCAACTGGAGATGGAAACCGTTTATTGATTTTTTTTCCAGGCCTTAGAGTTATTGTAGATTGTACATGGTGCCAACACTTTGTGCCAGTAATGAAGGAGTGATTGACGTGAATAGTTTTGAGCCTTTTCAGTGTTGTTGAAGCTACACTCATCCAAGGAACAATACAGCACATGATCCGGCTCTTTGGCCCTTCAAGCCTGCACTAGTGTAATCCAGGCAAGTGACTTGTGCCTTCTAGATGGTAAATGAGCTTTTGGGAAATTGAGTGAGTTACTTGTTGCAATATTCCAAGTCACGGATCTGATCTTGTGGACATGGTATTTGTGGCTGAGTTTCTAATCAATGGTGATCCTTCAGGCTGTTGTTGGTGAATTGAGCAAATGGTAATGTTGCTGAATGTCATGCGCAGATGGTCATTTCTTGGAGCTTGTGCTGCAAATGTTACTTGCTACTTAACCCAGGCTGGGTGTTGTCCAGGTCTTGCTGCATGTTAGCATAGGCTACATCATGGGACTGAACACTGCGCAACTCTCAGCTACATTGCCATTTCTGACCTTGTGGTGGAGCGCTCACTTTCTACAGGGAAGATCATTGACAACGAAGCTGAAGATGGATAGGCCTAGGGAACTACCGTGAGGAAGTCCTGCAGTGATATCCGGACCGTTCTAAAGTTTATTTGTTACAAGTGACCAGCCAATGGAGAGTTTTCTCTAATTCCCACTGGCGTCAAATTTTAATAGAGCTCCTTGATGTCACATTTGGTCAAATGCTGCTTTGACGGCAAGGAAACTTGCTCCCACCTCTTGTTTAAAACAATCTAGAGTTCCTACAGTGTGGAAGGAGACCATTCGGCCCATCTAGACTGCACCAATCCTCTGAAAGAGCACCCCACTCAACTATGAACACAAAGGAGCAATTTTTAGCATGGCCAAATCCACCTAACTGCACATCTTTGGACCGTGGGAGGAAACCGAAACAGCCGGAGGAGACCCACCCATCACTAGGAGAACATGCAAACTCCAAACACCAAGGCCAGAACTAAGCCCAGGTCCCTGGCGCTGAGGCAGCAGTGCTTGCCACTTGCTGCCTCAATGCTGTAATGCGGTCTGTAGCTGAATGGCCCGAGTGGAACACATTGCGTGTAGGTGAATAGATTATTGTGCAACAAGTGCCGCTTTTTAATACTGTCATTAACACGAATGCTCATTTGCTGAGTGAGAGTAGAATAATCGGTTAAATAATTGGCCAGATGGTCTGCTTTTTGTAGACCCTACCTAATGTTTCTATTACATTTTTTGAAACTGCCATTTATGTACAAGTGCAGTTTGTATTGCATGACAGTCATTTTAAGTAAGTTATTTAATGAAGAATTTAAATCTGACGAAGAGTAAATCTCTAGCAATACATGATTTGAGTTGTGACATTTTTGGTCTATAAAACAGGTCATATTATCAACAATTCATCTTATATTCAATGGTTTTAAAGCATCACGTTAGTAACATTAATAGAATTTTGGGCAGATGTTCAGCCCATCGAGACAAACTCTGTATTAACTTTCTTGTGCTAGCTTGTAATCTCATTTGTCAACCAGAACTTCGTAAGATCTATTAAGGTTTCTGCTTTCGCCAACCAGAATTTATTTCAAATGCCTACTACCTGTGCATTCATAGTTTCAATATTGTCAGTTTTGTGAGATAGCTGAAAGGTAGAGTTTTGGTAGGAGTGGTCATGGCCTAAAGGCACCTATGCTTGCATATTTTGTTGCTGAGCATAGCACACAAATAAACAAAAGGAAAACAAAAATGGGGGACACTAATATAGGTTCATCTGGGATGCCACCCGAGTGATTTTAGTTTCTAGGTTCAACATATCAGAAGATTAATAGCATAACCATTCAGCATTCAAGTATTCCACTACTGAATATTTGTCATGCCATTAACCTCAAACCATTGTTTCTTTTGCCAGCTTTTGGAGCTCCACCCTACATAAACTACAACTTGTTCAAAACTTTGCCATCCACATTCATTAAGTCCTTATCTTCCACTATTTGTCAGGTTGATGTTTACACCTCAAATACCTAATATTATCAGGGCGTTGGAAGTTGTTAAGCAAGTTATTAGAAAAAAAGTCATTGAACCCAGGAGTACAAATGGCTTTGAGACAACTGGATAAATTCCTGGAGAAAGAATAATTGAGTGACACAACAGGTAGATGAGTAGGATTGACCCAAGAATAAAGGGTATTCTGGTTTGGCTCCAAGGCTTTTTCTGACTCCTTAGAAAAATAAATTCCACAAAATGAACATTTGAGTACTATAATGCATATCTAGCTGAGTAGAAAAGTAGTTTGTCATCCCAAAACCATTAATGCTGTAGGACAAAGTTTTTTAAAAAATGTTGAAATGTGACACATACTTCACATTAAAATGTTGTATGTTGCTTTCAAATTAAAGCATAATTTCTTGATGAGAAGGAAACTAGAAGTTACATTTATAAAATATATAGAAAGGATATTTGGGCAAGTATTTGGAAATTAACCATTTTTCTATGTAAATATCACTATCAAATGTTGGCAATTGGAAGTCAACACTTTCTGTAACTGAAACAGTTAGAAAGGGGTGGGTGCTGCCGGCGTACATGTAGTGTTTAAGTAAGTGGAACTAGAGTATATTCAACTGTCTAGGCTGAGCTACAATGCAAATCAAATTCAGCATTTAAGATTGTGGCTCGAGTTTCCTCCATGGACATAATTGGCAGGTTAGATCTAAAATGCCCGCATGATTCCTTGTCACAAATTGAAGATTTTTTTGTCTTACCCACTATTAGTAAGTCAGCAGAGATGAGCAATGGATCCTGTGAGACTAGTGATATGGTTGATAGAGATCCTAAGAGGGTTGCAAAGCCTTTGGGATCTTGGCTGCTAAGTAAATAAACCTGTGGAGGTGGGTGGGGAAGCAATGAAAAAAGAGAAATCAGCCATCCAGAAATTAATTTGGTCTGTCATAAACTTGCAAACTATTTGTGTGTCTGATTTCTGTTCCATTGTATCAAATAGGTTGGAATTTGATTAATCTTTATTGTCACAAGTAAGTTACTGTGAAAGCCCCTAGTTGCCTCACTATGGCACTTGTTTGGGTACACAGAGGGAGAATTCAGAATGTCTAAATTACCTAACAGCACGTCTTTTGGGACTTGTGGGAGGAAATTGGAGCACCTGGAGGAAACCCACACAGACACGGGGAGAATGTGCAGACTCCGCACAGAGTGACCCAAGCCGGGAATCGAATCTGGGACCCTGGCGCTGTGAAGCCATATTGCTAACCACTATGCTACCGTGCTGCCCAGTTTCTTAGTTTCATTATTGGAAATTACACTTAAAATCCGGAACAAAGGCCAGTGATGTCTATCCTGAACTCCTGTTAACTGCTTTAAATGATTGGAACAGAATGCCTTGTCTTCATAGGTAATGAACAGAAGTTTCAGATAGCAACCTTGGCTCAGGTGGTTCATGTTCTTTTGTTAGTACATTCATGTATGACATTAGCTAACTGCACTAAAGCAGAAATGTTGAAAAGCTCAGGTTACCTTTGGTGATTTTATACAAATGTATTGGTCCAGTTTTGATGGTAATACAAGGTAAAGAAATGTTTCTACTCACTTGAAGTCTAAATTCACCGATTTTAAGTGGCATAAACCATTTGCATTTTACTACAGATCACAAGTGCCTATGATGTTTCGGCCCCTCATGCTGCAATGACTTTGTAGATTTGGCCGTATGTGATATGATTTCTTGTCCCAAAAACTTATTTTTTGTCTTCAACTATTCTGATCCCTGCACCCATCAGTACTTGTTACTTACAAAGCCAATCATGCCTTGATTACCCCTTTAAATAATCTCTGAAGCTGTCATACAGGAACCTAATCCCCTGATATATCAGCATGATCTCACCCACGTCAACTGTAATCCACAATCAGTGCCAGGGGAAATCCACATGAAGGATTTGAGTTTATTTATTTGACAAAATAAATCTATTACACAAGATCATACTATTACTTGTCAGGAAATTTAAAAGACATGTTGTATACAAATAAATCTCAAAATTATCTAAAAGCAAAACCAATCTGTTTAAGAGATACTGTTGCGGTATTAGAGATTTCTTTTGGGGGTGGGTGCACTGAATGACCTGCTTCAAACTCCGGTCTGTGAACTAGAGTAGCAACATCTGCTGTACTCGGAGGTGGTTTAAGTTTTTTTTCCCTCATTGAACTAGTGAATCTCCATTTCTCACAGTTGAGGACTTGGAAATACATTTCAGAGAAACATGCTCAGGAGTTGGTGAAGGGCGAAAAAGTGTTTTTTGATTTGTCTCTGTTCTCCAGGGAATTAATTTTTTTTGTGGGAAATTTGAACCAATTGGAATACGTTAATATAATGGGTACTTGTCGGATGGATACTGTAGTTTGTATATTTAAAACCGTGTTTGTGTGGAGTTTGCCCATTCTCCCCATGTCTGCTTGGTTTCAACCCCACAACCCAAAGATGTGCAAGTTAAGAGGATTGGCCACACTAAATTGCCCCTTAATTGGTGAAAAAAATAATTGGGTACTCTAAATTTAAAAAAAATACAATCAGAATGTGCCATTAGGCAATTATTGGGAAAGGTTATTCAAAATGACAAGCCATTGTTTTATACTTTTTCATTTTTACATAATGTTAAAAACAATGGAGCTTGTCAAAAACGTCTTCAGCAAATCACTTGCACTATTGCTGCACAATATCAATCGATATAAAAACAATTCATGAATCGTGCATCAAAATAATCTATCAGACATCCAGCACTTTCTGCTTGTATTTTAGTCTCATCAGAAAATTCTATGGGGTAAAATATCTGATTGTAGCAATTTAAATAAAAAAATTACCTTTACTAACACATTGCACACAAAATTCTAGCTATTTCATAGTTTTTCTAATTGTAATGTTAAATTGATTTTACTGTTGCTGGGAGTAAAAGCTAGAGTTACTTGCACCTATGTGGACTGTGAGTGCTTCAGGTTCTGTGGGTTATGTATATACCATTACAGTATTATATATACCATAGTTGGTATTTGAGAACTTGAATTATGTGATGACTGAGGACAGGTACAGTAGTCTTTCAGGTAGGTACAGCTGCCATACAAATAGATCCTGTACATGGTTTTGTTACAAGTCACAACAAGTCTCAATTCAATTCTAAATTGATGGTGTCAGACACAGAAACATTGGTGTGGCAATATGAGAAAATTAGTCACACTGGTGTGCGACATGCTTTTCTGAGGTTGGTGCCCAAAGTTATTGGTAAATCAGAGCAAAGGAAGTTTTATGTTGCGTCTAAAATTGCTGTAACTGATCTTGGCATACCTGAAGCTGATCCTCAATGCTCCCTTTGGAATTTACTGGCACTATAACCTTTTTATTAAGCTTGAATTTATTTTTAAAAAGCACCATTTTAAAAATATCAAATATCAATGTAAGTATAGCTCCTATAGGGGTGAAAACCTGGATGAATTTGGAATTCACCTGTTTTTAAATTCCAGATTTCCTGAGATTTGTGCAACTAATATTAAACTGGTAAAAACAAAGCACGATGCAAGATCATGACAGGATCATTTACCAATATCAACAAGTTCAATTAAATGTACCACAACAATGCTCATCATTTATTCTCTTCCTTCCTCTCTTTAATCATCCAGATAAAGTTAAGTTATATTAATGGCCCTATGGTTCTATAAGCTTTATTTGTATGGTTGTGTAGCTTAAAGCTCCTGTGCAAGACCTGCATCCTTGCATTAAAGGGCACATGCTGTTGGCCTAATGGCCTTTCAGTTCAATCCTACATACATAATGGGTAATCTATCAATGTGATGGGTCAACATATGGCAATGCATCCACAAAGGGGTATTGTGTTCCAAAACAATCTTTGAATTTTTGTTAATCAACTGCTCAATTTGGAACATGTTCGGAATTTAATTTGAAGCTTTTTGTCTTGCACTCATCAGGACAGTTCGCAAAAATAGTAATGGGAACATCAATTTTTACTGCAAGAGAAGAGTGCTAATTGGTAGATGCGTTGTCAAGGAGAATGTACGAGGGAACAGTTAATTGCCAAGCTTTTGTTTTACAAATTCAAATCACACAGGCCAACTCTGGTCAAGACATTGACATGGGGTACGAGCCAAGGAATGACTGTCGCCCCCCCCCCCCCCCCCCCCCAGCTTTTATTTAGTTGAAAAGGGCACAGTGCATAGACATCTTTCTGCTTGCAAAGGACAGGACCTTGTGTGTGAATATATGTAGCCTGAAGGGACATGCTGTTTGATACAATCCTCCTGTTGTTGGTATAAATGGCATACACATCTGGCATCACACCAACACTGAAATTCATATAGCACATTACTCATTGTAAAGTACAGACCGTGCCCATACAGCCTGTGCTTGCAAAACTCCAAAAAGGTCCAAAATTAAATGCGCTTCAGTGATTGGATAACACTTCTTAAATAAGCATGATTGTGTGTTGAATTACACAAAACCAATTTAAGATTAGCATTCTGACTCCATGTGGCTCATTTACACATGCTAGAAGCTACATTGATTCACACACTGTCGTATCCTTTCCAGACAGGAGAATGTCCATGCATTCTGCCTTTCTCAACAAAGGTTTTGGGGACGGTAATTCCCTGGCTCATTCTTCATAGCAATGTCTTTTCCAATCAGAGTCCACCTACCTGGTTTGAATTTGAACTATAACTTGGCAGTTAACTGTTGCCTTGAGCATCTCTATGACAAGAGGCAATCAGCAATTTCTTCTCATGCAGCATAAATTGTTTTTCCCTTTACTTAATGGTGTTCTTGTGAACTGTCCTGATGAGTGCAAGACATTTCTTTCAGCAATATTTAAGTTTAAAACATAACATAGTTTTAAAAAATTAAAATGCAGCTAGTTTGAATGCTTGTAACAAGCTTCAGTTCTTAGAAATGAAGAGAAATTAGAAATAATAAGCATCAAAATGCAGACTCTTGATTCCTTATTTGTAGTTTCTTCAATGCTTTAAAATGATTAATCTACTGAAGTTAATGGGCTGGATTCTCCGCAGCCCCACGCGGAAATCGCAAAAGCAGGAAGGCAGATTACTACCTGAATGGTTGTAAATTGGGAGAGGGGAGGGTGCAGCGGGACCTGGGTGTCCTTTTGCACCAGTCACTGAAGATAAGCATGCAGGTGCAGCAGGCGGTAAGGAAGGCTAATGGTATGTTGGCCTTCATTGCAAGAGCTTTCGAGAACAGAAGCAGGGATGTGTTGCTGCAATTATACAGGGCCTAGGTGAGGCCACACCTAGAATATTGTGGGCAGTTTTGGTCTCCTTTTCTGAGGAAGGATGTTCTTGCTCTTGAGGGAATGCTGCAAAGGTTTACCAGACTGATTCCAGGGATGGCGGGACTGTCATATGAGAGATTGACTAGGTTAGGATTGTTCTCGCTGGAGTTCAGAAGAATGAGGGGGATCTCATAGAGACTTATAAAATTCTAACAGAACTAGACAAGGCTAGGTGCACGGAGGATGTTCCCGATGGTGGGTGTGTCCAGAACCAGGGGTCACAGCCTGAGGATTCAGGGTAAACCATTTCGGACAGAGATGAGGAGACATTTCTTCACCCAAAGAGTGGTGAGCCTGTGGAATTCATTACCACAGGAAGTAATTGATGCTAAATATATTCAAGAGGCAGCTAGATATAGCACTTGGGGAGAATGGGATCAAAGGCTATGGGGAGAAAGCAGGATTAGGCTATTGAGTTGGTCAGCCATGATCGTGTTAAATGGCGCAGCAGGCTCAAGGGGCCAAAAGGCCTCCTCCTGCTCCTATCTTCTATGTATGTAATCCGACTCCATAGCACCAGGTGGCCCATTCTGGATTAGGTTGATGAGGCAGGAGGGAATTGGCACATCATTTAGACTTCTTGGAATCTCTTCATATTCACCTCAATTATTAGGTTAAGAAGTCCATAGCACAAAACTCCAATTCACAGATAATAATATTCTTTATTGTCACAAGTAGGCTTAGATTAACACTGCAATGAAGGTTACTGTGAAAAGCCCCCAGTCACCACATTCCGGCACGTTAGGGTCCGTGGAGGGAGAATTCAGAATGTCCAAGTTACCTTCCACATGCATGGGAAATAGAAAGATTCACACTGGTGAATTGAAGAGAGGCCTGTTAGGGTTGGGGTAAACATAGAAGAGTTTTCTTCCTCCACCTGGCCCATGCCAAATCCAGGACTATTTTAAGAAGCGACAGACTGCTGAAATTACAAGCGGTCTAAGATTGAAGCTCATTGATGTTAGAATTATTCTTATTGCATTTTAATGTTACTTATGATATGGTTTATACTATGACTTTTTAAAATTAATATCATTCCTTTACTGCATAGATGGACTAGTCATTAGCAAGTTCTTTCTTTCAAAGACCATTCTCCACAACAAACAAAAGCCCATATTGTTTGAAACATTGTCCCATTAAGATATTTTTGAAATTGTCAGCCCCTTCTCACAATGCCCATAAGGCCAGGTCTGAATAAATCTCTCAGTTCTTTCAACCAAGAAGCAATGACAACAATTACCATCATTTTCACTTGGGGTGGAATGAAGTTCAACAAAATCATAGAATTTAGTGCAGAAGGAGACCACCCAGCCCATCGAGTCTGCACCGACCCCTGGAAAGAGCACCTACCTAAGCCCATGTGGCCACCTATCCCCACAACCTAGTAACCCCACCTAACCTTTTAGACACTAAGGGCCAATTTAGAGTGGCCAATCCACCAAACCTGCACATCTTTGGATTGTGGAAGGAAACCGGAGGAAACCCACGCAGACACGGGGAGAAAGTGCAAACTCTACAGTTACCCAAGGCTGGAATTGAACCCGGCATTCCTGAAGCTGTGAGTCAGCAGTGCTAACCACTGTGCCACCCCAGAATAGCCATGCCACATTCATATGATCCTTTCAGAAAACAGTACTTTTTCAAAACAAGTAATGCCAGGGACAGATTTATCGAAAACAAGATGTCGTTACCTACACCTTACATCCCATCAGCCTCTACACTCAATACATAGCCTTTTGCCACTTTCAACATGTTCCTACTATGGAACCCATTTTCCCTCCTCTTTCTGTCCCTCAATGACACCCTGGGTCATTCTTCATTCATCTCTACTACATGCTTTCTCCCAACCCCCCCCCCCCCCCGTAAAATAGAGATGATATATCTACCCATTTACCTTCCATATCTTTGTCTAAGACCCTAAACAGCAAAGTATATAGACCAATTCCAGCCTAGTGCTGCAATTGCTGCTTATGGTGTAATCCACTCCAGGAATATTAATGCAGATTTAATGATTGTTTTATTGAATGCTATTGTTTTACCCCGAACTGAGACCCTGAGGTCCCTATTTCTTGACATTTGAATTCTCTGTTCCAGTTTATGTCTTGTTTTTTTTGACTATTCCAGTGAAGCTCACCACGATCTTACATAACACACCATCTTTCGACAAGGCACTATGCAACTCTCTGGCTTTAACATTGGCTTTAAAAAAAAAACATAGGTCTTATTGGGCGGGATTCTCCCGTACCCGGCGGGGGTCCCGGCGGGACGGAGAGGCGTGAACCACTCCGCCCGCCCCAAAGGTGCGGAATCCTCCGCACTTTCAGGGGCTAGGCTGGCGCCGGAGTGGTTTGCGCCCCGCCGACTGGCGTGGAATGCCTTTGGCACCATGCCAGCCCGAAGGGACTCCGCCAGCTGGCAAGAGTCCGCGCATGCGCGGGAGCGGCTGCTGACGTCATCCCCGCGGGGGGGGGGGTTGTTCACTTACGCGTCGGCCATCGCGGAGGTTGACACGGCTGTGCGTAGGAAAAAGAGTGCCCCCACGGCACAGGCTCACCCGCGGATCGGTGGGCCCCGATCGTGGGCGAGGCCACCGTGGGGGCACGCCCCGGGGCCAGATCGCCCCGCGCCCCAGGATCCCGGAGCCCGCCCATGCCGCCAGGTCCCGGCGGTAAGGGACCTAGTCTGATCCACACCGGCGGCTGGCAAAGAACCAGCGGGACTTCAGCCCATCGCAGGCCGGAGAATCGCCGGGGGGGGGGGGGGGGCCGCTGTGAGCGGCCGCCAACCGGCACGATTCCTGCCCCTGCCGAATCTCCAGTGCCAGAGAATTCGGCGGACGGCGGGGACGGGATTCACGCCGCCCCCCCCCTCCCCCCCACACACACACGGGGGGGTCGGAGAATCCCGCCCATTTTCTGTGGAAATGCTACAGGCAATATGGCTTGGTGATGTTGGTATTTGAGATATTGGGGTGGTGGGGGGGGGTAATAAGAGATGGAGCAGGTTGAGTGACAATCCTCCATAACTTTTCTACAAAGCTGCTAAATTGTTAGAGCTTGCTCTGCCAGTTCAAATGCTCTCCTCTACTTGCGTATACCTCACCTCTTAGAGCTATTGAGAAATTTCTCTCATCATCATCATCTCCACTTAAGCACTTCATGGGTGTGTGTTTCCTCCCCCTCGTTGTCCTTTTTAAAATTGCTCTTTAATGGCACTTACCAGTTCTGGCAAATGATCCCATTCTTAAATACTAATGGCCGCCCTCAGAAATTTAACGTTGGAAGCAGTGTTAATTGCTTTTAGGGCAAGACATTCTCTCCTATCTTAGGTGGAAGTCCTGAGGGAGGTATGATGGAGAAATTTGCAGATGTCATAACAATTGACATAGCGTTCGTAAAGAGGATAGCTGTTGTCTCCGGAATTCTATCAGTGGTTTGATTGAGTGGGTGGAAAAGTGGCAAATGGAATTCAATCAGGAGAAGTTTGAGGTAATGCATTTGGGTAATGCAAACAAAGCTAGGGGATACAGTAAATGTTAGGATATAGACAGGCGCCGGAATGTGGTGACTAGGGGATTTTCACAATAACTTCATTGCAGTGTTAATGTAAGCCTACTTGTGACAATAAAGATTATTTTTATTATAGGGGTAGAGGATGTGAGAGACCCTAGAGTGCATGTCCACATGTCCCAGAAGATGGTAGGACAGGTGGATAAGGTAAAGAAAGCATTTGGAATGCTTTCCGTTATTGGGTGAGATATTGAATACAAAAACCGGGTTGTAGAATTAGAACTGTATAAAACATTGGTTAGATCACAGCCGGAATTTTGCAGACAGTTCTGATCACCATTTACATGAAAGACAATTACTCTGGAGAGAATATGGAGGGATTTTACAAGAATGTTGGGGGAGGGCGGCACGGTGATGCAGTGGGTTAGCACTGCTGCCCCATGGCGCCGACGACCCTGGGGCAGGTAGGTCACCTGATGTCTCCACCACCTCCTTTAAAATTTCAGACAAGCTTATGGTGGGCACATAGGCGACAGGTCGACAGGTCACTCCTGGATTTTACAAGCCCCCCTCTAAATCCACCAGTGGGAGAGTGTAAAATCCAGTCCATTAACTTCTCTGTTCTATCTGCAGTTGCTGTCTGACCTGCTGAGTGTTTCCAGCAGTTTCTGTTTATAAATTGAAAAGCGTTTGCTGATAGTTTTTTTAAGTGGCACTTTACTTACTAGACCGTTAGCAGCATATCTCCTGGATTATTAGAGGCTCAAAATGTGATAAATGCGACAATTTTTGATTTGACATTTTTAGAATGGAAGCTCGCTTTAATGATTGTGGACCCTGGACCCACTTTAACCTCTGCAGTATCTATACTTTGTCCTGCTACAATCTGAATATCCTCGATAGTAATGTTGCAATAACCTGCAGTTAATTTATGCCCTGGATGCTGACTGCCTTCTGTGACTGGTTTCTAAAATCAGAGCGCCGATCGACACTAAAGTTAGCAGAGACTGAGAAGTCTTGATCACAATTTCAACAAATTTTATAACCTATAATATCTGTACAAAAGAACAGTCTTGTAAATATACATCTTTGATGAATAAGTAAGAAAACCCCATGAAAACAGTTATGAGTTGCTTTGTTCTAAAATAAACTTTTGATGCTCAACATTCTGGAATCCACACAAAAGCTAACAAATGGCTGTAAGAATGAGGAAGGGAACACACCAAAAAGAATAGTCACATGCTTAATTTTAAAAAGAAAACTAATTTGGGGGTAGGGCAAGTGGTGGTGGGGGGGGGGGAAATTGAAGCATTTTTCATCATGCAGCCATTTCAAATGGCTATCATAATGCAGAGTAATTAAAAACAGAGCTGTTCTTCACATACATACACAATGTTTGTAAACCCCAACCTCAGAAATGCATCGCCAATGTCTCTTAAACAGAAGCCATCACTCTGAACAGGACTGAAGATTTGATGCCAATCGGTGCTGACTGATCAATTATTTTATACAAAGCACTTGGCAGTTTAATTGAAATTCACCAATTTCATTTTACTCACAAGAATATTGAGAAATGGCATTCATCTGTCAGTCAATCCTGCACATCAACACTTAACAGAGGTGAAAGGGCAGTAGTTTAAATCCATCGACCAAGGCATTTTACAGAACAAGTGTCTCTATAGATTCTCAACTATAGTCAAATTTGTTTGTGGAGAAGACAGAAACAAAATCAATTATTTTCCCTAAATTTAACACAAGGTAGGTATGATTGGCAAAATTTAGAATGTAAGATAAGTGAAAAAAATTACAGAACTTGCATTTATGAATAGCCTCAATACTGCTGGGAAAAAAACTATAGCTGGAAAACTATACACACAAATTCCCTGGAAATCCTGTTAGTGATTCAACATGCTCATATTTTTTTTTAAGTACAACTGGAAATGAGGACTTGTAGTGTCATAAATGATTTTCAGGTCTTAAATCGGTTTAGAATGAATGCTCAAAAAAAATACAGTTTTACACTCCTTACAGGATTTAAGAGTGAACATTAGATATGTTGTACCTGGAATAAATCTCTTGCATGGTATTTAGACAGTATATACTTTGCTTTCTTTATTTAAATAGCACCTTAAACAAAACCTTTTACACTTATACCTCTGATACAGAGAATTTGATCATTCTCATAACAAGAGATAAACATTAGTAAAACACAATAACTAAATCCAGTTTGCAGAGGAATATTGGTGTATGATCGTTTAGCAATGTTAAACTAAGCCTCTGTTTCTGGCCTCGAGACACACCGCTGCATTGCATTGCTCCAATCTGTAGGTTAACTCGGCCAACTGGCTGTAACCGACCATCAGCCTCTTCCTGCAAAAGAAGGAAACAAGTTCACCTTTAAAAGAAAATACAACTTACCAGAAGCTCGTAACATCCTACTGACATATATGTGGTGAAAATTACATTTTATAAGCCTTGTTTCAACAGCAATGGTTATATAGGGCTTGATTCTTCCGCCCCACCCGCCACAAGATTACGACTTGCGAGACACAGACAATGTGTCCACTGACCACGGGATTCTCCGGTCGCTGGATGGCACGGCCGGAGAATCCCGCCCATAATTTTACCCAATTCAACAAACTTCTTAGTTATTTACAATATCTATCCTAATACCCAACACATATAAAATTGTTCATTTATTTTCTTTGGATTAAACTAATTCAAAGACTTTGCAGTCTATCCTAAGTCAAACTGCTAAGAGGTCCTAAAATAATGTTTGAAATCTTTCTGCAGTTCTATCAGCAGGATCTTACTTTTATTTTATGCATCTGCAAAAAATGGATTCATAACATATTAGTTTTACAGTCACCTGAATTATAACCTCCATGTCGCTACACATTTGAATGCATAGACTAAATTCAAAAATTCACCTGAGGAAGGAGCAGTGCTCCGAAAGCTAGTGATTTGAAACAAACCTGTTGGACTTGGTGTTGTAAGATTTCTTACTGTTCTCACCCCAGTCCAACGCTGGCATCTCCACGTCAAAAATATTTAAGACAACCAGAATCGGTCGTAATATATATTAGAACCATGAGTATATTTGATCATCCCAATGTGGGAGCTAACAATCCGCATAAACAATCGGTTAAACTACTTCCATTTATATGGATATTTCTATGATTTTCTTTTCTTGACTTAAGAAAACATCAATGTGTGCTTTGTATTATATTATTGTGCAAATAAATACAACAGAAACTGGCATCAACTCATCACCAAAATAAAATATATGCGAGACTGACTCTGCGGGGGCTCCGTTTTCAGTTTTCAATGTTTGCAAAAGTATGTTAACCTTTATTGCAAGAGGATTTGAGTACAGAGTAGTGAAGTCTTGCTTCAATTGCGTAGAACCGTAGTTAGACCTCACCTGGAGTACTGGTGCAGTTTTGATCCCCTTTAGGAAGGATATTATTGCCATCGAGGGAGTGCAACTAAGGTTCATGAGACTTGTTCCTAGGATGTTGGGACTGTCCAACGAAGAGAGATTGGGGAAACTAAAAAAAATATATCCCGCTATCGTGACAAATCCATGTTTCCCACCTTCTCACATGCAGTGTCTCTGTAACCTCCTTGGTGTGTTTGTAAATGGTGAACTGCACGATGCATTCTTGAGTTGTATTCTCTAAGAGTTTCAAAGAATGACAGGTGATCTCATTGAAAACTATAAAATGTGTAAAGGAATAGACAGGGCAGATGCAGATAAGATGTTTCCCCAGGTTGGGAAGTCTGGAACCAGGAGAGACAATTTCAAAATAAGGGGGAAGCTGCTTAGGACCGGCATGGTGGCACAGTGATTAGCACTACTGCCTCTCTGTGCCAAGGACCAGAGTTCAATTCCGGTCTTGGGTAACTGCGTGGAGTTTGTACATACTCCCTGTGTCTGCGTGGGTTTCCTCCGGGTGCTCTGGTTTCCTCCCACACTCCAAAGATGTGCAAGTTAAGTGGATTGGCCATGCTAAATTGTCCCTTCGTGTCCAGGGATGTGCATGTTAGGTCATGGGGTTAGGGCAGTGTAGACATGGGTAGAGTGCTCAATCGAAGAGTCGCCACAGACTCGATGGGCCGAATTAGAAAGTAAAGGATGAGGGCAACCAAGGAGAAAAAACAATTGGCTCACTGAAGTTCATCACTTTAAGGTGGATTCAGAAAGATGTTTTCGCCTGAACAACCCCCTTCCAAATGAGATCGTGTAAGGGGCCTCTGATGCAGTGCACCTAGGTTTCCCAACTATTATTTATGGGATTTGTAACAAATAATTGAGTCAGAATAAAGAATTGGCTGAAGTGTAGAGAAAGACACAAATATGTTAGAGGAATAATTATAGGTTAGGGAAAGCGCCAGGTAGAGTCCTCAATTTACATTGGCAGAGAGCAGGCTTGAAGGGGCTGAATGGTATACATCTGCTCCTAATTCACATGATCATACATACATTGTGCTTTTGAGTTCAAATTATCAATTTTTTTTATTTGTTCATTAGACGTGGGTGTTGCAGGCTGTACAGCAGTCACTGTCCATCCCTAATTGCTCTTAAGGGGCAGTTAAGAGTCAACTACATTTCTATGGGTCCGGAGTCACAGGTAGGCCAGACCAGGTAAGGGCAGATTTCCTTATCTAAAGGACATTTGTGTACCAGATGGGTTTTTACGACAATTGACTATGGTTTCATGGTCAGCACTGGACATCCAATTCCAGATTGTTCACCTTCTGCAGTGGTGGAATTTGAACCTGGGAACCCAGAGCGATACTCTGGGACTCTGGATTACTAGTCTAGTGATAATACCCAGTGTGCCACATCTCCCCTGTATCCAATATATATTGGATCTAATTTGTAGATGATACCAAACTAAAAGCAGTAGTACAATTGACGTAGGCAGCTTAGAAATAAAAGATTTTATTTACATATATTGTCTTGTTTTTAGAAAAACACATTAAAAGTCACCTTCCCCTTAAGCGTTTGTGAGCTGATACAGTTTGGAAAAGCGACACCAATTGTCACTTACGTTCATGAAAGCTTGTTCAAACTAAGGGAGTCTCATCAGTCCTTGATTATTCATTCAGAATGGTCAATCAGGGTGGTAAAAAGCTGTTCAATGCCAAAATGGTTCAAGAAAGAGAAATTTGTGACCAGGACATGGGGAGGTACAGGCAGAGAACGGAAATTCTGTGAGGAGGGAGAAGGAGAGGGGCTCTCGATAGAAGGTATCCATAAAAGATATTCTGCGAATGCCACTCCTACTTGATGATGAGACTGGAGCAGTGACTGAGGAAGCTATGCTTCATCAATGAGATTATCATGGAGGTGTGCCACCTCCTTCACAACGGCTAGAGGCCTCAAAGCAGGGCAAGGCAAGTTGTTCTATGCCAGTGGATGCTACCAGGCAAGAACAGGTGACATCAATAAGATCTTGCAGTTCACCTATTGCCAGGGACCGGAATGTGGCGACTAGGGGTTTTTCCGACAGTAATTTTTTTTTTCTTTTTTTTATAAATTTTAAAAAATTCATTTTTTTCCAATTAAGGGCCAATTTAGCGTGGCCACTCCACCTAGCCTGCACATCTTTTGGGTTGTGGGTGCGAAACCCATGCAAACATGGGGAGAATGTGCAAACTCCGCACAGACAGGGATCGAACCTGGGACCTCGGCGCTGTGAGGCAGCAATGTGAACCACTGCGCCACCGTGCTGCCCTTTTTCCACAGTAACTTAATTGCAGTGTTAATGTAAGCCTACTTGTGACAATAAAGATTATTATATATACAAGCCAGAGCCTTCACTCTACAAGCTCACAGAGACCGACCTGAAAAACACCGCAGAAGCCGGGACCTTCACTCTGCTGGATTCCAACAACCAGACCAGCATCCCAGCAGCTGGAAACCTCCCCCCACCCCCCAGCTCTCTGACCCGGAGAGCTGCGATCTCCTGCAGGCCCCAAGTACTCCTTCCACTCCCCCTCCCTGTACAGTCGCCCCACACTCCTAAAAATCAACTCCCAAAGCCTAACTATCACTAATACTGCTCTTTTAAATTTACTTGCCGGTCTAGAGATCTTCCGACCACTGAAGGAAGACCGCGATCTGGAAAGGACCCTGTGGACCCCAACACACGGACCCGCAACCGCAACCCCAGAGACATCATACACTTAGCGGCCTTCACCCCATCCACGCCGGAATGTGGTCTGGACATCCACTGACCAGTGAAGACAAACTGCAGCCTGACAGCGACCCGGAACGCTCGGCCACACAGACCCATCTTCCGAGGCAGGAACTGCAAACAAGCCAACAAATCCTCGATCCACACACCGACCAGAGTGAAGAAACTCATTGGACACAACTGTACCCTTAACACCGCATACTCTCACCGTCTCCTTGGCTCAAAAAGAAGCCGTGACTCCAGGAAGCGTGAAAAACGTGCAGACCTGCAGGTCAGAGTGAAACAACGCGGCCCCAAAGCCCCTCTGCCTAGCTTATTCCTAGCTAATGTCTAATCTCTAGAAAACAAACTAGACGAACTTAAAGCAAGACTCACCTTTCTAAAAGAATTGAGGGATTGCTGTGTGCTCTGTTTCACGGAGACATGGCTCACTCCTGCTTCACTGGACTGTGCCCTACTACCAGAGGGCTTCTCAATCCACCAAATGGACCGTACGGCGACCTCGGGCAAGGCAAGGGGAGGTGGGGGCTGATTCCTAATCAACACCTCCTGGTGCCTAGATGTAGCAACACTGGCGAGTTTTTGGTCCGCAGACCCAGAATATCTGACGATAAAATGCTGCCCCTACTACCTGCCGCGGGAGTTCAGCTCCGTTATCCTGACGGCAGTTTACATCCCACCCCATGCAAACGTGAAAATCGCACTGGACAAAATATTCACCACCACAAATAGCCTTGAAACGAAACATCCCAAGGCCTTGTTCATTGTAGCTGGGGACTTCAATCAGGTCAGGTTCAAGAGCATACTACCAAATTACCACCAACACGTCACCTGTTCCAACAGAGGCCCAAACATCCTGGACCACTGCTACACAAATATCAAACATGCCTACCGCTCTATCGCCCGCCCACACTTTGGCAAATCTGACCACAAGGCTGTGCTCCTGCTCCCGGCTTATAAGCAAAAACTGAAGCGGGAGACTCCGCCAAAGAAAGTCGTGCATTGTTGGTCTGAGGAATCGGATGATTTCCTACGGGACTGCTTAGAGTCAGTGGACTGGTCAGCATTTTAAAAACTCTGCAACCAGCTTGAACGAGTATGCCACTACAGTAACTGACTTCATTTGTAAGTGTGTAGAAGACTGTGCCAAAGAAACAAATCTGCGTGTTTCCCAACCGGAAACCCTGGATGAACAGGGATATCCATTGCTTGCTGAAGTCTAGGTCTAAGGCATTCAAGTCAGGCGACCCTGACCTATACAAGAAAGCCAGATATGATCTAAGGAGATCCATCAAAGATGCCAAAAGACGGGACTTCCGGTTGCGGCTATGTGGAGCTAAGTTGCACATTCGGCAGCTCCCGCTAGAAACGGATTTTTGGACTCTTTTTAGTTGCTTGAGACCCAGAAGGCCTAAGGGACGGCGATCAGGGAGGTCCGACAAAAGGTCGCGGAGAATGAGGACGATATCTTGGGCCTGGCGGTGAAGGTGGAGACACACGAGGCGCTCCATAAGAAATGGCAGGCGAAGCTCGAGGACCTGGAGAACCGGTCGAGGAGAAAGAGTCTGTGGATTCTGGGTCTCCCGGAGGGGCTGGAAGAATCGGATGTGGGTGCCTACGTGGTCACCATGCTGAATACGTTGATGGGCGCCGGGTCCTTCCAGGGGCCCCTGGAGCTGGAGGGGGCCCATCGAGTGTTGGCGAGGCCCAAGCCCAGTGAGCTGCCGCGGGCGGTGCTGGTGCGGTTCCATCGGTTTGCGGACAGAGAATGTGTGCTAAGGTGGGCCAAGAAGGAGCGGAGCAGCAGGTGGGAGAATGCAGAGATCCGGATTGATCAGGACTGGAGTGCGGAGGTGGCTAAGAAGAGGGCCGGGTACAACCAGGCTAAGGCACTGCACTGGAGAGACTGGGCCTGGAAGGGAAGCTATGCCAGAGGTGGCGGGTCGGACGGGCGGAAAGCGCAGACTTTTTCCCGCGCTAAGGATGGAGAGGGGCGGGGCCGGTGCTGGAAGCGCGGGCTTTTTATTCCCCGCGCTGAGAGTGGAAGGGGCGGAGAGAGCCCGTTGATGGACAGGAGGGGGGGGGGGGGGGGGGGGGGGGGGGGGGGGAGGGGAGGTTCCCACACAGGGGGGATCGATGGAACGGCGGGAGTAGCCGGGGTCAGCAGGAGCCGCTGAATCACGGGAGTGTAATGGGGGGAGCAATGCAGCTAGGGGGAAACCTGGCTGGGGATGGGGGGGGGGGGGGGAACCGGGTTGCTGCTGGAATGGCCAAGGGGGAGCTGGAGTCTGTAGAGGAGGTCGGGGCGGGGGTCTGCCGCTGGGGGGAACGGGAAGTGCGGGCACGTGGCTGGCCTAGGAAGGGTTACGGCTAGTCGACCGGGGAGGGGGGGCGGCCAGCCCCCTGATCCGGCTGATAACTTGGAACGTAAGAGGTCTGAGCGGGCCGGTCAAACGGGCCCGTGTGTTCGCGCACCTGAAGGGGCTGAAAGCAGATGTGGCCACGCTTCAGGAAACACATTTACGTGTGGCAGATCAGGTAAGGCTAAGAAAGGGGTAGGTAGGGCAGGTGTTCCATTGAGGCTGGATGCAAAAAATCGGGGTGTGGCAATCTTGGTGGGGAAGCGGGTGTCGTTTGAGGCGCTGAGCATTGTTGCAGACAACGGAGGTAGGTATGTGATGGTGAGTGGTAAGCTGCAGGGGGTGCGGGTGGTTTTGGTAAATGTATGTGCCCCGAATTGGGACGATGCCGGGTTTATGCAGCGCATGTTGGGCCGGATCCCGGACTTAAGAGACAGGGGGCTTGATAATGAGGGGGGGGGGACTTCAACACGGTGCTGGATCCGGCATTAGATAGCTCTAGGTCTAAGACGGGCAGGAGGCCGGCGGCAGCCAAGGTGCTGAGGGAGTTTATGGACCAGATTTTGGGGGGGGGGGCTCTGATCCCGAGGGTAGAGGACACTGAGTACTCAGTGATAGTCATATCTGACCATGCCTGCGTTGGGTGGACTTCGAGCTAGGGGAAGAGAGGGACCAGCGCCCGCTGTGGCGCTTGGAGGTGGGGCTATTGGCGGACGAAGAGGTTAGCGGGCGGGTCCGGGGGTGTATAGAGAGGTTTGCGAGCCTTAGAGAACTGGAGGAGAAATTCGGGCTCCCCCCGGAAATATCTTTAGATATATGTAGGTAAGGACGTTCGTTAGGCATCAGGTGGTGGAGTTCCCGCTGCTGCCGGCGCCCAGGGTTCAGGATAGGGTGCTGTCGGGGGTGTGGGTAGGAAGGTAGGATTTTGGCAGTTTATCAGGTGATGCAGGAGGAAGAGGTGGTCTCGGTGGAGTAGTTAAAAGTTAAGTGGGAGGAGTAACTGGGGGAGGAGATCGATGTTGGTACGTGGGCGGCTGCCTTGGGAAGAGTAAATTCTTCCTCCTCTTGTGCTAGGCTCAGCCGTATACAATTTAAGGTGCTGCACAGGGCGCATATGACCGGGGCAAGGCTGAGCCGGTCCTCTGGGAGTGAGGATAGATGTATGAGGTGTTCGGGGGGTCCAGCAAACCATACCCACATGTTCTGGGCATGCAAAGCGTTAGAGGAGTTCTGGAGGGGCGTGGCGAGGATGGTGTCAAAGGTGGTGAATTCCAGGGTTAAGCCGGGCTGGGGGCTTGCAATATTTGGGGTGTCGGATGAACCGGGAGTGCAGGAGGAGAAAGAGGCCGGTATTCTGGCCTTTGCATCCCTAGTAGCTCGGTGAAGGATTCTGCTTCAGTGGAAGGATGCGCGGCCCCCGGGCGTGGAATCCTGGATTAATGACATGGCAAGGTTTATTAAATTGGAGAAGATGAAATTTGTCTTAAGGGGATCTGTGCAAGGGTCCTTCAGGTGGTGGCAGCCGTTCCTAGACTTCCTGGCGGAGCGTTAGGAGAGGGTCAGTAGCAGCAGCACCCAGGGGGGGGGGGGGGGGGGGGGGTGATGTTCATGTCTGGTTGGAGATTTACTATTGTTTATTGGTTAACGTTCATTTGTTTATTTATTTTTGTTGTTTCATTTTTTCTGTAAAGGGGCAGGGGGAGGGGGTTTCTATTTTCCTTTTCGGTTATTTATAATGTAAACATTTTGAATAAAAATATTTTTTAAAAAAGATGCCAAAAGACAGTACTGGACCAAGCTCGAGTTCCACACGGACCCCCGCCGATTATGGCAAGGTCTGAAAGACATAACGGGCTACAAGATGAAGGCATGTAAAATCGTCGGCTCCAATGCACCCCTCCCTGATGAACTCAACGCATTCTATGCACGCTTTGAACAAGATGTCAGCGAGAGCAAACCCCCACCCCAGAAGCCTCGGATGAACTTGTATCTGAGATAACCATTGCAGACGTCAGAGCAGCCTTCCCAAAGGTCAACCCTCGGAAAGCCACTGGCCCGGATGGGCACTTAGGTCTTGTGCGGATCAGCTGGCGGGGGTATTCACAGATATCTTCAACATCACTTTACAACAATCTGAGGTCCCTATCCGCTTTAAGAAGGTGACCATCATCCCTGTACCAAAAAAAAATCCAAGCAGCGTCCCTTAATGACTATCGTCCAGTGGCTCTGACATCCATCACCATGAAGTGCCTCGAAAGGTTAGTCACGGCACAAATCAACTCCAGCCTCCCGGATTGCCTTGATCCACTACAGTTCGCTTACCGCTGCAACAGGTCCACAGCAGACACCATCTCCATGGCCCTGCACTCTATCCTGGAACACCTAGATAACAAAGACACCTATGTCAGACTCCTATTTATCGACTACAGCTCAGCCATCAACGCCATCATTCCTATGAAACTCATCTCCAAACTCCGTGGCCTTGGCCTCCTTCTCCCTCTGCGACTGGATCCTGAACTTTCTAACCCACAGGCCACAATCAGTAAGGATAGGCAACAACACCTCCTCCACGATCATCCACAACACCGGTGCCCCACAAGGCTGTGTCCTCAGCCCCCTACTATATTCCTTGTACACCTATGACTGTGTGGCCAAATTCCTCTCCAACTCGATTTTCAAATTTGCTGATGACACTACAGTAGTGGGTCGGATTTCATACAATGACGAGACAGAGTACAGGAATGAAATAGAGAATCTGGTGAACTGGTGCAACAACAATAATCTGTCCCTCAATGTCAACAAAACGAAGGAGATTGTCATCAACTTCAGGAGGCGAAGTGGAGAACATTCCCTTGTCTACATCAATGGGAACGAAATAGAAAGGGTCGAGAGCTTCAAGTCCTTCGGCGGGCAGTCGACGGGCTATGGCTAGTCGATGGGGGAGGGGGCGGGACGCCCTCTGATCCGGTTGGTCACCTGGAATGTGAGAGGACTGAATGGGCCAGTGAAGCGGTCTAGGGTACTTGCTCATCTGAGGGGGCTAAAGGCAGATGTGACAATGCTTCAGGAGACCCACCTGAAGGTGGCGGACCAGGTCTGCCTGAGGAAGGGATGGGTGGGGCAGGTTTTCCACTCTGGGTTTGATGTGAAGAACCGGGGAGTGGTGATTCTGGTGGGGAAAAATGTGTCGTTTGAGGCATCTGAGGTGGTGGCGGATAAGGGGGGTAGGTATGTTATGGTTAGGGGCAGGCTACAGGGAGAGAAGGTGGTACTTGTTAGTGTGTCTGCCCCAAATTGGGATGATGCGGGCTTTATGAGGCGTATGCTGGGACGTGACCCGGATAAGAGGCGGGAGGTCTGATTATGGGGGGGGGACTTCAATACGGTGTTGGATCCTTCACTGGATCGGTCCAGTTCAAGGACGGGTAGGAGGCCGGCGGCGGCCAAGGTGCTGAGGGGGTTTATGGACCAGATGGAGGGGTGGACCCATGGAGGTTTGTGAGGCCGAGGGCACGGGAGTACTCCTTCTTCTCCCATGTACGTAGGGTTTATTCACGACTTCTTCGTGGTGAGTAGGGGACTGATTCCGAGAGTGGAGGAGGGCGAGTATTCGGCCATTGTAATCTCCGACCACGCTCCGCATTGGATGGAGTTGGAGATGGGGGAGGTGCGGGACCAGCGCCCGTTGAGGCAGTTGGATGTGGGGGTGTTGGCGGAGTAGGAGGTGTGCAGGAGGGTCCGGGCAAGTATTGAGGGGTACCTCGAGGTGAATGATACGGGGGAGGTCCGGGTGGGGATGGTCTGGGAAGCCCTGAAGGCAGTGATTCGTGGGGAGCTGATATCCATCCGGGCACACAGGGAGAGGAGTGAGAGGGATAGACTGGTGGGGAAGGTCCTGTAGGTAGATAGGAGGTACGCGGAGGCACCAGAGGAGGGATTGTTGGGGGAGAGGCGTAGCCTACAGGCTAAATTTGATTTGTTGACCACTAGAAAGGTGGAGGCACAGTGGAGGAAGGCCCTAGGGGCAGTGTACGAACATGGTGAAAAGGCGAGTAGGATGCTGGCTCATCAGCTCCGCAAGCAGGATGCGGCTAGGGAAATTGCTGGAGTGAGAGATAAGAGTGGGAATGTGGTGCGGAAAGGGGTAGAGGTGAATGAGGTCTTCAAGGACTTTTACGGGGAACTGTGCCGGTCGGAGCCAACGGTGGAGAGGAGGGGAATGGAGAGTTTTCTCGACGGGCTATCTTTCCCGAAGGTGCAGGAGGAGCAGGTGGAGGGGTTGGGGGTGCCGATTGAGCTGGAGGAGCTGGTTAAGGGGATCGGGCAGATGCAGTCAGGGAAGGCACCGGGGCCGGATGGGTTCCCGGTGGAGTTTTATAAAAGGTTTGTGGGCCTAGTGGGCCCCCTGCTGGTGCGGACACTTAATGAGGCGTGGGAAGGGGAAGGGGAAGGGGAAATCGCGGGCGCTGATTTCTTTAATCTTAAAGAGGGACAAGGACCCCCAGCAGTGTGGTTCATACAGCCCCATATCTCTCCTTGATGCGGATGCCAAGGTGCTGGCAAAGATCCTGGCCACCAGGATAGAGGACTGTGTGCCAGGGGTTGTATATGAGGACCAGACAGATTTTGTTAAGGGAAGGCAGCTGAATGGACTTACCTCGTATTAAGTTGATCTTTTCTCTACACCCTGCTATAACTGTAACATTATATTCTGCAGTCTCTCCTTCCTTCCCTATGTTTGGTATGCATTGTTTGTACAGCATGCAAGAAACAACACTTTTCACTGTTTACTAATACATGTGACAATAATAAATCAAATCAAAAACAAATGCACCAAGGAGGTTACATAGGCACTGCATATGAGAAGAGGGAAACATGTATTTTCCAGGATAATGGGATTCCTTTTTCATTTGTTCATGGGATGTGGGTGTCACTGGCTCAACCTGTATTTATTGTTCATCCCTAATTTCCCATGTGAAGGTGGTGGGGTGATGCCTTCTTGAATCACTGCACTCCATCTGTTGTCGGAAAACCCATAATGCCACTAGAAGAAGTTCCAGGATTTTGACCCAGTGCCAGTGAAGGAGCAATGATAGTGTAAGATTTGGAGGAGAACTTGCAGATGGTGGTATTCCCATGCATCTACTACCCTTGCCCAGTAATGGCCGCAGGTTTGGAGGGTACTGTCAAAGGAGCCTTGGTGAGTTGCTGCAGTGCGTCTTTATGCGGCCCACCAAGATCAAGTCATTAAAAAAAAAGGGGGGGGGGCCATTGGGTTACTGGTATAGGGTGGATACGTTGACTTGAGTAGGGTGATCATTGCTCGGCACAACATGTGTTTCATGTGAAGTTTCTACTTTAAAATATTAATTAATAAAAATTAATTGCTTTTTTTCTTCTTTAAAAACCATTTATTTTGGCTATTTTAAATATTAATTATTTTACTTAATATACTATGCGGCCCTTTAAAATTGTGAATTTCTGAATGTGGCCCTTGCACGGAAAAGTTTGCCCACCCCTGTGGTAGATAATACACACTGCTGCTATTGTGAGTCAGTGAATGCTTCAGATTGTCGATGGGGTGCCAAACAAGTGGTTGCTTTTGTTGTCTGTAAAACTTCAGACATTTCGACCACTTAATTCATCAAAAGTTTTACAGATGTTTTTATTGACAAGGCAAAGGACAACACAAGTTCAAAATTCAAACAAATGTATTTAACTCTAACAATAACCCTAAAATTATCCCAATAATATTCACAGAGGTCCCAATATTTATAATACTACCCGTGTCAATGGACTCAGATGGATTCTCTGAGCCCCACATTCCTCAGGGTCTTTGTCGCGAAGGTGGGTCTTGCTGGCTGTTTCCTTCCATCTCTGGTCAGTCTTCCAAATCCTCACAGTCACCTCCACGCTGAGTCTTCGCGAGGGTGTGTACTGGGGGTCTACCTTTATCCCTCTCCCTTCACACCTTTCCAGAAACTTCTCTGGCCCTTGGTTAATGCAGTCTCGGGAGGGGGGTCACAATACCCAAGGGGCTTGGTGATGGTTGCTCAACGGGACATTAGTTAGTAGGAACCCGCCCCTAGGTGTCCAGCTCCGGTGGTGTTGTTCGCACGTAACCTGTTGCCTTACAAGGTTATGGCGGGAACTCTAGGTGCCAGAAAGTCTGGCTCGATCTGGGCAACCAAAAACAAATCAATGCATATGAATGAAGTAGATTATCTCTGGTGGGTGATTGGCAAGACAGGCCCAGACATGTCTTGGCAGCTTGTCTGTGCTTAGTGTATTTGAGTTTGGTCAAGTTTGAATTCCCATTATCCTGCCTGGAGTTGACTAGTTTGGTTTAAAATATCCAATTCTTAACTTAGAGTGCCCAATTTTATCGGGCCTAAAATACAGGCCATTCCAGATTACCAGTTTGTCCTTAATGGTGTCAAGCTTCTTCGGTGTTGTTGGAGATACACTCATTCAGGCAAGTGGAGAGTATTCTATTATACTTCTGCCTTGTGTCTCAGACAGGCTTTGTGAAGTCAGGAGATAATTTGGTCCTGTTCAGTTTCTGGTCAAAGGTAACCTCCCAGGCTGTTGATAGTGGGGATTCAGTGATGGTAATCCCATTAAATGTCAAGGGACAGTAGTTAGATTCTCTCTTGTTGGTGATGGTCAGTGCCTGGCACAAATGCTACTTGCCACTTATCAGCCTAAGCCTGAACATTATCTAGGTCTTGCTGCACATAGACACAGATTGCTTCAGTATCTGAGGAGTCCTGAATGGTGCTGAACATCAGCAAACATCCCCACTTGTAACTTTATGATGGAGGGAAGGTCATTGATGAAGAAGCTGAAGATGATGTTTGGACCTAGGGCACTACCCTAAGGACATCCTGCAGCGATGTCCTGGGAGTGAGATTATTGACCTCCAACTACCACAACTATCTTCCTTTCTACTAGGCATGATTCTAACAAATGGAGAGTTTCCCCACTGATCTACATTGACTTTTGTTAGGACTCCTTGATGTAACACTTGATCAAATGCTGGCTTTAAATGTCAGTCACTCTCACCTCACTTCTTGAGATCAGTTCTTTTGCCCATGTTTGGACTAAACAATGAGGTCAGGAGCTGAGCAGCCCTGGCAGAACCCAAACTGAGCATCAGTGAGCAAACCGTTGCCAAGTTAAAGCACTGCCAATAGTACTTTCCATCATGATGGAGATAAGGCTAATGGGGGTGGTAATAGGCTGGGCTGGATTTGTCCTGCTTTTTGTGTAAAGGTCTTACCTGGACAGTTTTCCACATTGCCGAGTAGATACCAGTGTTGTAGCTGTAAAAGAACAGCTTGGCTAGGGGCAAGGCAGATACTTAATTGGTAATGGGTTGAAGGGTTACGGAGAAAGGACAGTGGAAGTAAGGCTAGGATAAGATCAGCCATAATCAAATGGTGGAGCAGACTTGATGGGCCAAATAGCCTAATTCTGCTATCTTATGAATTTATAAGGCAGGTTCTGGAGCACAAGTACTATTGCTGAAATTTTGTTCAGGGCCCACAGCATTTGCAGTATCTTCAGCTGTTGCTTGAAATCATGTAAAGTGAATCTAAGTGGCTGAAGACTGGCATCTATGATGCTGGGGATGTCGGTAGGAGGCCAAGTTGGATCATCGACTCGGCACTTCTTGCTGTTGGCTGCCTAGTCTCTTGGCTGACTAGGCTGCCTAGTCTGGGCTCCCTCATCATTGAAGATGGGAATGTTTGTGGAGCCTCCTCCTCTAGTTAGTAGTTTGATTGTCCACTACCATTCATGACTGGATGTGGAAAGACATTCTATGAGATAAGGTTACCATTACTAATAGCTTTTTTTTCCAAGTTTGATTCCCAGCTCCACGATTTGAACACAGATATTCATCTCATAAACCTCAGGGATGCCAGTCAGGTAACATAACCACTGCGTTCCCTTACACTAAATCAGTGTTTATTGAACTGTTTCCTCCCAGGACCCACTTTTGCCAACTGGTGACTTTCAGGACCCACTCCAGCTGACATTTGTGACCCATGGCACGTTCGCTTACTTTTAATGTGGAAGGGGAGCCTGTTTGGTCCTCACGATCTCACTCCAATCAGGTTCACAGGAGGAGAGGGCAATGCGCACATCAGGTGCAGAGCTTAGCCAGTTCCTTAATGCTGTCTTGATCTTTCTGAGACCAGGAAATCCAATCTCGTACATATTGGTCACCTTGAAGGGCAATAGCACAAAATGCTTGTTTTATTCAGCACTGGATATTCCTGGGAGATGCTACTCTAGAATGCCGACAGTATCATGGACCTTTGCCATGTTTTTAACGTGCTGTCACAGGTCAGGTATAGAAGCTTAGTCTTTTCATTTGGAGTCAGTTGTAAGTTAATAACTTGACTCTGGGGTCTCAACCTCAAAAACGGAATTTTTCACCCACCTCTTTCAAAATCTGAAATGCCTCCTCTCATTTGTCGGTACTTTCCTGCATATAACAGGCAGCAGGGTAGCATGGTGGTTAGCATACATGCTTCACAGCTCCAGGGTCCCAGGTTCGATTCCCGGCTGGGTCACTGTCTGTGTGGAGTCTGCACGTCCTCCCCGTGTGCGTGGGTTTCCTCCGGGTGCTCCGGTTTCCTCCCACAGTCCAAAGATGTGCGGGTTAGGTGGATTGGCCATGCTAAATTGCCCGTAGTGTCGTAATAAAAGTAAGGTTAAGGGGGGGGGTTGTTGGGTTATGGGTATAGGGTGGATACGTGGGTTTGAGTAGGGTGATCATAGCTCGGCACAACATTGAGGGCCGAAGGGCCTGTTCTGTGCTGTTCTATGTAACACACATGGGCTTTGCATCCTTATTTGCAAAGGCACAATTGGCAAAACCATACCTCCTGAAATCATTTTTATACTACTTTGCTCCCGAGTTAAGTTTCTTCTTTGTAGGCTGTTAACCAGAGGCCCTGGAGCTCTGTTCAGAGCTAACACGAGCATTTCTTTGGTCTGCTGTGGATTCTAAGCAACTCTTTCCAGTAGATTCAGATGTGAGATCCTGGCCAATAGGTACACTGCCTAATGTGTCTCGAATAACAAAACGATCCACCTTCACAGTTCACTTGCCTTGCTTGCTAGCAGCTAGAAGGTCTCTTCCGTGATTTGGTGCCAAAAGTACGTACATAGAGAGAGGGCGCGTGACCTGCTACTGCTGCCAGTTATGGCTGGACGACTGCATACAGTCCAATTTTATTCTCATTTAAAAGCAGGCAGTGGCTGCCATTCACAAGTTAAATGTCGGTATCGACCATTGGGCGCTTCTCTTGCGATCGGGACACCGTGAGAAAGCTACGTCCGATTGTTAGATGACTGTCCCAACATCCACCCGTAACCTACCCAACATCCACCCCCGCTACCGTATCGGGCCAAATGCCTCCTCAATAAACCTTTGAGAGTCTCCATCACCTCTCTTCCTTGCCTTTCAAAATGCTTATCACATTGTTTTTCCGAATTCATGCACCATTACCCCAGTCAGCATTTCCAGAGTAAAAAGAGTGACCACATCTGCCAAGGTCATCTCCGCTATTTTCCCTCCTACTCTCTGACTCTATTGAACGACTACCACTCGTACCCTTCTTTCCAGCAGCACTTTTGTTAACTTTCAACATACTTTTGCCAACCAGTGTCTTATACAATTAGATGGGCCTGGTTTGTCCACCAAAATCCCCCCGGAAACCAGGCAGAAAAGATGGGAGCTACCTTATGTGCAACTTTCTTCTGCATGCCGCCACTGGAAGTCCTCTGACAGATTAAATCTAGTCACAATGACTACATAATGCAGAAGAAAAATCTTTTCTTTACATTGTACTTTTAGAGGTTCAGCTCTACGGTTGTATTAAAATCTCTCGCAAATGGAAGATTCACTCCTGGTCATGATGGCCTTCTACTGTATTTACCAAAATTATTACATTTTTCACTAATATCCTTGTCTTGTATATTCCTCACCCAGTATCCCTGTATTCTTTAACAGAATCTTCAACCTATGTCCGGAAGGATGTGCAAATTGTCAATATACTTTTGTAACAATTTTCTTCTTCACCTTGCAATCCCTATCTCCAGCTGCCATTAATACCTCTTTAACGTTCTGTCTGGAGATGATAGGCCTTAAAGAAATACAATAAAGACTGTGCGAATAACAAATCTACAGATTTGATCTCCAAGTCGTACTTTACAGTAAAGATACTTCCTTTAATTAACACATCAGTACTGATAGTGATTTACCTCTTCTATTTTACAAAGTAGTACTATTCGTTTTGGTCATTTCATCATGTTATCATCACCAAACCCGAATCAAGTAGAGCTGTCATATTTTTAAATTTTATAATCGGTCTTCTTTAATTAAAGAATCCACGTAATCTAGTCGATTCCACATACCTTGGACATATGCCCACTATCTAGAAATGCGTAACTGGATACATCTGCCACTAAGATACTTATTACCAGACTGAATTTTCTGGTCACCAATATGATTCCTTCTGATTGGTCAGTATCGTCTTTCTTGCCTTCCATGTCATGTTGTCTCAAAAACCCGGCTTTTCATTTTTGGGCAATTCAATGCATAATTATATTTAAGAGTTGCATCTGAAGCACCTCTTGATCAACCTCTGGTTATTCCTGGAGTTCACCCTCCCCATAATTGCCAAACTCCAAAAAGGGTCTCTGTCCTCATAATTCTTGTTTATAATCCTTCTTTCATCTCGATATTTGGACTCTATATTCGAATGGTCCAGAAATGCTGCTAGCATTGTATCCTCCATCTTTTGTTTCACTGTCGAGGCCAGCATTTATTGTCTATCCCTAATTGCCATTGAGAAGATGGTGGTGCACTGCATTCTTGAACCACATATGGTGCAGAAAGAGACCATTCATCAGCCCATCGTACGCACTGGCCAAAAAGATAAAAAATAAACTAGTCATTCATTTTCCAGCACCTGGTCCATAGCCTTGCAGGTTACAGCACCAGATCACCTCTAAATGAGTTGAGCACCACCAACTTTGGTTGTGAACACCAGACACTCAAGTCCCCTCTAAACCTTCTACCAATCACCTTAAACCTTTGCCCCTGGTAATCAAGCCCTCAACAAAGAGAAAGTATTTCCTGTCTCGTCATCTCATAATTTTGTATACCTCAATTAGGTGACTCCATAGCCTCCTCTGTTCTAAGAAAAACAATCCTAGCTTATCCAATCTCTTTGCATAGCTGCAATTTTCAAGCCTTGGTAACATTCTTGTAAATCTCCTCTACACCCTCTCCAGAGCAATTATAACCAGACTGTACACAGAATTCCAGCTGTGGCTTAACCAGTGTTTTAAACAGTTCCATCGTTATATCCCTGCTTTTATATACCTCATCCAATAAAGGAAAGCATTCCATATGCTTTCTTGACCACCGTGTTCACCTGTCCTACCATCTTCAATGTGGACATGCACTCCAAGATCTCTTACTTCCTCCCTCAACTCTTCTCAATATCTTCCCGTTTATTGAGTATTCCTGTGCTTTGCTTGCCCTTCCTAATGCATTACCTCAGTTTTCCGGATTGAATTCCATTTGCGACTTCACTCCACTCAAGCAAATAAGCTTATCCTCTTCGCAATCAACTATACGGCCAATTTTTGTGTCATCTGCAAATTTCCCAGGCGTGCAATCCACATGCAAGCCTAAATCATTAATATATACAACAAACAGCAAGGATCCCAACAGTGAGCCCTGTGGAACACTCCTGGAAACAGTTTTCCATTCGCAAAATCATGCAACGACCATTACCCTTTGTGTCCTGTCATTGTGCAATTTTGGATCCAATCTGTCAAGTTGCACCGTGTCCTATGAAATCTCACTTTTCTGACCAGTCTGCCATGTGGGGCCTCAAATGGCTTACTGAAATCCATATACACAATATTCACTGCATCACCCTCACCAATCCTCCTTATTACTTCCTCTAATAAGTCTATTAAGTTTTTAAGACATGATCTCAAGGCAATTGAACAATGCACTAACAACTATATAATAACCAAGTGTCATAATTAAGGAGTTTTGATTTGTTTTTGAAATAGAAAATATTCAGAGATAAATCTGCACGTTTTAAAAAAGGGTAGAGAGTGGGGAAGCCGCAAGTTGCGAGTATTGAAGCTGTGTATTAAAACAAGGCAGAGAACTTTGTGCAACGTTACAGCTTAAAAAATGAGACAATATAGGCAAGGATCAGTTGTCGAATTCCAGGCTCATCTACCAGGATGGTCTCCATTCAACATGACAATAGCCTCTTTAAAACTCATGCCTGAAGGGAGAAAAGAGGACTTCAGTGCTACAACATATCCCAGTTTGGCTCCTGGCTGGCTTTCGGATTAGTTCACAAACTCCATGTTCAATTCCATAAAGTGGAGATGCCAGCGTTGGACTGGGGTGAGCACAGTAAGAAGTCTTACAACACCAGGTTAAAGTCCAACAGGTTTGTTTCAAACACAAGCTTTCGGAGCACTGCTCCTTCCTCAGGTGAAAGGAGCTGTGCTCCGAAAGCTCGTGTTTGAAACAAACCTGTTGGACTTTAACCTGGTGTTGTAAGACTTCTTACAATTCCATAAAAACATCTTGGGGCAGCACAGTGGCTAGCACTGCTGCCTCATGGCACTGAGGAGCCGAGTTCGATTCCGGCCCGGGTCACTGTGGAGTTTGCACATTCTCCCTGTGTCTGCGTGAGTTTCACCCATGCTAAATAGCCCCTTAATTGGAAAAAAAAGGAGAATTGGGTGCTCTAATTTTTTTTAATGTGCTGCAACAAACCCTTTGGCTGGGCATCAAAGGGCTATATATGCAGACAGTTGGAGACTTGGTTACGGGAAGTTAAAAATTAAAGGCAACTGTTGCAGTTAGAAGTGCCCTGAAAGAAGGGCAAGGCCAAAAACAGAAAATGAAAAGGATACAACACATACTTTCTTCTTCCATGTTTTCAGGGAAAGAAGTGGAATTAAGTTAAGTTAAATTAGATTTTACTGTTCCCCTGTACATTCACTCGCTGTGAAATGAAGCTTCTTACTACCTGTAATTCATACCCATCTCTTTGTACCATGTTTCAGTTCACCAGAAATGCATCTCTGGACTGAGCCAGATGATTGTGGCCCTAAGCCCTGTTGCAAGCCTATTCTAGGCTGGCACTTAAATATACAAACAATTTAAATTTGGGAATCAGAAATACAATTTCAAACACAACATAAATTGGGTAGGTAGGTGGCAGAATGGTTGTATAAGGAAGCACATTTTGGTAAGAATAAAGAGTTCACTCCTTGGAGGAGGGGTTCAATCCCATTCAGTTCCAAAGAATCATATTGTACTTGGAAATGTTACCTGTTTCTCTCTCGACAGATTCTGCCATACCTGCTGAGATTTTCCAGCACTTTGCTTTCATTTTGCTCCTAGGTGTGGTGAGGTTTGGTCCCCAATCCCCAAGGGTGGGGGGGGGGGGGGGGGGGGGGGGGGGCAGGCAACACAAACTTACAGAACCGGGAGACAGTATTTATGTTCCACCCGGTATTAGCACTGTGAAGGCATTTGCTTTTTCGCCAACACTGTCCTTGCCTTGCTGCAGATTTCTTGTGGTCTTTTGGGGTCTAGCAAGCCTGGCTGGTCATAGCAGGTTACATCCAAGAATTCCAACTTTATTAACATAAATGCCCAGCTGTTATTCCTGGAAATGGCCTGACTGTCTGACACTTGCCCTATTGGAGTAAAAGCTGGAAGACTGCAAATTTGAGCTGGCTTCCCAAATGCTTTAATTTTTTAGTAATTTAACCCACCCCTGTTCACACACAATCTCACCTGCACCTCCATGTAAAATTTTCCTGCTAAACCACCAAATAGCGTATTGGAAGCGAGGAGTTAAAAATACACTAATCATCAGAAATAGTGGCACAGATTAATACGGCCATAAAAAATAAAACAGAACGCTGGGGTTCAGCTCTAGAGGAATAGAATTGAAAACCAGAAATATTAGGTTCCATTTGTACCATGATCAGGCTACATTTGGGAATATTGTGCATAGTTCTGGTCTCTATCATAAATGTAGAGGTATTGGAGAAGGTGCAAGAAAGATTTGCTCGTATGGGACCAAAGCTGAAAGATTTATAGCTACAAATTGTAAATGGTAGGGTTCTTAACTCTAGAAAAAAAACTTAAGGGGTGGCGGCAGTGACCCAGAGATTTTTATGATTGAGAGTTTGATAGGGCAGATGTTTAGAATATGTTTTCAATTGCAGGGGAGACTAGAACCAGGGTCATCAATATCAGATACTTACTAAGAAATCCAACAGGGAATTTAGGAGAAACTGCTTTATCCAGAGGGCAGTTAATCTTTGATGAGGTGAGCAGCTACCATCAGGTAGATTGAAAACAGTATGGAGACTATCACACAGCATTGCTTGGCCCAGTTCTGGATTTTGTCCATTTAATCTTGCCCGATAGGTACCCGTAGAATGCAGAACCTGCTACCACAAGGAGTAGATGAATTTAAGGGGAAGCTAAATAAGCATATGAGGGAGAAGGATATGGGATTCAATGAAGACCTTTTGAGCTATATGGTTGTTAAATAGTACTTATTGTACAGAACCAATGTGATACTGTGCCATTGGAGGTGCTGCTTTTTGAATAAGGCATTAAAACTGAAGATCATTCCTGTTCTGATTGCTTAGGAAATTGTAAAAGATCCCATGGCATTATTGGAAGATGAGCTGAAAGTTCTCTTGTGTTGTTGCCAACATTTCTCCCTTGAAAAGATCAAGAGTGACTTGCAAATCTGATGCAGAGTGGGCAATGGCATTGCAGTCACCTGCAGAGTGTAGATCATGTATGTCTAGGTGGCCAGTTTAGTTATGGCATGGAGGTAACTGAGGTTAAAGTGATTTTCCCTTCGAGATGATATTTAATATTGACACCAGATGGCAGTTGATCTTTGATGAGGTGAAGAGTCATTTTGTCAGGTATATTGTAAATAATATGGAAGCTATTACATAGCTTTGCTTGGCCCAGTTCTAGATTATGTCCATTTAACCTTGGTCTGTAGATATTCCTAGTGGCTCCAAAAAAGCTTTCCATGTCATGAGAGTAAGCATATTGCTGGATCTCACAATAGCACAATGGTTAGCACTGTTGCTTCACAGCTCCGGGGTCCCAGGTTCGATTCCTGGCTTGTTACTGTTTGCACGGATGCTGCACGTACTCCGTGTCTACGTGGGTTTCCTCCGGGTGCTCCGGTTTCCTCCCACAAGTCCTGAAAGACATACTGTTAGGTCATCTGGACCTTCTGAATTCTCCCTCCGTGTACCCGGACAGGCACCGGAATGTGGTGACTAGGAGTTTTTCACAGTAACTTCATTGCAGTGTTACTGTAAGTCTACTTGTGACAATAAAGATTATTATCTCTCAGACTCTCTCTTCCCACTACTTGTCCTTTACCTGCAAGATGTGTCTTTGGCGGTTGAGCTGTTGGAATGTTGCGTTCTTGACTTGAGAGCACAGGTTGTTCTGCCAGGTTGTGATGACTAGTCACACATTTCAGCATCGTTTCTGATTAACAAGTCCTGGATATGAAGACACTCAAACCCAATGGTTTGGGCACAGGCGTTTAGTACAACTAACTTTACTTGGTCCCACTGTTCTGGAATTGAGTTGGATGTGTGAAGATTTTCCAGATTTGTTCTGAGCTACACTTGGAATTCCTTTGTTCAGGTGGGCTGTTTCAGGGCGGAGACATTGATCTCCTTCCTCGTGGACCTTTGGGCCTTGTGATGTTTTGGTGATGGGTGTCTATTCATCACCGATCGAAAAAGTCAATGATCGGTCCAATAAGCATCAATTCTACATTACAACAGTGACTACACTTCAAAGGTATTTCATAGCCTGTAGTGCGCTTTGAGACATCCGAAGTTTATGAAAAGTGCATTATAAATGCAAGTATTTTTTTCAACCACCACCACCAAAAACAAATGAACTGGCCATTCATCTCATGTTTGTGGTTTCTGATACAGGTTGACTGCCAAGTGTTTCTACACAATGAATGCATTTCAAAAATAATTAGTTGATTAACGAGAGTTTCAGCATATCCTCAGATCATAAGTAGGTGCTATGAAAATAATAAGTTTTTACTTATTTTCACATTATGTTTGATCAAATAATACTGAAACTCCAAGAAACCAAACTATGTGTATAGTTAGACATAAATGCAATTCACACAATGCAAAAACGTAGATAGAAGTTAACTTCAAGTCAAAATAAAAATAGAAAATGTTAAACAACAGTTGAGTCAGAATATGAATGTCTTTCAGCAATCGGTAAATGAACAAACTCAGACTAAACTATGAATGCATTGTCACCTACAGTTCCTGCCTATTTGTAATGAGTGCTCCAGGTGCCTGTTGCAGGTGAAGCTCAAATAAAGCTAGAACTTAGCAGGAATGTTCTGTCTCACAATCACCTGAAATTGAGATGCTGGAGAGCACAAGGATCACCCCTCCTTCTTGCTGGTTTATTTTGATGCTCCTTAAACCTAGATAGGATCTAAGCCTCAATTATCCTTTTAATCTTCGAGGCTGTCTGCATTCCATGAAAATAACATGTTGCAATGTGCATAGTGTTCCTTATTAAGTGATGTATTTTGGAAGTACTTTGGGGCAGCATGGTGGCACAGTGGTTAGCACTACTGCCTCACAGCACCAGGAACCCAGGTTCAATTACGGTCTTGGGTGACTGTCTGTGTGGAGTTTGTATGTTCTCCCTGTGTCTGCGTGGGTTTCCTCCGGGTGCTTCAGTTTCCTCCCACAGACCAAAAATGTGCAGGTTAGGTGGATAATAAAATGTCCCTTATTGTCCAGGGATGTGCAGGTTAGATCAGTGCCGACTTGATGGGCCGAGTGTTCTTCTTCTGCACACAAGGGATTCTATTCTATGATAATTAATAGAGACATGAGATCTGTGCTGCTCTGTACAGCAGCCAATTTCATAACAATAGAGTTCTATACCAAATTACGAACTGCAAAAATGCAATTTTATTCAGAACAATGGAAGTGTTGTTTTACAGTACAAGATAGTTCTTTAATTCTAGTTTATAATATAATGCCTGTAATGGAATTAGCATGCTGTACTTTCACCTCTCCGACCCGAGTTTGAATTCAGCTTATTCTACTAAGAGCAAAATCTGATATTTGCTGGTTGAATGTTTCCAATAAGTTTTGGCATTCCAAACCTAAACTCTATTTGGCTATTTGCCACAGTACCACAGTACAGAATTCCTCATAAATAAATGTGAAACGTGACTTCCGGTGACGGGGATGTGCTGAGAAGTCACACACCAGGTGGCTCTCCTCCTACTAACCCAAAAATAGGCGCTTCTTCCCAAAATAGCCTATTAAAACAGGTGAAAAAAAAAGTAGTCCCTCACCCTAGTATTATTGTAATACTACAAGAGAGGATGCGGACAACAGTAACTCCAGAGGCTGTAAGCAGAGGAGAACTGGGAGAAATAAGCGGCCAAGGTGGCAGATGCAGGAGGCGACGAAGTGCCGGCCACACGAGAGCGAGAAGGATCTGCAAGCCGCACAAGGGGCTCCCCTCACCAGAGGGTGGATGGAAGATGTTCCTTTCCAGGGAATTAAGAGATCACAGGGACGAGACAACGACAAATATTCAGGCTGCAGTCAGGGTGGCGGTCACGGAGGCCATGGCAACATGCAGGTGGTCCTAGACAAGGCAGAGTGGCAATTGGAGGTCCAGGGGAACACCATAAAATAATTAGAAAAAGACCAGAGCAACCGGATCGCTGTCCTGGAGATGGAAATAGCGAGGCTGGTCGTGACGCAGGGAAGTCTGAAAGGGAAATCAGGAAACATGGAGAACCAAAACTTAAGAATAGTGGGGCTACCGGAAGTGATAGAAGGCACAGACTCCACAGACTATGTAGCTCAGATGCTGGAAAACCTTGCGGGAAGGGACAGCTTCTCCAACCCGCCAGAAATAGACAGAGCCCACAGGTTGCTCCAGCCAAAACCCAGGGCTAGAGAGCAGCTGAGGGTGATAATCACGGAAATGCGCCCGTACCAAGACCGGAAAAGAATCTTGCGCTGGGCCAGGCAGACAAGGACCTGCAACTGGGAAGGACACCAGATTTACCAAGTAATTGGTGCCGGACAGAATTCAACAGGGCGATGGTGGCAGTGTACAAACGGCAAGTCAAATTTGGGATGGTGTACTCGGCTCCAGGACAAGGAGCTTTTCTTCACAGCCCCTACGGATGTGGGCAAATTTGTCCTGGAGAACAGGCTGAGAAAACAGCAGCAGAGACAGCGGTGAACAGGATCACCCGAAAGGACTTTAATCAGCCTGAGAAATACTTTGTGCGGGACTGCATTGCCTCGCTTACAATACAAGAACTAAAGAGTAAGAAGGAGAGTGCAGCAGAGCACAAGAGGGGGGTGAGGAAAATAGATAGCGGGTAAAGGGTAGACACACAGCCGATCCCAGGATGGGGCCACCACAATAGCGGGAAAGCTAGCGCCAGGGGGTACGAGTCGGGGGATGGGGTTGCGGCACGTCACCCGCAGGGGAGAACTCGCCTCGCAACGAGGGGGACAATTAGAGGAGTAAACAGAGCTGGGGAGCAAGGGCACCACAAACAGCCACTTTGGAGGGTCCCCAAACGAAGGGAAACTCCGAAGCGCAGGGGCCCGGCCTTGTTGTGAGAACGGTGACCGCGGCCTTTTTGTACGGTCCACTAAGAAAGGGATCCCCAGAGTGCAGGAGCGCATCCGCAAGTTAAGTATGGTTGATCTCGCAGGAGGGGGGTTCAAAGAAAACCACCAGGATAGTCACCTGGAATGTCGGGGCCACGTAGAATCATCGAATTTACAGTGCAGAAGGAGGCCATTCGGCCCAACGAGTCAGCACCGGCCCTTGGAAAGAGCACCTTATTTAAGCTCACACCTCCACCCTATCCCCATAACCCAGTAACCCCACCTAACTTTTTGGACTCTAAAGGGCAATTTAGCATGGCCAATCCACCTAACCCGCACATCTTTGGACTGTGGGAGGAATCCGGAGCACCCGGAGGAAACCCGCGCAGACACGGGGAAAACGTGCAAACTCCACACAGACAGCGACCCGAGGCAGGAATTGAACCTGGGTCCTGGAGCTGTGAGGCAGCAGTGCTAACCACTGTGCCACCACGCTGACTCAGCAGACCAGTGAAAAGATCCAGAGTCTTCGCCCACCTGAGAAGTATGAAAGCTGACATAGTTTTCCTCCAAGAGGTACACCTGAGTGAGAGGAACCGACTGCGGGTAAGGAAGGGCTGGGCGGGTCAGACCTACCATTACTGCTATGGGACGAGAGCCAGGAGGGTAGCCATACTGTTAAATAAGAGAACGATGTTTACTGTGACGAGGACGGTTACGGACCCAAGGGGACGGTAGGTCATGGCCAGCGGTGTCCTGGATGGGGCACCAGTGGTCCTGGTGAATGTGTACGCGCCCAACTGGGGCAGTGGATCCATGGCGGTTCACCCACCCAGGGGAGAAGGGTACATAATATAGGGTATAGGGTGGATACGTGGGTTTGAGTAGGGTGATCATGGCTCGGCACAACATTGAGGGCCGAAAGGCCTGTTCTGTGCTGTACTGTTCTATGTTCTATAACATATACACCCGAGTTGACTTCTTTGTAGTGGGGAAATCAGTACTTCCAGGGATAGTAAGAGTGGAATACTCCGCGATCGTGATCTCCGACCACATTCCACATTACATGGATGCGAAGCTGGAGGTTGGACATGGTCCTTCTGGCCAACAAGGCTTCCTGCAAGAAAATATTACTAATAACCAGAACGGGGAGGTCTCACGCTCCACTCTCCGAGAGGCGTTCAAGGCAGTGATCAAGGAGGAATTATTGCTTTCAAAGCATAAAGAGGGCAGATGGGCGACAGCTAGTTGACTCTATACTAGAAGTAGACAGGCGATACTCCGAGGCACCGACCGTAGAGCTCCTGGCGGAGAGGAAGAAGCTACAAATGGACTTTGTCCTGCTCTCCACAAGGAAAGCAGTGCACCAACTCCGCCAGGCACAGGGGACCCTGTACAAGTATGGAGACAAAGCCAACTGCCTGGCGGCTCACCAGCTGAGAAAGCTGGCAGCCACGAGGGAAATAGCCCAGGTCAGAGACAGCAGAGGCAAATTAGTAGTGGAGCCGATAAAGTTCAACAAGGCATTTGAAGCCTTCTACTGGGGGCTGTACACCTCCGTGCCCCCAACAGGGGATTTGGGAATGAAACAGTTCCTCGATGGATTGGACATATCAGTTGCGGGGAGGATAGGAAACAGGGGCTGGAAGCACCACTATAACTGGAGAAGTTGTGGAGAGCATTATCTCTATGCAGGCGGGGAAGGCGTCGGGATCAGGCAGATTCCCAGCGGACTTCTACAAAATATTTACGGCAGCACTGGCCCCTCAGCTGCGGGTGATGTTCACAGACTCGCTGCCTACGCTGGCACAAGCCTCAATCCTGCTGATACCCAAAAACGACAGAGACCCAACAGAATGCGGTTCCTACAGACCCATCTCGCTGCTAAACGTAGACGCAAAAATACTGGCCAAAATCCGAGCTAAGCGACTGGAGAACTGTATACCAGAGGTGGTGGCAGAAGACCAGTCGGGCTTAGTCAAGGGGAGCCAGCTAACATCGAACATCAGGTGTCTGCTGAAAGTGATAATGATCCCATCTGGGGAGAGAACACCAGAGGTGATCATCTCCCTGGATGCAGAAAAGGCATTCGACAGAGTTGAATTGACATAAGCAAACCACTTGGAATGGGTGAAACTGGGTGAAACTCCTATATATCGCTCCCTAGCAAGCGTTCAGACGAATACCTCCAGTTCTACTTCCAGCCACACAGAGGCACAAGGACGGGATGCCTGCTGTCTCTGCTGCTGTTCTCCCTTGTGATCAAACCACAAGCAATTGCATTCAGAGCAGCAAAGAACTGGTAGGGGATCCGAAGAGAGACAGAGAACACAAGAGTCTCACTCTATGCGGATGACCTGCTCCTCTACGTCACAGACCCACAAAGCAGCATGGAGGGAATCATGGCACTCTTGGAAGCGTTTGAAACCTTCTCGCACTACAAACTCAACTTGAGCAAAAGTGAGGTTGTCCCGGTGAACCCGCAAGGTGGAGGGGCAGAGCTGGAGGGAAAGCCATTTAAACAGGCCCAAAACAAATTCCACTGCTTGGGGATCCAAACTGCCCATATCTGTACACAGATCCACAAGTGGAACCTGACCAGCCTGGTGGAGGAAGTTAAAACGGACCTGGCGGGGAGGGTGCAGACAATCAAGATGAACATACTGCCCAGGTTCCTCTTCCTATTCAGATCCATACCGATCTATATCCCCAAGGCCTTTCCAACCCAGTGGAAAAATCAATCATGGCGTTTTTGTTTGGGGGGGGTCAGAACCAAGGTTCCCCACAAAAAGTCCTGCAAAGACCGAGAAGCATGGGGGGGCGGGGGGCCTAGCCCTCCCAAACCCGCAATATTACCACTGGGCAGCAACAGCATAAAGAGTAGGAATGGATAGGCTGCACGGTGGCACAGTGGTTAGCATTGCTGCCTACGGCGCTGAGGATCTGGGTTCGAATCCC
This sequence comes from Scyliorhinus canicula, assembly GCF_902713615.1. Classification (NCBI taxonomy): domain Eukaryota; kingdom Metazoa; phylum Chordata; class Chondrichthyes; order Carcharhiniformes; family Scyliorhinidae; genus Scyliorhinus; species Scyliorhinus canicula. The sequence goes on from NC_052149.1 coordinate 84,223,279, forward strand.
GGCCCTGGGTCACTGTCCGTGTGGAGTTTGCACATTCTCCCCGTGTTTGCGTGGGTTTCGCCCCCACAACCCAAAGATGTGCAGGGTAGGTGGATTGGTCACGCTAAATTGCCCCTTAATTGGAAATTTTTTTTTTTTCAATTGGGTACTCTAAATTTATATTAAAAAAAAGAGTAGGAACGGATAAAGGAACCGGAGACCGAATGGGTAAGAATGGAGGAGCATTCTTACCCATCCCCATCGGCTAGACACTTAACGAGCCCAGTGATGATAGCCACACTCTGGTCGTAGAATCAACTATGGCAGCACTTTGGTCTAATCGAGATGTCCATTACGGCCCCATCTGCAACAATCACAGGTTTGCATCAGCCAAAATGGACACCATCTTCAAAAGGTGGAGAAAGGACAGGGGGGGACGCTGACAGTAACTGACAACACTAGAGAAACTGACGGAGAGGTTCCAAATGACCGGGGGAAACAAATTAAGATCTATTCAAATCAGAAACTTCTTACATAGGGAAACAAAGATATACCCACGACCACAGCAACAATCGCTATTAGAAGACCCACTGGACACGGACATAACAGGGAGGGGAAACTGCGGAGACCTGTATGGGCGACTACTGGGAAGGCACGTACACCACTGGGCGAGACAAGGGAAAAATGGAAGAATCTAGGGTTTAAAATCATGTGGGGTTCTGGCGCGAAGCACTGCACAGGGTCAACTCAACTTCCACATGTGCGAGGCTAAGCCTAACGTAGAACACACAGTGCAGAAGGAGGCCATTCACCCCACTGAGTCTGCACCGACCCACTTAAGCCCTCACTTCCACCCTATCCCCGAACCCAATAATCCCTTCTACCCTTTTTGGACACTAAGGGCAATTTAACAGTAATTTAGCATAGCCAATCCACCTAACCTGCACGTCTTTGGACTGTGGGAGGAAATCGGAGCACCCGGAGGAAACCCACGCAGACACGGGGAGAGCGTCCAGACTCCGCACAGACAGAAATGCAGCTGAAAGTAGAACACAGAGCTAATTTAATCAGAACCCAAATGAGTAGGCTCGTCCCAGAGGTGGAAGACAAATGTGAACGGTGCCAAGGAAGTCGCCTAACCACGCCCACATGTTCTGGCCAGCCCCAGGCTTGTCGGGTTCTGGACAGCCTTCTTTGAGGTGATGTCCAAGATTGTGGGGATGAGGGTGGAGTCATCCCCGAGAGTGGCAGTCTTCTATGATTCAGAACATCCAGAACTCTTTATGGTGGGGAGAAACGAGACCCCTGCCTTTGCCTCCCTAATTGCCTGCCAGAGAATCCTGCTTGGCTGGTGATCAGTAGCACCACCCACAGTTGCAGACTGGCTGACTGAACTATCGGAATTTCTCCAAATGAAGTAAATCAAATTTGCTATCCAGGGGCCGGAAGAGGGCTTCCACAAAACATGGGAGCCATTCGCTAATCTGTTCCAAGATTTGTTTGTAGTGTCATGTTTCATGGCCATTTTTTGAAGTTCAAACTCTCTCACTTTTTCTTTTTCCCTGATCGGTACCTCCCTTTCTCTTTCTTGTTGTTCTGCTAGGGCTATTCTTTCTTTTTCCCTCATTTCGTATTCAAGCTGCTTTAATTCTTTTTCATGTTCAAGTTGTTTAATCTGTAACTGAAGTTTTGCCATTTCTAATGAGTCAGACTATCTCAGGCCATTTAAATGCTCAGCTACCACCGTAAGTACTTCTTTTCGTATGCAGTCAGGTAATGTTAACTGCAATGTTTTTGCCAAATTAAAAAGCCTTTTTTTAGTCTCTGTCCGTAAGGTACTGCGTGTGTCCTTCTCCACCTCCAAAAACTTCAGAGCCTCTGAAAGAGCCATTGTCCACAACACACTCCCTACTTAAACTGGAATACCATACCTGGTAAACAACCACAAATATGTTCACCCCTCACCGTCTTTATGTTCACTAAGCCAACCCAATTATAAAAGATAGACTTTTATTCCAGATGAACCCACAATTTTTTATGGGCCAGGGTTTAGAGAACACCAAAGTATATCATGGGGTTCACTTGACCCACAACTTTTAATGGATTTTGGTTATGGCGAGCACAAGGGCCTACTTTACAGGTGTGATGCAACAGAGATCTAAAGTATTTTTAAACAAAACAATGTTTATTCTATGAATCCAATTAACATTTTATAAACACATAGTAAACATCTTATCAACTACCAGTACTGATACCCCATCCCCCCGCCAAAGATACAGTATTCTATAGGTAACCCTTAGTAACTTTCCTAACAACAGCCATAAGTCAAAGACACATTTTAACAAAGACAGTAGGTTTGCATTCCTTACAGAAACAGGTATTACTTTGAAATCATCAAGTGATGTGGAGACACATTCTTTAGCATGCAGAGAGAGGCCAAAATACACTTCCTTGGTTTGAATGCAGCTCTGCAACTGGAAACAAAACTAAAACTCAGAGCCAAAAACAGCTTCCAGCTCAGAACAAAAGTAAAAAGCAGAGCCAGAGCCCAGCTCCACCCACACAATGACATAACTGCAGCCACTTGAGAAGACAAACATTTCTTAAAGTGACATTCCCATGAAGTAGCCAACAGCCAGGGGGAGGGGCTTCCACAGAAGAACCACAGACACAAACAAGAGGGGGGGGGGGCGGAAAGACAGAAGGGAGGGAACAAAGAAACACAGAACCCAACCATACTTAACACTAGCGTACGTAGCACTATGCTCCCCCAACAGGGCCAGGTTGGAAAACCAATGAGCAAAGAAGGTATGGCAGATAACAGAAAGGGGAGGGGTATCTGAACGGCAGGAGAATGTCAGGAGCAGGGGACCTAGCCAAAACTAGGCACTTGTTGAGAAATAGACATTGTAAGTGATGTTTATAGATTTAGTGAGTGGTAACTGATGTATATAGTTTCTATGTTCACATTCATCTTTGTTTTGTATAAAAAACCCTCATAAAAACATTAAATACAGGCAGCTGAATAGGAGCAATTTACCACGATGTAATATATGTGTCACTGTATGATGCTATTATGTATGATAATGGAAACCAATGAAGAAAAAGGGAAGGGGTGTAAGGGGAGTTCAGTTTTGGAGGCTAACTCTACTGTGGGCTTTTGCAAATTGTAATTGGTTTATACAGATGTTTATTTTTATTAAATCATTAAAAAAATGTGTAACTGGCAATTTCAGAAAAGGTAGTGTGAATGAAAATGAAAAACATTATGGGGTTAAGTGGGTTAAACCATATTATTGGGGAAGAATAGACGTATCTTTAGTTTGCATGTTATACCTGGATGCTGTAACTAGATATCAAAAATGGAAAACTGTCCCAGTTCCCATAAATGACATCTCTACTGGAATGCAATCCACAATTTCAATGTTTTTCAGTTGTAGCATGCAAGGGAATTAGATTGAAGAACTGAGACAGAAAATCAAATTGAGATAGACACACAGACTATTAACTGAGTGCAGAGGAAGTTGCTACAATCTCAATAGAGATTCCCCAGTTTTGTCAAAGATCTTTGAAATTTTTCAATCAGAATTTTAAGTGTTTTTTTCATCCAGGGTATTTGGTGTGATCATTTATCCCACTTGTTGCAAACCAATGAAGTCTATTCAACAAGTCTGAATCAATAACATAAACTCGATCTTAGCCTCGAAGCCATTAACATTTAATATGTAAATGATGATGTAATGGCCCGGTAAATGCAGTTTGTCCTTAACTGATCAAGTTCTGTACGTTCTCTCCAAAGTTTTGAATTATGTATTAATGGTAGCTTTATATCAATATTATAAGGCTCTGCTCATGCAGTGAATAAAGAAAAAGTACAAAGCAAAATGAATATCAATGAAGTACGGCAACAATTAGAGACTCAATAGCATGCACACACAGATCATATTGCACACCGAAGGTTCATTTACATTGCCAGACAAAAACCTGTTTGCAACTCACCTGTACTCTTCATGAGTAAAGCATTCATGCAAATCCTGCACAGAGAATCTCGTAACAGAGATATTTGTCTGAAAAAATAAATAAACTATCTGAATAACATTTCCTATAGCAACAAAAGTTAAACAGGCAAAATAGAAAACAAAACAGAAACATGAGTAATCTCCAAGACATATTTTCTTACGCAAATAGGGATCAAGTAACTAATTTGTTATGCATCAACCTTTATTGTATTATTCAACGCAAAAAACTAATAACAAAGTGAAGAAAGGTTTAAACATTCTATTTTCTCAAAAGCTATTTTAATACCTCTTCATTATTTAGAAAGATGTGCAGAGTTTCCGTGAGCTTCTGAAAGTCTTGAACGTTGCTGTCAGACGACAAAATTCTGAAACAACAATCGTAAACAGATTAGGTGAAGTCTAAGACCAGAATATTAAACAACCAACCCTCAAACAAAATTACCTTCATGGCAAAATATAAACACATCAAACAATACTGAATGGATAACACCATCTAAAATTACTAGGAAAGCGACACTGGCATTCCATGCAGTCAAAACAGTTGCCAGATTTAACCTGTATTTTTAGAATTAGGAACATTTTGCGCGAATATGCCCTAAGAGTAGGTACATACAGCACATAAAGAAACTATTAAACTCATCACGGATATTGGCTGTTTGAAAAGCCAGCCACTTACTCTCATTTTCCTTTCTCTTCACCATACTCTTCAATTTTTGTTTTATTTTTATATGGATTTGCTTCCACTAATATTTCTGCTAGGGAATCCCCACATTTCAACAGTTCTCTCCATGTAAAAATACTCCTTTAATTCATTTGGTGATGATCTTAAATTTATGTTGCTGAAGGTTGGAATAATCTTTCATTGGATGTGGGTATCGCTGGCTGAGCCATTCCTGGGGGCATTGCTGTGGATCTGGAGCCAGACCAAGTAAAGACGATAGATTTCCTTCCCTAAAAGACGTTAGTGAATCAGATGAATGTTTATGACAATCAACAATGCCTCCCCTAATAATCTTATCAAAATCCTTTCTAATTCTGAACATTTCCAATAGATATCTCTGGACTACTTCAATAATACACTTTAATCTCAATTTAAGAAGGACGTTTCCCATGATTACTATCTTGTGGGAAGAGAAGTGCGAAGTGATTCATTTTGGAAGGTGGAATTTGAATGCTGAATACAGGGTTAAAGGCAGGATTCTTGGAAGTGTGGAGGAACAGAAGGATCTTGAGGTCCACGTACATAGATCCCTCAAAGTTGCCACCCAGGTTGATAGGGTTGTCAAGAAGGCGTATGGTGTATTGGCTTTCATTAACAGGGGGGTTCAGTTTAAGAGCCGTGAGGTTTTGCTGCAGCTTTATAAAACCCTGGTTAGACCACACTTGGAATATTGTGTCCAGTTCTGGTCGCCTCATTATAGGAAGGATGTGGATGCTTTGGAGAGGGTGCAGAGGAGATTTACCAGGATGCTGCCAGGACAGGAAGGCATGTCTTATGAAGAAAGGTTGAGGGAGCTAAGGCTTTTCTCACTGGAGCGAAGAAGGAAGAGAGGTGACTTGATAGAGGTGTACAAGGTGATGAGAGGCATTGATAGCGTGGATAACCAGAGACTTTTCCCCAGGATGGAAATGGCTGTCACAAGGGGACATAATTTTAAGGTGATTGGAGGAAGGTATAGGGGAGATGTCAGAGGTAGGTTCTTTGCACAGAGAATGGTGGGTGCGTGGAATGCACTGCCAGTGGAAGGTGCTGGAGTCTGAGTCATTCGGGACTTTTAAGCGACTCTTGGACAGGCACCTGGACAGCAGTAGATTGATCTTAGATTACGATAAGTGGTTGGCACAACATCATGGGCTGAAGGGCCTGTACTGTGCTGTACTGTTCTATGTTCTACAACAAGAACTTTCAGACTTTAAATGAGAATTAGGACTAGAAATTGTATAGCCCAATTTTTGGGCACTGGGGTCACAATTCGTTACCTGCCCATGCAGATCAAGTGGGCAGCACAGAAATGTAGTGAACCCAGCTCTGTAAGGCTCTCCCGAGTTCTGTGTAGAGGAGATGACTGTCTGCATCAGGGCCAGTTGTGACGGAGCTTGCAGCGTTGCAAACTCAATGAGGACAATGGCATCTTCTTCCTGATTGGCGTTTTTATACTCCCAGTTCACCATCATCCTTAAATTTGGCATGAGCAGTAAACTGCTGATGATGTGACCATGGATCTCTTGCTTACCACTCTCACCACGTCCATTTCTTGATCTGACACTCCCCGTCACCAGTTCAGATATCGGCAGTGCACATTAGAGTACTCAATTATTTTTTTCAATTAAGGGGAAATTTAGCGTGGCCAATCGACCTACCTTGCACATCTTTTATTTGTGGGGGTGACACCCACACAAATAAGGGGAGAATGTGCAAACTCCACATGGACAGTGACCCAGGGTCGGGATCGAACCCGGGTCCTCAGTGCCATAGGCAGCAGTGCTAACCACTGCACCACCATGTCACTGTGCAGTGCACATACTTGAAGATGAGCATAAATTTGAGTTCCGTATGGATAATGAGGGTGGCGCAGGCAGCCTGGGGGTAAAGAATGATTTAGTTACCAGTGCATCAGAGGATGAAGTCACAAATGAGTTTCACTGCAGAGGACTCAGATGGGGATCTCAGAGTTTTATCCACCAAGATGTTGGGTGCATTAACTGGTCTGGCAGACAGCCACCAATTACTGTCAATGACTATGGAGGAATCTGGTTTCAATTTGTCATATGGCATGGCACTTCTCCTCAATCACACTGCAGACCCAGAGGCAATACCACTGCTGCCACCTGTTGTAGCCTGTGTCATGTGAGAGTACCTTCAAGAAATGGGTGCTTATAAATGGGTGTGTATATAAATATCTGTAGTGAGAAATGGGTGTTTTATTACTGCAGTGATGTCAGAGAGTGGGTGGAGCTGGGCTATATGTCAGCTTTTTACTTTCGTTTTAGGCTGTTTGCTGCAGGGTGTGTTTTAGTTTTGGTTTCAGAGCTGGATATCTGCAGTCACAGCCAGAATGGGTATTAGTCTCTGTCTCTGTAATCTAAAGAATGTAAATCGATCCTTTGGTGATTTAAAACTAATAACTTCTCTCAGTAGTGACTTTAACTTGATGTGCTTCTGTTAAAAGTTCTTTTTTTTAAAAGTCTTATGGATGTTACAAGGACAGCTTAAGGATTACTTAAGTGTTGTATTCTTTGGGGGTTGTAGTTGAATTGATGGTTGCTAAGGTGTTCACTGTATGTTTTAAACAGGTTAACTTGAGTTCATTGAATAAACATTATTTTGCTTTTAAAAAATACTTTTCCATTTCTGCTCTACCACACCTGTAGAGTGGGCCGTGTGCTCCTCATACCACAATCTAGTAAACGTTTTGGGTCAGGTGAACTCCATGATACACTTTGGGGTTCTCTAAACCCTGGCCCATAACAAATTGTGGGCTCAAGGAGTATAAAAGTCTATCTATTGGATTGGCTTAGTGAACTTAAAGACAGTGAGGGGTGAGCATATTGTGGGTGCTTTTCAGGTGAGGGATTTCAGTTTAAGGAGGGAGTGTGTTGTGGACAATCGCTCTTTCAGAGGCTCTGAAGTTTTTGGGGGTGGAGACGGTCATACGCAGTACCTTACGGACAGAGACTAAAAGCAGACTGTTAGTTTTGGCAAAAACATTACAGTTAACATTACCTGACAAAATGCGAAAAGATGAGGTCATTATGGCGGTGGCTAAGCATTTAAAGTTGCCCGAGATACAGTTTGACTCATTGGAAATGGCAAAAATTCAGTTACAAATTAAACAAATGGAACATGAGAAAGAATTAAAGCAGCTTGAATACGAAAGAGAGAGAGGAAAAAGAAAGAGAGAAAGAGAGAGGAAAAAAAGAGAGAAGAAAGGAAAACAGAAAGAATAGCCCTAGCAGAACAAAAAGAAAGAAAAGGGGAGATATAGATCAGGGAAAAATATAAAGAGAGAGAGTTTGAACTTCAGAAAATGGCCATGAAACATGACAGTCAGTTAAAATTGGCAGACGTAAAGGGAAATGTACAGTTGGTTGATAGTGATGAGGATAGTGAGAAAGAGCATCATAGTTGAAGGCTTTGTGGGGATCTATTTAAATATGTCCAAGCATTGCCAAGGTTTGATGAGAAGGAGGTAGAAACCGTTTTCATGTCTCTTGAGAAGGTAGCTAAACAAATGAAATGGCCACAGGACATGTGGGTATTACTGATTCAAACAAAGCTGGTAGGTAGGGCTAGTGAAGTGTTTGCATAACTACCGGAGGAGGTATCTGGGACATGTGAGGAGATGAAAAAATCCATCCTAGGTGCATTTGAACTCATGCCTGAAACCTACCGACAAAGGTTTAGAAATATAAGGAAAATTTTGAACAAACATACATGGAGTTTGAAAGGACCAAATAGAGTAATTTTGATAGGTGGATAAGGGCTTTGAAAATAGATCAAACGTATGAAGCTCTCAGAGAAATAATACTTTTGGAGGAGTTTAAAAATTCAATTCCTGATGTAGTGAGAACTCATGTGAAAGAGCAGAGGGTTAAAACTGCGAGATTAGCAGCAGAAATGGCAGATGATTATGAATTAATTCATAAATCAAAGTTTGGTTTCCAACATCAGTTTCAGCCTCTGAGGAATAGAAACTGGAGACATGAGACATGCTCAAGTGGTAAAGGTAAAGGTGATCTGATGCGAGATAATAAGGAGAGTGTACCTCAGACTAAAAAAGAAATCCAGGAGGGTGGAAAAGAAATGAAAAGTTTCAAATGTTTTTACTGTAATAAACTATGCCATGTAAAGTCAGTGTTGGTGGTTGAAGAAAAGCACTGGGAAGGCTGATATGGTAAAACATGATAAGACAGTGGGTTTGTGAAAGTGGTAAAGGAAAGCCCAAGTGAAGCGAAGGAGGAGCAAAAGATTGTACAGCCTGATCAAAAGGTGATTGATAAGAAGGTGCCAGATCTCTTTAAAGAATTTACTTTTGTGGGTCAAGTTTACTCATGTTTATCAGGAGGAGTAGGTAAAGAAGTCACAATTTTAAGAGATATGGGAGCTAACCAATCTTTAATGGTAAGAGATTAGGAGTTATGTAGTATGGGAAGAATATTGCCAGAAAAGGTGGTAATATGTGGAATTCAGGGTGAGAGGAGTAGTGTTCCATTATACACGGTAAGGTTGGAAAGTCCAGTGAAGAGTGGTGAAAAGATAGTAGGAGTAATAGAGAAACTAACTTGTTCAGGAATATAGTTTATCTTGGGTAATGATATATAGTGGGAGTGATGCCTACTGTGGTGGATAAGCCAGTGGAAAATCTGACAACTGAAGTGTTGAAGGACGAATATCCTGGGATTTTTCCAGATTATGTAGTAACAAGGTCGCATCGCCACAGGTTAAGACAAGAGGAGAAATCAAGGAGAGAAGATGAAGTTGAAGTGCAATTATCAGAAACATTTTTTTAAAATTTAGTGTACTCAATTCATTTTTTCCAATTAACGGGCAATTTAGAGTGGCCAATTCACCTACCCTGCACATCTTTGGGTTGTGGGGGCGAAACCCACGCAAACACGGAGAGAATGTGCAAACTCCACACGGACAGTGACCCAGAGCCGGGATCGAACCTGGGACCTCAGCACCGTGAGACAACAGGGCTAACCCACTGAGCCACCGTGCTGCATTTCAGAAACAATTTTTGATCAGATGGTTGAAAAAGAACAAGAACAGGTGGAGGATGAGGCGGATATTTATAGTTTAGGAAAATTGGCGGAGTTACAACAGAAAGATATAGAAATAAAACGGATGTATCAGAAAGCGTATACGGAAGAGAAATCTGAGTGTATACCAGAGTGTTATTATCGTAGAAGTGATGTCTTGATGAGAAAATGGAGACCTTAACATATGCAGGCAGATGAAAAGTGGGCAGAAGCTCATCAAGTAGTATTGCCGGTAGGGTATAGAAAGGAGGTGTGGCGAGTTGTACATGAGGTACCAGTGGGAGGTCATTTGGGAATAAGGAAAACTCAAGCTGAAATCCAGAAATATTTTTATTGGCCTGGACTACATAACAATGTAGTTACATTTTGTCAAATCATGTCACACATGTCAAGTGATAGTGAAACCTCAAGCAGTGATAAAACCAGCACCCTTAATACCCATTCCAGCGTTTGGGGAAACTTTTACAAGGGTCCTAATTGATTGCGTAGGACCGCTTCCTAAAACAAAAAGTGGAAATCAATATCGTTTGACTATAATGGATGTTTCTACTAGGTTTCCAGAGGCCATTTCAGTACGTCATATTACAGCTAAAAAGATTATGGAGGAGTTACGTAAATTCTTTACTAGATATGGACTATCCACAGATATACAATCAGATCACGGATCAAATTTTATTTCAAGGTTATTCAAAGAAGTTATGGATAGCTTAGGAATAAAACAATTTAAATCAACTGTGTACCATCCAGAATAGCAGGGAGTGTTAGAAAGGTGGCATCAGACATTAAAGACAATGTTGAGGGCTTAACGTCAAGATTATCCAGAAGATTGGGATAAAGGAATTCCATTCGTACTGTTTGCAATTAGGGATGCACCTAATGAGTCAACCAAATTTAGTCCGTTTGAACTAATTTTTGGTCATGAGGTAAGAGGACCACTTAAATTGATTAAGGAAAAATCGGTGAGTGAGAAATCGGAAATTACATTATTGGATTACGTGTCAAATTTTAGGGAACGATTAAATAGAGCAGGTGAATTGGCTAGACAACATTTTAAAGTTGCACAAAATGTGATGAAACGGGTAGCGGACAAGAAATCCAAAGTTCGTAGTTTTGCCAGTGGAGATAAACTTTTAGTATTGTTACCAGTGGTAGGCGAACCTTTAAAAGCAAGGTTTTGTGGACCTTATCAGATTGAAAGTAAATTAACTGAGGTGAATTATGTGGTAAGAACGCCAGATAGGAGGAAAACTCACCGAGTGTGTCATGTGAAAATGCTTAAAAGGTACTTTGAAAGGAAAGGAGAGAAAAAGGAGCAGATTTTAATGATTCTAACTCAGTGACGAACCAAACCCAGATGACTGAATTTGACATACCTCAAATTAAATTGGAAAATAAGGATGTTCTTATAAATTGGGATAAATTGTTGAGTTACCTTCCAAAGGAAAATCGGACTGACCTGAAAGAGTTATTGATATCACATGGGCATATTTGTGGAGATAAATTGGGAAGTACTAAATGGCTATACATGATGTAGATGTGGGAAATGCTGTTCCAATCAAACAACATCCACATAGACTTAACCCTTTAAAATTGGCACAGGTTAACAAAGAGATTGAGAGTATGCTTAAAAATGGCATAATTGAAGTGGGTTGCAGCCAATGGAGCTCACCCATAGTGATGGTACCTAAACCAGATAATCGGAATAACAATGCAAGGCTGTTTCACTGGAGTTTATTGTAACAGCCATTTAATTTAAAAATAGTACATATGGCAGGACGTAAAAACATGATAGCCGATGCTTTATCACAAATGTGATGAACGGAAGCAATTTCAGTTGGAGGAAGAATGAAAAAAATGGACTATATTATTATACCTGTTTGCATGTGTTGCTTTTTGAAACGAAAAAGTATATTTACTGTGTGCATTTCTTAAAGGATACTGAAAAGGTGAAAAATTAAACCATCTTGAAGTTGATGGGTTTTTTTTTCTTGGGGGGGGGGAGGTGTCATGTGAGAGTACCTTTAAGAAATGGGTGTTTATAAATGGGTGTCTATATATATCTGTAGTGAGAGTTCGTTTAATAAATGGGTGTTTATTACTGCAGTGATGTCAGAGAGTGGGTGGAGCTGGGCTGTCAGCTTTTTATGAAATGAAATGAATGAAAATCGCTTATTGTCACAAGTAGGTTTCAAATGAAGTTAATGTGAAAAGCCCCTAGTCGCCACATTTCAGCACCTGTTCGGGGAGGCTGTTACGGGAATTGAACTATGCTGCTGGCCTGCCTTGGTCTGCTTTAAAAGCCAGCTCTTTAGCCCTGTGCTAAACCAGGCCCTTTTACTTTCGTTTTAGGCTGTTTGCTACAGGGTGTGTTTTAGTTTCGTTTTCAGAGCTGGATATCTGCTTCACAGCCAGAAGGGGTATTAGTGTCTGTAATCTAAAGAATGTAAATTGATCCTTTGGTGATTTAAAACTAATAACTGCTCTCAGTAGTGACTTTAACCTGATGTGCTTCTGTTAAAAGTTCTTTTTTTAAAGTCTTATGGATGTTACAAGGACAGCTTAAGGATTACTTAGCGTTCTATTCTTTGGGGGTTGTATTTGAATTAATGGTTGCCAAGATGTTCAACTGTATGTTTTAAAAAGGTTAATTTGAGTTCATAGAATAAACATGGTTTTACTTTAAAAAAAAATATTTTCCATTTCTGCTGTACCACACCTGTACAGAGTGGCTTGTGTGCTCCCCATACCACAATCTAGTAAAAGTTGTGGGTCAGGTGAACTCCATGATACACTTTGGGGTTCTCTAAACCCTGCCCCATAACACCTGTGTGTGGCCAGATCACTACTCCTCTGCCCCCAACCTATGAAGGTTAGAAACACTATCTGTTAAATCCAGATACTCGGCACACCACCTCCATAAACACCCCAGAGCTGTTCCAGAGACTTTGCAATTGAAAAACTTGCAAAGATGACTTTAACTGCAATATGGGAGTCTGGCCCTTTAAATAATATTACCGTATTATACTAACAGGGCATCTTGCAGCTTCAGGTTTGTAATTGGCTAAATGAACAATGAAACAGCTGCCTGCACATGTGTTGGCCAAATTTGGAATCCTGGTGCACATCAGGTGGTTGGGATGTATGCCATCTGGATAATGATTCAAGGCTTTTCAGTGTATGTAGGGGAGGCCTTGTGTGCGCCATTTTCTTTCAGCAATACCGCAAGGGCCATGAAGGACTGGCCAGAGGTGCAGGCCACAAAGATGAAGCATTGCTATGTGAACAATGCTCCTTCTAAAGTTACATGGATGTGCAGTCAGTTGCAATCAGAAATGTGCTTCTCTTGAAATGAACAGACTGCGCATAAGCAATGTTTCCTTTAAGATATGCACAGCACAGTAAACAGAAGTTAGAGGAAACATTTATGCAAGGCAATTTCACTCACACCCAAAGTAAGGTTGTTTTAGCAGTGCAGATTTGTGGCCACTAGGATTTTTATTGAGAATTTGTAAATCTGTTTTTCCCTTACAGCAGCCAAAGGACCTTTTCCCCTATAGCCTGAGCTGAATTTACGAATCAAAGGTGTTCAAACATCAGTCTAAACCCACCATATCATTTAATCACCCTAGAATGCTGGATCTTATTCGATCTCTTATTTTTAAATTTTATTTGAGAAACAAACCATATATTCATGTTTTTGTACTGGCAACCATTTAATGCAGATTTTGGAATGCTGGTATCTGGGACAAATTGTATTAAATTAAAGGTGCTATGTGAATGCAGGTTATTATTCTGAGCCAGATCCTTTGTCACTGTGACAGATCTGAACACCAACTTAAAAACTTGAGGTAAAAAGAAAAACAACATTGAAATATGTGACCTTAATGTTAAAACTGAAGAAGTTAGAAATGTAACAGGTTTTAAGAAATATTTTGAGCAAAAACGTTTCTTGGCATGAAGAGGGAGCATCAGATACTGCTCTGCCAGGATATGCTGAACAGTAGCATTGAATGCAGCCAGTAGATTAAACAGAAGCCATGCCATGGGGACTCAAAAAACTTGGAAAGCCTTTTGTGATGTTGCGCCTCTTTAAACTGTGACTTTGTGTGATAACATTCAAACTTTCTTAAAAACTATATTTTATCACTGTTGATAATTAGAGCTTAGTTTGATTTAATTTAATTCAATTTCATCAAATAGCTGATGTTGTGGCCAGCAGTGAGATATACAGAGATTAGTGTAGAATACAGATGGGTGTCTCATTGTAAGGAAGAACTTGATGATTCTAATGACAAAAATCCCATGCGAGTTCTCAAGGTTTTCTGTGGGAATTAAATACCTCTGGTAATCAATAATGAGCATGTTGGCTGTACTACATAAATATATTCAGTTCAATTCTGGAAATTTGAGAAGTGGAAATTAGATCTACACTGCAGTATCCTTAAGAATTAGATAACATGCTATTAAAGATATTACTGAAGATATACTACATAAATACCAACTGTTTCCTGTTGCTGTTTTGCACAACCTCAGTAATAGCCACAGGTACAAACAAAGTTTTCACAAACAGATAATTTAGAAACCTTTCTTTGATTAGCAATTGAATGAGATAAATTATGCCCTTAAATGATTATGAGACTATTTGGTCATCATCAGAAATTGTAATTTCTTCTTCTTGTGCAGTACATTCTTGAGTGGGTTGGTGTTACTGTGGGATGACAGCTCAATCATTTTATAGAATTTTGGCTATTTGAAGGAAGAATGTATCATTTTATGATTGCGCCAAAGAGTTGGACAAAGTTCCCTTGTTCTTGAACAAAGTCTCAACTGCCTGATTCTGGTCATCTTTTCATAAAAACATAACAGGGAGGATGATGGGAGGGAAATGTCGGTACATGACAGCCAATGCTTTATACCAGCATCCTATTTGGGTCTTTGTTAAGTATTAGTTAACTACGTATTAGTTAATTCACAACAACGGCTCCAGGTTCAATTAAAATAATACTAGCTTGGCTAGAAGAATTTGGAATCTAATCTTGTACAGTGTTTTAAATGTAATAGGCAGAGAGTTTTTTGTCAACCATGGTAACTAGACTACACACAAGATTCAATCAAGACTTAAATTTCAGAACTTCAGTTAAGGAAATACAAAACTGGACAGCAAAAACCAGCTGGTTTGTCATGACTGTCCAATGTCAGCGTGGAAATTCCTTTCCAACCTCTAAAGGCAATCTAGCAAACTTCAGGATATCATAGTGACTCAGATATAATCACAATGACCCATCTGCCTTTTATTAAGAGAGATTCTCAACTCTCGTCCCCATTTAAATGTTTGAACTGAATCTGTAGAGATCGACTGTACCAGCAACTTCTTCCAGAATTCAGTGACTCTGCGAAAAGAACCATCCAGCATAAGGCTTATTTCTATGTTTTTGCCACTTCTAGTCATGTCCTCTGTAGCTCTCGAGTTTACCAGGCTCAATATCCTATAATTCTTTCATTATTTTGAAGACATCAGTTATGTGTCCTTGAGGTTTACATCCCCCCCCCCCCACAAAGTAAACAAAAATTTTACACGTCTGTCATGGCAACCAAGAGCCCCTAAACTAGTTAGCAATCCCAGTGCCTCCATATACCATGACTCCCTTCACAAAACCGTGCTGCCCCTCGTTAATACGTCCACTTGCTTCCGAATGGGAGTAGATCCTGTCTCGAAGAATTCTCTCCAGTAATTTCCCTACCACTGACGCAAGGCTCACCGGCCTGTAGTTCCCTGGATTATCCTTGCTACCCTTCTTAAACAAAGGAACAACATTGGCTTTCTCCAGTCCTCCGGGACAAGACAGTGAGGATCCAAAGATTTCTGTCAAGGCCTCAGCAATTTCCTCTCTTGCCTCCTTCACTTTAAAAAAAATAAAGTTAGAGTACCCAATTCATTTTTTTTCCAATTAAGGGGCAATTTAGCGTGGCTAATCCACCTAGCCTGCACATCTTTTGGGTTGTGGGGCGAAACCCACGCAAACACGGGGAGAATGTGCAAACTCCACACAGACAGTGACCCAGGGCTGGGATCGAACCTGGGACCTCGGTGCCATGGGGCTGCAGTGCTAACCCACTGCGCCACCGTGCTGCCTTGCCTCCTTCAGTTGAGCACAGTAAGAAGTCTTACAACACCAGGTCAAAGTCCAACAGGTTTGTTTCAAACACGAGCTTTCGGAGCACGGCTCCTTCTTCAGGTGAATGGAAAGGCCTGTTCCAGAAATGTTTATATAGACACAGTCAGAGATGCCCCGGAATGCGAGCACCTGCAGGCAATCAAATCATCAAAGATGCAGAGAGAGAGGTAACTCCAGGTTAAAGAGGTGTGAATTGTCCCAAGCCAGTTCAGTCGGTAGGCCTCTGCAAGTCCAGGCTTGTTGGTGGGGGCCGAATGTAATGCGACATGAATCCCAGATCCCGGTTGAGTCCGCATTCATGCGTGCGGAACTTAGCTATAAGTTTTTGCTCAGCAATTTTGCGTTGTCGCGTCTCCTGAAGGCCTCCTTGTAGAATGCTGACCCGGAGATCAGAGGCTGAATGTCCTTGACTGCTGAAGTGTTCCCCAACTGGAAGGGAACAGTCCTGCCTGTTGATAGTCGCACGATGCCCGTTTATTCGTTGTCGCAGTGTCTGCATGGTCTCGCCAATGTACCACGCTTCGGGACATCCTTTCCTGCAGCGTATGAGGTAGACTACATTGGTCGAGTCGCACGAGTATGCGCCGCGTACCTGGTGGGTGGTGTTTCCACGTGTAATGGTGGTGTCCATGTCGATGATCTGGCATATCTTGCAGAGATTACCCTGGCAGGGTTTTGTGGTGTTGTGGTTGCTGTTCTGAAGGCTGGGTAATTTGCTGCAAACAATGGTTTGTTTGAGGTTGCGCGGTTGTTTGAAGGCCAGTAGTGGGGGTGTGGGGATGACCTTGGCAAGATGTCCATCCTCGCTGATGATGTGTTGGAGGCTGCGAAGAAGATGTCGTAGTTTCTCCGCCCCAGGAAAGTACTGGACGACGAAGGGTACTCTGTCAGTGGTGTCCCGTGTTTGTCTTCTGAGGAGGTCGGTGCGGTTTTTTGCTGTGGCGCGGTGGAACTGTCGATCAATGAGTCGAGCGCCATATCCCGTTCGTACGAGGGCATCTTTCAGCATCTGTAGGTGTCTGTTGCGCTCCTCCTTGTCTGAGCAGATCCTGTGTATACGGAGGGCTTGTCCATAGGGGATGGCTTCTTTAATGTGTTTCGGGTGAAAGCTGGAGAAGTGGAGCATCGTGAGATTATCTGTGGGCTTGCGGTAAAGCGAGGTGCTGAGGTGACCGTCCTTGATGGAGACGAGTGTGTCCAAGAATGGAACTGAATTTGGAGAATAGTCCATGGTGAGTTTGATGGTGGGATGGAACTTATTGATGTCATCGTGTAGTCGTTTCAGTGATGTCTCGCCGTGGGTCCAAAGGAAAAAAATGTCATCGATGTATCTGGTGTATAGCATCGGTTGAAAGTCCTGTGTGGTGAGGAAGTCCTGTTCAAACTTGTGCATGAAGATGTTGGCATATTGAGGTGCAAATTTGGTCCCCATGGCTGTTCCGTGCGTCTGGATGAAGAATTTGTTGTCGAAGGTGAAGACGTTGTGGTCTAGAATGAAACGGATGAGTTGCAGAATTGCGTCTGGAGATTGGCAGTTGTCGGTGTTGAGGACTGAGGCTGTTGCAGCAATGCCGTCGTCATGGGGGATGCTGGTGTAGAGTGCCGAGACATCCATTGTGACGAGGAATGTTCCTGGTTCAACTGGTCCATGGGTGCTGAGTTTCTGTAGGAAGTCCGTCGTGTCGCGACAGAAGCTGGGTGTACCTTGTACGATGGGTTTTAAGATGCCCTCGATGTGGCCAGAGAGGTTCTCACACAGGGTCCCATTGCCTGAAACGATAGGACGGCCTGGTGTGTTGGCCTTGTGTATTTTCGGGAGGCAGTAGAGATCTCCAATGCGGGGATTACGTGGGATGAGAGCACGTAGGGTGTTCTGAAGGTCTGGATCTAAGGTCTTGATCAGTCTGCTGAGTTGGCGGATGTGTTCCTTGGTTGGATCTGCGGGTAACTGCCTGTAGTGTTCCTGGTTGTCGAGTTGTCGGTATACTTCTTTGCAGTAGTCTGTTCTGTTCAGTATGACGGTGGCCCCTCCTTTGTCTGCTGGTTTGATGACGATGTTGCGGTTGGTCTTGAGAGTGCGGATGGCGTTGCGTTGTGCTTGGGTGACGTTTGAGGCTGCCTTGTGATTGCGAGTGATGAATCTGGCATTGACACGACTTCTGACGGCTTGAGCATACATGTCGAGTCTAGGGCAGCGGCCTTCCGGAGGGGTCCAATTTGACTCTTTCCTTTTCGGTTGCTGCACTGCAGATCTCGCGGTCTGCTGTTCCGGTTCATTGGTCGTGTCCCTGGGTTCGCTGTCGGCCTCTTGGGGTCTGTGGAAGAATTCCCGGAGCCTCATTCGCCTGATGAATTCCTCCGTATCTGCCGCGAGACTGATGGGGTCCATTTTGGTGGTGGTGCAGAAATTGAGCCCTCTGCTGAGGACTTCGATTTCGTCTGGTTGAAGGGTGTAGTCTGACAAGTTGACAATGGATTTCCCTGTATTGTTTTCGACTGTTGTACCGGGAGAAGCTTGATTGCTGCTGGTGGTGATGCCAAGTTTCTCAAGCTTCCTGTTCTTGGTGTGCATGTAGGTGGCATAGTATTGCTGTCTCATCTGTTTGGCGGTGTTCCGCAGCTGGTCTGCTGTGTCCTGAGCGCAAGTTGAGAATATGGCCTCTCTCTTGGTTTCCAGGTTGCGTCGACTGCTGTAGAGTTGGTGTACGAGGTGTTTGAGGTGTTTGTGACAGAGGTGCGGTGGCAGAGTCTTTCAGCGTAGTCTGTGTTGTAAGTCGACTTGAGTGGGTTTTTGATCTGTAGTCCTTTCGGGATCTTGTCTGCTTTTTTGCATCTTTGTAGAAACTGAATGTCAGTGTCTATATGCGCGATCTTCCTGGAGATCCTCTCCACTTTGAGCCGGCAGTTTGCGGTGTCAATGGTAGCCATGATGTGGAGATGCCGGCGTTGGACTGGGGTGAGCACAGTAAGAAGTCTTACAACACCAGGTCAAAGTCCAACAGGTTTGTTTCAAACACGAGCTTTCGGAGCACGGCTCCTTCTTCAGGTGAATGAAGAGATCCGGGTCAGCATTCTACAAGGAGGCCTTCAGGAGACGCGACAACGCAAAATTGCTGAGCAAAAACTTATAGCTAAGTTCCGCACGCATGAATGCGGACTCAACCGGGATCTGGGATTCATGTCGCATTACATTCGGCCCCCACCAACAAGCCTGGACTTGCAGAGGCCTACCGACTGAACTGGCTTGGGACAATTCACACCTCTTTAACCTGGAGTTACCTCTCTCTCTGCATCTTTGATGATTTGATTGCCTGCAGGTGCTCGCATTCCGGGGCATCTCTGACTGTGTCTATATAAACATTTCTGGAACAAGCCTTTCCATTCACCTGAAGAAGGAGCCGTGCTCCGAAAGCTCGTGTTTGAAACAAACCTGTTGGACTTTGACCTGGTGTTGTAAGACTTCTTACTGTGCTCACCCCAGTCCAACGCCGGCATCTCCACATCATGGCTATCCTTCAGTTGATACACCTTTTTGAAAAAATGTATGACTATCAGGTTATAATTTGTGCTCTGTTATACCTGACTTTATGATGTATTTATCTTCACTCATTTAACTGTAGTACAAATTAAACACTCACTTAACCAGGTTATCATATAATACAGTAGTAACAACTGAAACGCTGGAAAGCTTTAACAGGTTACGCAGCATCTGTAGCCAGAAAAGCTTTTCAGGCTGCATCTATTATCAGAACTAGACTGGTTAGAGCTTAACTGGAACAGTGGCAAGTAAAGGGGGACAGGAGCATTTTTTAATGAGTTTTGCGATTGGATGAAAAACAGGCGATGAATTACAAGAGGAGAGAGATGAATCTTAGAATTACTTCAATTATTATGCACACATCCAGCAGATACTGAACCCTAAAAGTCGCTGTTGACAATATTAGTGGACAAACTTGAAGTTTAAATTAAATTTCTTGATCCAAACTTTTAGCATAGATGCAAACCCATTTAAAATAAACAGGCTGACATCTAGATAAATCAAGGCAGTGCAGTGATTAGCACTGCTGCCTCATGGCACTGAGGTCCCAGGTTCGATCCCGGCCCCGGATCACTGTCCGTGCAGAGTTTGCACATTCTTCCCGTGTCTGTGTGGGTTTCACCCCCACAACCCAAAGGTGTGCAGGGTAGGTCTATTGTCCACACTAAATTTCCCCTTAATTAGAAATATGAATCGGGTACTTTAAATTAAAACAAAATCTAGATAAATCTAGCACCATTAATTGCACCAACAGTAATTTCTGTTTGCAATTTCCTGAACAGTATAAAATGAAACCCGTTGCACTTTAATTGAAAAACAATTTTCAAAAATAGTGATCCTGCATTAGTTTTCAAATTTAATATATTGTATAGTACACACACTTCTTGTATCACAGGCAGTATATCATCCTGACTGAAAAATACAAAAGGTACCCTGAATAGTGGTTCATTTTCTTCAAACGTCCCATTAATAAAAAAGATGATTACATTACCAAATTAATAATGGCTTAAAGCAAAAGGAATTAATATGGAGAGAAAATTGAGAAACAAAATGTGCATCCAGAGGATGTGTGTGAATGGTTACAGCAACCAAAGCATACAAAGCTACGGACCAATTAGAATAATTGAATAGATAGATGCTTGATGGCCGGCAAGGACACGATGGCTGCCGTGTCTCTTTCTGTGCTGTAAAACTCTTATGACTCCATAATAACTTGCATTAACCTCTTTAAAACAATGTGGAAAGCCAGGTCACCAGGTACTGGTTGCGGAGATGATTAGGATGTCTTGGAGGGAAGTCCCTTTCGAATGTTGAAGAACAAAAAAAACATGCATGCACTCTTTCAGCAAGGGTTGAAAGATAATGACCTAGAATTGAAACCTGGCAATTATCTCAGACAAAAAAAGGGGTACATTTATATCGCATTTTTCATAACCATCAACATCTCAGGATAATAAAGTATGTTTATTAGAACTTTTTCATAGCAATCACACAAACCAGGACAATAGAATGCAAAAAATTAGAAGCCAATATAAAAGTAAAAGAAACACATAATTAACTTAAATTCTAAAACTAACTTAAACCCCCTAACAACTGACGGTGACCAACGCCTTAAAAAAGGAAACAAATGGTTGCCATCTTAGACAGAACCTCTCCACCGACCCCAAAAGTGAATTTGACTTCCTCCAAGTGTAGGAATGACATTAAGTCACCCAACCAAGCAGAGGCACTGGGCAGGAATGGGAGACTTCCAACCAAGCAATACTCACCTCCCGGCTATCAACGAGGCAAAAGAGACAACATCCGCCTCTACTGCAGACTGAATCACCGGAGAATCCGACACCCCAAATATGGCCACCAGCAATCATGGGTCTAAATCCACATGGTGCATCTCCAAAATGGTATCAAAGAATGAAGCCCAGAAGCCTGCATGTTTTGGGCGGGGCTAGAACATGTGTGTGGCTGGCTGGGTTAAGAGAATAGCGTTTACACCTATTCTCAATATTTGGGAAAAACCCCTGCTGCCCAATGGCGCCGAGGTCCCAGGTTCGATCCCGGCTCTGGGCACTGTCCGTGTGGAGTTTGCACGTTCTCCCAGTGTCTGCGTGGGTCTCACTCCCACAACCCAAAGATGTGCAGGCTAGGTGGATTGGCCAGAGTAAATTGCCCCTTAATTGGAAAAAAATAATTGGGTACTCTAAATTTATATTAAAAAAATATTTGGGAAATATCCACTCATCCTTGCTCTACTCCAGTGCGTCCTGTGTAACACCTCAAACTGAATTAGGCTCAACTAAGCACATGAGGACGTGGGGCTGACCCTGTAAGGGCCTCATTCCAAACCTCACCAGTAAGATGAGGACCCAATTAACTTTCCCATTTCATCCTCACACTGTTTAACGGAGCAGAATCAGATGAGACAATATGGCCGTATAAGTCAGAAATAGACCCCTTGCCAGGCTGAGCCAGGGAAAGAATCCTCTTCATCAAGGAAGGTGGTTGGAAAGGAAGGAAAAATCCACGAGAAGTCACAAATTTAAAAATACCAAAAAAGGCTGGAGGTGGGCAGCTGGAATTTATCAGCTAACTCCTTAAAACTAGCAAACCACCCCAAAATACACGCGACCCTTCCCTTCCCTAGATTTAAATGTTGGTCCAAACCAGAAGGTAGGAAACGGTACTTTTTGCAAATGGGGCTAGAAAAAGACAGGGGAAGGAGCTTAAAATGCTATCTAACTATTTCCAACTTCTGAGAGAGAACACTACTGGGTTTGAAGAAAATCTAGCGGGGTAAGAGGGCAATGGTGCAGTGACTATGACAAGGAGAGTAGTAGTAGTGCAAGTGCGAGCCTCCATTTGTCCCCAAATAGAATCGGGGTCACTGATCCACAACAGAACTTTTTAAAATGTTAGTGGCCCAGTAAAAGAACAAATTGGAGAGGGCCGAGCACCCCGTCTATCTTTTTGGACAAACTGAGATGATCTTACAGCCATTACGGAAACATGGGCCGGGATTCTCCGATCCCGCGGCGGGTCGGGGAATCCCCTCGGAACAGTGACCATAATATATTAGAACACAGCATTCAGTTTGAGAGTAAGAACTTGGGTCAGAAACAACTGTGCTGAACTTAAATAGGTGTAATTAGGAGGAACAAGGGTAGAGTTGGTTGGACTGGACTGGGAAAGTGATTTAGCAAAAAAGTGATCAGCAATGGCAGGCGTTTATGAAAATAGTTCATGACTCACAACAAAGATATATCCCAGTGAAGGGGAATAATTTTGGGAAGGATAAAATCAACCCTGGTTAACCAAAGGAGTTAAGGATAGTACTAAACTGAAACAAAAAAATATATACAAGTGGCAAAGATCAATGTAAGCCAGAGGATGGGGAAAGTTTTAAAAAACAAAAGATGAACAAAAAAATAAAAAGATAAATTAGGGTAAACTAGCAAGTAATATAAAAATAGACAGCAAGAGCTTCTTTAAATATATTAAAAGGAAGAGAGGCCAACATGAAGATAGGCCCCTTAGAGAATAAGACTGGGGAAATAACAATGGGGAACCATGAAACGGCAGAGTTAAATAAATACTTTGCGTCAGTCTTCAAGGTGGAAGACACTAACAACATTCTAAAGATACTAAATGATCAAGGGGCAAAGGGTGGCGTGGGGAGGGTGGGGGTTGGGTGGAAATGAATGCAATAATCACTAGAGAAAAAGGGCAACAAATGGGGCTGAAAGCCAATAAGTCCCTTGGTCCTGATGAGTTCCACCGTAGGACATTAAAGGAAGTAGCCACAGAGATAGTGGATGCGCTTTTGTAATCTTCCAAGAATCCTTGAATTTTGGAAAGTCCTAGAGGGTTAGATACCTAGGTTCACCAGTGACATTACCACAATGCGACTATCTCCCCCATTATTAGAATAATCAATTCTAGAGATAAAAAAGGCATATTGAAGGTTTCAGCTACCGATAAGCTGGAATTGATGTTATAGAGGTGGACAGTAGGCAGCTTTAATGATGGTTAGGGTATGTAGTAATAAGCTCAATGAGATCAAATATAACAGTAAGGTTACAATCATTCTGGCTCAGTGTCAAGACAGTTGTCAGAGAAAGGGATAAAGTTGATGGCGAGGAGCAGGCCAGCAGCACGGTTCGATTCCCGTACCAGCCTCCCCGGACAGGCGCCGGAATGTGGCGACTAGAGGCTTTTCACAGTAACTTCATTGAAGCCTACTCGTGACAATAAGCGATTTTAATTTCATTTCATTTCATTTCCAAAGGAGTTTGCGATGGCGCCTGAATACAATGGCTTGTATTCAATGGCTCCCAATTATTAATTTGAAGAAATTTCTCCTCATCCAATATTGGATTCTGATAAGTGGTCTGCTAACTTAGAGATGGAGGGAGGGGCAGGTCTGTGTTTCATCGGCGTACCTATGGAAACTGATGCTGTGTTTTCAGATGATATCCAGAAGGGCAGCGCGTAGGTGAGAAATAGGAGGGAGCCACGGATAAACCCTTGTGGGACACCAGAGGTAAAAGTGGAGAGTGAGAACTGAAACCACTGCAATTGAAACTCTAGCCATCAAAGGGTAAATAAGAATGGAATCAAACAAGAGCAGCCACACCTAGCTGGACTGGAGACGTTGGTATCGAATTTTGTCAACTTTGTCAAAGGCTGCAGACTGGTCAAGGATCACAAGAAGGAAGAGTTCACCTTTGTCACAATCAACGAGGATGTAATTTATGACTTTGACAAGAGCAGTTTCAGTTTTATGACAAGAATGGAAACATGGTTGGAGGAATTTAAAAAAGGAGTTCCGAGGAAGATGGGACACATTCACTAGGGGCTTTTCACAGTAATTTCAATGAAGCCTACTTGTGACAATAAGCGATTATTATTATTACACACTTCAGTGGAAACGGGGGTTTGAGACGGCCGACTCAGCTGGTTAAGAATTTTTTTTAAGAAGGGTAATGATAGCAGATTTGAAGGAGAGGTGGGCAGAACTGAGGCAAGGGAATGATTGATATCATTAGTTTACATGTGGTCTAGAAAGAAAAGTTGGCTTGTCAATAGTTTAGTAGGAGATGGGGCAAGAGAGCAAGAGTTGGGTCTCATCAAGATGATGGCCATGGAAACATTATGTGGGGACTGGAGTAAAATATAGAAATTTGGGGTTAGGGCAAGGAAGAACCTTAGTTGAAGCTAAGCCCAGTGGGCTAGAGGGAGGCAGCTGTGCTTCTGTATTTCCTTATATTCAAAGAGATGAGATATTTAGGGGTCACATTTAATTGCCATATACATGTGTACCTATCTTTACTTCAATGACTCAAAACCGTTTTGATTAAAAGTATTGGATGTGTGAAGTGGGCGTGTGAAGTAGTATGATGGAGTATTACATCATCCCTTTGATCAATCAGAAGCACAGACCACCATTCTCCAATCATTCATGCAAGATTAGATTAGTTGTTTCTGTAAAACGAGCAGGTCTTGATAAGATGAATGTTGAGCATCACAGACTTGCTGCTCTTATGTTTTAATATATATATTTATTCAACTTTTCCCATTTTTACAAATAATGCAACAAACCCTCAAAATTCATGCAGTACAGCATAAATACTGTGTACACAAATACAGAAAAAAACAGGATTAAACTTGGTGCTTCTGTTGAGACCAAGAAAAACAATGAATGGATAAACTGGAGAATCAGGGAAAAGAGGTTAAAGCCATGAAAACATAATGAAAATGGTGCATACATTCACGTGTAGCGATTGCTCATACAGCCAAAGAAATATAGGATAAGATTTTCGTGCCCAGGTCGACATGCACCCAAAATGTACCTCTCTCAATTCCATTTATATCAGAGGCACTAGTGAAACTTTATAACATCTTTTTCTCGGATAAGGGACCGGCCTGTATTGTTGCAGGATCCAGTGAACAATTCTTTAATCCCAAAATAAAGAAAAAGAAATACGAAAAGAATTTGAGAAGACCTTAGTTTTAAGAAGATACAAACTTCAGACGTAACAAATCCCCAAAATCTAGTACAGTACAGTGATCATTATTCCACATAAAAGATAAAAGAATACCGAAACAAGGAGGGGATCTCAGGATAACAGGATGACAGAACAAAGCCGTGAACACATGGCTCCCGTGGTACGTCCTCCTCCATATAGCAACCAAGGATTCTTACACCATGCCAAGACTCGCAACACAACAGACCTCACTCCTCTCCATCCAAATCAGAGGCATTGTTCAGTCCCTGCCAATTTCACCGACAAGGAGAAGAAGAAGCGTGAAGACACCCATCAACTGGTTATCTTGGAGGCAGCTACAACCCTTCTCCTCCCAACAGGATGAGGGAAGCCTTCCTGAAAAGAAATCAGAGTCCGTTCCAGTGCCTCTTCCAGCAAAATAAAGAAAGAAAACGCCAGAAGAAAGGAACACCAGGACTAGCCCCAAGGATTCTTGCATTATAGGTAGACTCACAACACAACAAACCTCACTCCACTCCAGTCAAATCCGAGGCATTATTCAGGCCCCACCATCAATGGAAAGCTTAAACCATTCTTCATCAAGGGAACACCACCATCAAGGAGAAGAAGAATTGTCAAGGTACCTTACAGCAGGATATCTCAGGCAAAATGACAATTCTCCTCCTCCTGACAGGATAAGGACTATCCCCAGAACCAAATATAACAAATCAGAGCCTGTATCAGCACCTCACCTACCCAAAAAGAGGAAACCATATAGTAAAGAGAGGAACACAAGGATTAGATAATAGACGTCTGACATTGTATACTTTCGCAGAAAGTTACCAGGAACAGAGCAGCGTAACTTCATATGAAATAGGATACTGCCCCCCCCCCCCACCCCCCACACCCCAAAGCCTCAAGAAGGACAACAGTTTTAACGCCCTCATATAAGACCACTTGGACGAGGATGACTTACCCCTCCATCCAGCCCGATCTCCAACCGTAACAATGTTGAACCAGAGTACTCAGACTTGTACTCAGGCTCCACAGCCAACAGGATACTACATCCCCAGAGAAGTAAATCTGAAGTCTAGAAACTGCCAAAAGGGACATCTCAGGGGAGGGTGGCCTACTCCCCTGCCCAATGTACCCTCCACCTTACCCGGACAAACGTAGTTATTACTCCCCTGACCTACTCAAGCAAGCTAAATTAGGATCAACGACAAACTAGAATAGGGTCTGACATGCCAAGGATATTCCATCCATCCAGAGTTTTATCGAAGCCCCTGAACCTCCACCATGTCATTGCCCGGTTGCTTCCAACACGGAGGACAAGACAAAATAAGACTAGAGGTTGGGGTCTCCGATAGATAGACCCCAGGCCTTAAAGAGCAGATGCAATTCGCCCTGTCAAACTCGAAATGCCCAACCTTCCAAATCTAGATTGTGAAAGTATGACAGCTAGTTCTCAATTTCGGCTGGGTGTTCCGCCCCAGGTCCCTTAATAGGACGGGTGCAGAAATACTTACTTTCCAGCCCATTTCCCTGAATCAACCAGGATGTTTGACATAGCATGCAGCAGGATTTCTAAGGACAGAAGGCGAGCCCCCACCAAGAAAACTGCCTTATCGACTGACGGGATTTTCTTCTCCGCTTCATACATTCTCTTGAGGATATCTTACAATTCATAAATATGCACACGAATGATTTGTGCTGGGAAGCCGAGACCATTGTTCACAACTTCACTCACAATGGCAGCTATCATCTTGACACCAATGGCATCGTTGAAGCGTAGGTCCGTCCGTCAGTAAAACCGCAAACTGGGCCCCATTCTGGCCATCTCCAACTGCCTCAATCAACCACGGATTTTCATGTTTAGCTCAGCTCCCCATCGCCAAACTTTAACTATGATCTTCCAGGAACATTTCACAGATCATACACATCAGGATCAAATAGTTACGGGATGTGCATCAGGATTAAAAAAAGGACTAAAAGATGAGTGGTGACAGAGTTTGTAAAATGGCAGCCGCTCCTTTGTTCACATCACATGACCCCCCCCCCATCCTTCAAATCTAGATTGTGAACGTATGGCAACCAGCTCCCCTCAGGAGACTGGGCGCACAAACATGCGTTCTCCAGCTCCATCTCCCCAAATCAACCAGGATGTTCGACATACATGCAGCAGGATTTCCAAGAACTGAAGGTGAGCGCCCACCAAGGAAACTGCCCTATCGACTGATGGGATTCACTTCTCCGCTTCATCTATTCCCTTCAGGATATCTCACAATTCATCAATGTGCACACCAATAATTTGTGCCAAGGAGCCGAGATCATAGTCCACAACTTCACACTCAATGACAGCCATAAACCCAACGGCAACAGCATCGCCAAAGCATTGGCCTGTCCACCAGCAAAACCGCCAGTGAACTGGGCCCCACACCAGCCATCTCGACTGCCTCAATCAACCAAGGAATTTCATGACATAACAGCTCGCCAATTGCCAAAATCTAACCAAGATCTTCCAGGAACATAAAATAGATCATACACATCAGGATCAAATAGTTATGGGCTGTGTTTCAGGATTAAAGAATTAAAAGATAAATGGCACCAGAGCTTGCAAAAACACAGCCGCTCCCGTGCTCACATCACGTGACCCACCCCCCTCTCATATTTTAAACTTCAAATCAAAAAAAGCCTAATCTGGGAAATGCAGTGTGTATATGTGTATCTCTTCATGTAAGTGTTTAGATTATTCTTTGCAATAAAGTGACAGCTACCTTTTTCTATTTTAACAAGTTTGTCTGAACCTTCAAATCTAAATATAGACTTCCCATTTTCTGATCTTCGATCTTCCAAAAATAGGAAACATTTAACAAATCACCTAAATTCCATATTAGTGCACACTAATGATGGTATGTATAAATAAAAACAGTTGGAGAAAGAATTAAAAATAACGGGCAGGATTCTTCGATCCCCAGCCGGGTCAGAGAATCGCCGGGGGGGGCGGCGTGAATCCCACCCCCGCCGCCCGCCGAAATCCCCGGCCCCGAAGATTCGGCGGGGGCGGGAATCGCGCCGTGCCAATCGGCGGCCGCTCACAGCGGCCCCCCCGCCGATTCTCCGACCCGTGATGGGCCAAAGTCCCGCTGGTTCTTTGCTAGTCCCGCCGGCGTAAATTATACTAGGCCCCATACCGGCGGGACCTGGCGGCGCGGGTGGGCTCCGTGGTCCTGGGGGGGGGGCGATCTGGCCCCGAGGGGTGCCCATGGTGGCCTGGCCCACGATTGGGGCCCAGCGAACCACGGGCGGGCCTGTGCCGTGGGGGCACTCTTTTCCTACGCATCGGCAGTGTCAGCCTCCGCGATGGCCGACGCATAGGTGAACCACCTCCCTGCGCATGCGTGGGGATGACGTCAGCAGCCGCTGACGCCCCGCGCATGCGTGGATCCGCGCCGGCCGGTGGAGTCCCTTTGGTGCCCGACGGGCACCAAAGGCCTTCCACGCCGGCCGGCGGGGCGCAAACCACTCCGGCGCCGGCCTAGCCCCTGAAGATGGGGAGGATTCTGCACCTTTGGGGCGGGCCAACGCCGGAGTGGTTCTCGCCACTCCCTCCCGCCGGGACCCCCTGCCCCGCCGGGTACAGGAGAATCCCGCCCAATAAATCTAGCAGAGCTGTTGAAAAAAGTGTAAACAGCCGTCTCAATCATTACTGTGGAACAAGAAGAGAATTAGCAATATAATTTTATTCAAGGTGAACTAAATCCAAATGAAAAATTAAGTTGAATTATTGTAAGCAAGGTTACACAGCCCTATAATTGTAAAATGAAAAATAAAATGACAAAATGGTTCAGAAATTACACTACAGACTGTACTGTGGACAGCTGAGATAATTAACCAAGGCCTCATCTTCCTTCTGAGGTGAACTCAAAATATTCCATTATAGTATTTGAAAATAGTAAACAGAAACATTGCGAATCAAAAAGATCAACCTCACCATGAGGTTTCACTAAGTGGCCAGGACAGGCAAAAAACATTTTGATGGACAGATAATCACTAATTTAACCTTTTTGACAAGATGTGCTGGTTTTAACTTTAGGGGTTTCGAATCATATTCTGTAGCATCCAGCATCGTCATCTAATCCTATTTTAGATTGCTAATTTGGTGACAACGACAACAGATTTTGATTTGATTTATTGTCACATGTACCAAAGTACAGTGAAAAGCATTTTTCTGCGGATGAGGGAACGTACACAATACGTATAGTAGACAAAAGAATAATCAACAGAGAACATTGACAAATTTCTTGTGCATTGGGGGAAAAAACCTCTCATTCATACAGTACCTTTCATAACCTCAAGAAATGCTAAAGTGCTTTCCAACAAATTAAATACTTTTAAAGTATACTAATATAGCAAAACATCGCAGCCAATTCGGGCATGGCAAAAAGCAATGACATATATGACCTCATCATCTGTTTTAAGTGTTAGTTGAGGGATAACTGTAGGCCAGGAGAGAACACCCCTGTTTTTCTTCAAACTGTGGGATCTTTTATATTCATCCAAGAGAGCAGACGGGACCTTAGTTAATCGTCTCAGGTCAAAGATGGAAACTCTGACCGTGCAGCCCTCCTTCAGTACCGCATTATGTTTATTGGCATGCACTTTGAATTATGTGCTCATCTCTGGAATTGGACTCAAATCCACAATCTACTGACATACCAGCTTCTGTAGAGAGACGATCAACGTCAACTATGGCACTCTTTCCTTTGAGTCAGGTGGCTGCAACACCAATTCAGCTCAGGGATTTATTTCTGTTTAATTTGAGTCAGATTCAAATTCAGATATGCGGCTCACAGAACCCGCATCAAAATTCTGAATCAGACATGAAATTAAATAATCCCTAGACAGACCAGCACATCAAACAGCAAGGAGAACAGCATTATGCCAAATAGATCACATTCTCCAACAGTACAACTTTAAAAAAATACATTAGTGCCTAAACTGCCTCTGCTATGTTTGTCATTCTTCCCAACACTGAAGCAGTGGAATTACCATGGGAGCTGTGCATCAGGGACAATTTAATCCCAGTCTTCGCTGCTGTTGTTCAATTTCCTGACGTGGTTAACTCCTGGGATTAGCTCCAGTGCCACTAATCCAATTCCTCTAGAAGGTTCTTTCAATATTTCTGTTTGTCTTTTAAAGACTGACACGAAAAGCCTTACTTTAGAAATAGTCTTGAATTAGAGGAACAAACCATATTTATTTACACCAAAAACAAAAGGTATGCATCACTTGCAGAACTTGAAGAAGCATTACTTTTAGTATAAAAAGATCAAAAGATTAGTTAAGAATCAAAGAATCTTAACCTTAAGAACATGCCGATGCAGGAACTTTAATACCTGCTGATTTAATGTGCTAAATTAACTCAAGTCTGTGCTGTAATATTCCTAAACCATGCAGGTGGCATCCTGATGAAACATAAGGCAGAATCTGGTTGTGGCATGGGGGGAGGGGAAGGGGGGGGGGGTTCCATCTGCTGGCTTGATAGCCAACAAGGCCTGTGTGCCTCTTTTCAAGAAGGCCAAATCAGCAGCGGGCTTTCCCCTGGAAAAAAAGACCCCAAGAGCAGATGTATCGCCTACTGAGAGGTGTCAACAAAAGGCTAGTGAATAAGTGGAAGCTCTTGGACTCAGCTGCACCACTGGGGAGATGGTGGGTGCTGCCGAAACCTTAGGCTCCAAAGTCCCAGGTACGTGATGTGGGTGTGCTGATTGCAGGGAGCAGCAGGGTTGGCAGCAAGAGTAGTGATTGGCTCGCAGCAGGTACCCCACGATCCGTACCCAATGCTGTGTCCCCTGAGTAAACACTGACGGCCTTTTGCCTTTGATTAAGGGACACCACCCACCCTGCCAGTTTTGCAGCTGTGCATGCTGCATGTCAACAGGTGTGCCCACCAGAGTTAATTACAGGAGCAACGTGATGGAAAACCACAAATGGTCATTAATTGGGAACTTAAGGGCCCCTTAATAGGCATTTTGGCGAGAAATTCAGCCATAGGCCCTCCCACCTAGAATTCTGGTGGAAGCAGAAAGGTGATAGGGTTCTGGTACACCACCAATCCGTCTGCCCTTTTGTCTCGTAGCTCTATATTGGGGAAAGCACAAGATTCAACCCATTGAGTTGAGATATTATGGAAAGAGGCCATTCGACCATCAAGTCATGGTAGCTCTCATAGTAATCTAGTCAATCCCATTTCCCCACTATCCCTATGGCACAAGTTTATTTGCCTCAAGTTATCATCCAATTTCCTTTTGAAATCATCATTTGTCTCCTTCCACTAACCCCATAGGTGGGAAGTTCCAGGACATTGCCACTTCTTGAGTAAAAATGTTCCTCCTCACATCCCCCTGTATCTCTTGCCCAAAATCATACATTGGAGTCCTTTATCATAATGCATTTACAGTCACGTGATAATTTCCCATTCATGTTCAATCTATTGATATGAACAGGATGCAAAGTTTGCACATTCTCCCCATGTCTTCATGGGTCTTAGCCCCACAACCAAAGATGTGCAGGTAGGTGGATTGGCCACACTAAATTGCCCCATAATTGGAAAAAAACAATTGGGTACTCTAAATTTAGTTAAAAAAATTAACAGGATGCAAAATTTTTTTTTAATGAGATCCTTGGATAATTATTCTGGATTCTAATTTTACTCAAACTAGCTAATAAACTGTAGCCATCTTAGACGACCACCTGCAAAGGACCATGGGAATTATGACCAACCCAGGACTCAGACAGATACAGAGCCTATGTGTATCTGAAACACAGGTAACCAGGCCTGATCGAAACTCCTGCTCGTTTGCATTTCAGTGGCCCATTTTCCCAGAACAATAGGACTCCAATCAAGCAACCGGTACAGCCACAGACTGATCAGCGCTACTCCCTTTACTCAGAAAGCCCAACTGCCAAAGTCAATGACCGCTAAGGACCTGCCCAGCTACCAAGGCACCCTCCCCTTTATTGGCCGAAATCGAAGACAGTGATCAGAGCCCTGTCGAACTATTGGGTCCAAGGTTATGGACCGTCCCATAGAGCGTGAAATACCAGAGGGATAAAAAAAGAGCACAGCCATTTGTTCTGTCTCTTTTGGATCCGGCCTGTGCCATGCCAAATGTAGTAGGAACAGCCAGCCAAGTTCAAGACCAATGATTGCTACCTGATGGATGAGCACAGCAGAGACAGAGCCACTTTCTTTGAACCAGCCAAGTGAAATCCAGATAAAGGCCTTATCCATTTGCACAGTGCCAGTTGCCCTGAAGTTAAATATAGGTTATCGTAACTGATAGTTGTAGTTTAACTCGTAGTAGATATTGTGTTTGCATGTCAAGGTAACTCTTGTGTATGTAAATAAACCATCTTTTGAATTAACTAACTGGTTGTGTGGTCATTTGATCGATATAAGGGAAGGCTTGTGGTTCACCAACATCAATAATATTAGCAACAGTATTGGCAACGCTGTTGGGATCGAAAAACAGTCAACATTATTGGCGACCTCTGTTGGGACTCGATTAGAAGTGACTTTGTCACTCCGAGAGAACGCACAAACTTTGAGTCCAATTGAATCCAATTGCGAGAAAGAGAAAGAACCACAAGTGCAAGTCCCATATCGACCAAATAACCGAATATGTACTAACCCCATGCGTAACTAACAGGAAGAGTAAGGTAAACTCGTTAGAATTGTGTACAACTATCGAGGGATTGTGAGCTGGAAAATAGCTTAGGCCATATCCGCTGTTCAAATCGCCGCCTTAGTCCCCTGTACAAAATTAAAAGTAGAGAAAGAGGTAAGAGAAGTAATGGCCACTAAAGCAATGGAAAGATTGATGAATCCACAGGAACCCGAGGTTGCAGCGACCAACAGAGAAGAGCAATGCCCCATATGGGAGGAAGAGTTAAGGAAATACTTAAAGGGGAAAGGATGGCCCCTTTTGTTGAATTTTTGCGCTAATGATGAGTCAGATCAAGGAAAGATAGGACAGACTTGGTGGGAGAACCTAAGCAAGGTCCACAAGAAAAATGTAGGGAAAGTCAGAAAGCCGATGGCAATAGTGACCTGTTTGGCACAGTTGCGAGGCACAGAGGAGGTCATGAAGACGCTCCATAGGCAGTTAATTGAGTAGGAAGAAAAGGAGGGAAGCAGTAATGAAAGCAAGAAGATAATTGAGCAACTCCGGGAACAGTTAGCAGCTGAGGATAAGGAAATGGCCGATGTAAAACGTGCACATCAAACTTGTCAAGTTCACTTTAGTGGCTTCCAGTGCCAGTATGATAAAGCCTACCAGGATACACAGCGAGCAGTCCTGGAAAGAGAGGAAACAGAACAACAGGTCACCCAGCTAACTAGCAAATGCGCAGAATTAAAAGCAGCTATGAGAGCGATCCACAGCTCTATTAAGGAACAGAGACAGAGCACCGTTGACCATGCTAAATGCCGATAGCAGATAGAAAAGTTACAGTCGCTACTCTCAGTACAGAATGGCTTCAGGGACACTTTCGGGCAGGATTTAGATGAGGAAGATGCTCCCGACTGGCAAGAGTTAAACAAAAGCGCCCTAAAATACGTAGAGGACACGGGAAATCAAAATCGAGCCCCCCACGCCCCAAAAAGAAAAGCACCCACACCACTGACTGCACAGGCAGTACATACCCCCACTCACAATTCAACCCCGATCTGATGAATCCAGTTACCACACAACGCAAGTCATCGGATCAGGATGAGCCTGATATCGTTTACAGCACCCCACTATCTATAACCCAATTAAGAGAAGCTTGCACAAAAATTAGTCCATTCCAGCCCACCGCAGACCCGCACAGCTTCTTTGAGGAGGTGCGCCAACAAAATGTACGGCCGAGATGAGAGAGAGGAAGTAAAGCTAAGCCTTAGCCAGTCTGCAAGGTCAGCTTTGTCAGAACCCTAAAATGTAGCAGGAGGAACCCTACAGGAAATGAAAACAGCCATATTAGATGCCATTGGGTATAACAAAGGAGATCCAGTCGAGGGTTTAAATCACTGCCAGCAAAAGAAGGGAGAACATCTGACCACATTTGCTGGTCGCCTATGAATTCATTTCATGGCAGTCTACGGATAACTGAACCGCACTCACCTAAATGAGGAGGACACCACTAAATGGTCCCGCACCTTAGTCTCGCATGCCACAGACAGAGGTCAAAAGGCTTGTGTGAACTAAGACCCCGCAAACCACACACACAATGAAGTTTGGGTATTGAAACGACTTTCTAGAGCATGGGAACAAACCATACACCGACAGACAGATCAGGACGAGATAGAAGCAAACGTGCACCCAGTTAAGACTAGCCAGGGCCCAGCATGGATAAACGAGGGACAGCACCCCAGAGCACAAGCACCACGAGGTTGTTACAATTGTGGCCACATGGGACATTACGCCCGCAATTGCCCACAAAACCCCCCGAACCAGCACCAGGACCAACAACCAAACCCCCTCCCCGCCCCACCTAGGAACAATGTTAGGTCCATGCATAATGTTAGCACCCGTTCAGACGATTTAGGGTTTAATTCCACAGATTGACGGTGTTCAGACTCCCCAGTCTGGGCTCAACCCAGTCACGATCTTGACCGAGCACACCCCCACTCACCAGACGGTAGATTAAAGGACAGTTCAGTCAGCCAAATCAGAGCAGCTCGCTGGACACTACTGTTACAAGGCAGGGACATTACGATAAAACGCACTAAGACCCACACAATTCTGGCCGATAATCTCCAATATGCAGGGACCCCACATTAATGCCAGATCATTGCAGCCCAACACCACACAGGACCCTTTATCCCAAAGTCACTACACCCACGAGCAGACAGTAAGACACAGGATTCCCAAACAACAGGGAATGCTTAAAAAATTTATGTAGACGGTTCCTCCACAATCGAAAATGGAGTTAGAATAACTGGTTGTGGAATTTACGTAGAAGACGCGCACAGGGATGCCCACGAGAAGAGATCTCTTTAAAATTGCCTGGCCACCTAGGTTCACAAGCAGCAGAACTCGCAGCCACGGCCTGTATAATTCAGCACCCCGACTCTTTTCCAACTCCCGCAGACATACACTCGAACAGTCTGCATGTGTGCAACAGCTTAACAGAATTCCTGCCCCTGTGGGAATCTCGAGGTTTTGTTTCAGCCGATGGAAAACCCCTACCCTCTGCCCCGTTGTTAAAGCACATTCTCAGGACAGCCTCAGACCGCACATACGCTATTATTAAAGTAAGAAGCCATCATCGTTCCTCCCCACCCGGTAATGTAAACCCTTAGCCAAAGCAGGATCACACCATGGTCACTTCTGGCAGCCACCCAAAAGCAAACCGATACACTCAGTCCAGGTTTTCCAGACCAATATTGAGGATCTATCCCAAGCCCAAAAAGCAGACGACACCCTCAAACAGGTTTTAGAAGGCAACTTCCCAGCCCCCTCTGATAAATGGAAGGACGCACTGACTGTCCAGGACGGTGTAGTTTTAAAAAACGGAATTTATGTGGTTCCCACCCAGGACAGAAATCAGCTCATTTACCAATTTCTTGACAGACACGGACATCAGGGAATAGACAATACCATTGCCCATTTAGGATCTTTGTGTTGGTGGCCCCATTTAAAAAGCAATGTAACCCATTACGTCGAGAACTGCCTTTTCTGTGCACAGAATAACCCTGAACATTACTCAAAGAAAGGAAAATTACGTCACACCCGACCTGTGAATGGCCCTTGGACAAATTTGCAAGCCAATTACATTGGCCCCCTTCCCCCTTGCAGAAATGGTTTCAAGTATGTGCTGGTTGTAATCGACATCTTTACTAAATGGGTAGAAGCATTTCCCTCACGGACAACACAGCAAAGGTCACTGATAAGATTTTGACCCAACAGTTATTCACACGCTGGGGTCTCCCCCGCAGCATTGAGTCAGACCAAGGTTCTCACTTCACCGGCAGAGTCATGCAAAATGTTTTAACAATTTTTGGGATCAGGCAGAAATTCCATATAGCATATCACCCCCAGTCCAGTGGCATTGTCGAGAATGAATCGAACTTTAAAAGTGACCATTAGGAAGATGATGTGGAGATGCCGGCGTTGGTCTGGGGTGAGCACAGTAAGAAGTCTTACAACACCAGGTTAAAGTCCAACAGGTTTGATTCAAACACGAGCTTTCGGAGCACTGCTCCTTCCTCAGGTGAATGGCGAGGTATGTACCTCGCCATTCACCTGAGGAAGGAGCTGCGCTCCGAAAGCTCGTGTTTGAATCAAACCTGTTGGACTTTAACCTGGTGTTGTAAGACTTCTTACTATTAGGAAGATGGTGCAACAGAACAATACCATGTGGGACACAGTCCTCCCATCTTCTCTCATGTTTATTCGGAACACAGTTTCCAGTTCAACAGGTTTCACCCTCCACACTCTCATGACCGGACGGTCCATGAAGGGTATTGAATATTTATTGGGCCTTGATCTGGCAAGCCCTACAGTAACCGCCCTCACCCACGAAAAAGCAGTCCAACAGGTTACAGATAACATTAAAGCGGCACAGCTCACTGCAGCTGTCTGATTAGGCGCTGGAAAGAAGAGTAAAGCCTGCTTTGACAAAACCGTCCACCCCGTAGAGTACAGTCGGTCAGCAATTAATGGTTTCACTTTACAACCCCAGTTCTTTCCTTGCCCCCTACTCCATTTCAGACAAAGTGAGCCCCTCCGTGTACAAGATAACGTACCCCAACGGTAAAACTGGTTGGTTCCACATCAACCAACTCAAAGTCTACGGATCACAATGTAGCCACTTTCACCACATCTCTCTGGCAATAGGAGACGATTACGCCCCGCCCATCGACAACCTAGTCCGACCCCTACGCCAACCCTCCCCCAGCCATGCCGGCATTTATCCCTTGTCCACGGCCACAGACCCAAACTCGTCTCCGCCCACAGGTATAGACTTTCACCTTGAACTTGACTCCGACGACGGCGAGAGCCTCCCGGATTTGATTACTATCCCTGAACACTGGCGCCATCTCTCTGCCCCCAGTCACCCCAGACCTGGAACCATGACTTAGATACCTTTGACCCCCTATATGCCCTCCCCAGCCACTGCCACAGCCACCGCCCGACCACAGCAACTTGCCCTCCACTCCCACCGCCCCTACGCCTTACGACAAACAAGCCCCTCTTTGGCACCACGACATCTCTTGCAGACTAGTAAGGCACGACCATTATCCAACGGCACATGCGGCCAACGCACAGAAACAGCAGACACGAGTCTGGCAACCGGGAGATGGTGATGATTCAGATACTGACTCTCATTTCGGTAATGCTTTTACAACACTGTTTGGTACAGAACCCTGAGGTGTCCAGATGATGAAAAAGAGACACCGCCTAAGTATTAAGATGTCCAAGTTCTGATGGAGCCTGCCCCACTTTTGCCTCCTTCTTTTTTCTACGACATGGTTTTAATTCATGTCGCCCGACACAAAATTACTCTTCTGATTCGAGGGTACGCTACCCAATGTCAGTTAAAGGCACACGTTTGTCGGGAAACAGATCTTTATGACAAGTTTCCACACGACTACAAACTCTTACCGTCCACCCAGGTCACCCAAGTAGGGAGTAACGGCACTGATCCCTGCCCTACCTGAGGA
Organism: Scyliorhinus canicula; assembly: GCF_902713615.1. Lineage (NCBI taxonomy): Eukaryota > Metazoa > Chordata > Chondrichthyes > Carcharhiniformes > Scyliorhinidae > Scyliorhinus > Scyliorhinus canicula. The sequence goes on from NC_052149.1 coordinate 84,261,447, forward strand.
CCCCAAATGCATCCGGTCAGTTAAGCTCGGGTAGTGGAGTACCGGCAATAACCCCCCGCCCTACCCGGGGATTCCACCCATTCTTATCCTGCAGCGGCCCACACACACACCTCATGTTCCCGTCACTTCATACGCTCTGGAATGGTTCTCTACACTCTGCACTGTCTTTGGAAGGCCTTAGTTTCACCTTCTCTAATCTCCCTTTGGCTGTGGTTTAAAGAATGTATTTTGCCACGTTCCGTACTCTCACCCCTTCTTTCCTTTACCTTCCGCGACCCCCTGGTTGCTCCCCACCTGCTATTTACACATATGACACAATTGGTTGCTATACACGCTGCTACACGCGAACTACCTCTGACCCCTGGGACGAAACTCTATAAAATTGGCCGCCCTGAAATTCGGTTGGTTAACATAAGCCTCAACCACCACCGGTTGCAAGTAAAGAAAAGACTGGTCGAAGAAATTGTCCGCCCACTCCCCCATCGACCACAAGCTGTGAGAGTCTCTGTACTTTAAAAATTTGCATTTCTTGGGCGGGATTCTCCGATAATCGCCACGATCGCCGGAAACAGGCGCAAAAAACAGCGCGGATCGCTCCGGTGTCGGGCCCCCCGAAATGGCGCAAATTCTCTGGCCCGGAATGGGCTAGCAGCGGTGTGACGCCATTCGTGACGGCGTCACCCGTCACGGATGCGCCGCATCATTGACGCCGCACAGCGTCACAGCACAAAAAACGCCGCAGCCCCCACAGAGCCGTCAAGGTGGCCGCCCACCGCCGAGGTTCCAGGAGCAGGACATCGAGGTACACCTGGACGCATGGAGCAGAGCAGGGAGGCCCTGTACCCCGGACATGGCCACAGGGTCGCCCCACGCCTCAGCTGGCGCCTGTGGAGGGAGGTGGCAGAGGCCGTCAGCGCTGTGGCTGTAATACCGAGGACAGGCGCCCAGTGCCACAAGGTCAATGACCTTGTCAGGGCAGCCAGGTGAGTACCCCCCCACACCTCCGATGTGCGGCACAGCTCTAGGTGCAACTGACATGGCTGCACCCACCCATGCAGCCTGCAGTGGCAGGATGTGTTGCGCACCTCTGCCAATATACACACAACCGCTGGCCTGCATGTATATCTCTGCCTAACACTGTTGCCCTTTATCCCTGCCACCCACCCGCCCCCCCGCAGGAGAAGCGTGCACGCAACAACCGGGAGAGTGAGAGGACCGGAGGGGGTCCAGCTGATGAGAGACCACTAACCGTTCATGAGGAGAGGGCCCTGGAACTCACAGGCGGACCCGAGGGCTGGGAGGTTGCGGATGCAGAGGTCGTGGATCCCACACAGCCTGTCCCGCTTCCCCCATATTCCCCATCCCCCATATCCCCTTCTCCCATATCCCCCTACCCCCGATCACCGCCTGCGTGTCTAACTATGCATGCTGTATTGTGTATTGCAGGACCAAACATCGAGGCACCCGTCCCCGCGGATGCCGACTGCCCCCAGGACGATCCAGGGCAGCCACGGAACAGGGAGCAACCCGGCCCATCAGGCATACCATGCCTCCGGGACGATCCAGCGCGGCAACGAGACAGGGAGAGACCTGGAGCACCATGGAGACGATGCCCCTGTCTCGTGCAAGTGCGGAGACGAAGGCGTGTGACACCCAGCGACAAGAGGGGCAGCCACAGGCCCCCGTCGCAGCTGAGCCAGGACACCCCTACCCAGGACACCCCTACCCAGGGCACCACAACCCAGGGCACTGACACACAGGACACTGACACACAGGACACTGACAGATAGGAACCACTACCCCAGGGGACCATGGACTTTGGGTCGGACGAGGAGCACGACACAACACCACTGCTATCTCCAACACCACCATTGCAGAGAAACTCATCTCGGTTGGGCACTTTAGCGATGAGGCTTCTGGTACACTCACTGGTACGCACAACACAGCCGTACCGGTACAGCAGGTGTAGGTAGGAGCAGCCGAGGGACCTGAAGGTCGGAGGGCATCCCAGCGCAAGCGAACATCTGCCACCCAGACGGGCCCGGGTTCCTGGAGTTACCACACCCACCCATAGACCCGATGCAGTCACGGACCCAGGGACAATCAAAGGGGGTGACGACCGGCTTGCGGCAGCTGCAGATGCAGGTGGAGGAGTCCACCCGCATCCAGGAGCTGGAAGTGGTGCCGGTCATGCATGCCACCCAGGCCGAAACCGCAAGGGTGGCGTCCGCGGTGGAGGCAATGGGGGTGATGTGTCAGACATGGGGAGCAGTATGCAAGGCCTGGGGCTTTTCGTGCAGGCGGCGTCTGTGGCCCAGGACATGGCTGCCCTCTCACAGGAAGCCATGAGCCAGAGGCAGATGGCAGAGGCGCTCAACGCCGTGGCCCAGTCTCAGCAGGCCATGGCCCAGTCTCTGCAGGCAGTGGCCCAGTCCCAGCAGGCCATTGCTGAGGGCATCGGCGCCATTGCCCAGGTGCTGCTCCGGCATTGCCCTGACACTGACAGGGATGGCCAACTCACTTGAGCTCCATGGAACTTCAGCCCATATGGCCGGGAGAATTCAGGCAGCCCCGGGGCCCATAGCATCAAGGTGGGCGGCGCGATTCAAGCCGGGGCAAGTTTTGGGGGGGTCAGAGAATTTGGAGGATGGTGGGGGCGGGATTCACGCAGACCCCCGACGATTCTCCGACATATAAGAACATAAGAACTAGGAGCAGGAGTAGGCCATCTGGCCCCTCGAGCCTGCTCCGCCATTCAATTAGATCATGGCTGATCTTTTGTGGACTCAGCTCCACTTTCCGGCCCGAACACCATAACCCTTAATCCCTTTATTCTTCAAAAAACTATCTATCTTTACCTTAAAAACATGTAATGAAGGAGCCTCAACTGCTTCACTGGGCAAGGAATTCCATAGATTCACAACCCTTTGGGTGAAGAAGTTCCTCCTAAACTCAGTTCTAAATCTACTTCCCCTTATTTTGAGGCTTTGCCCCCTAGTTCTGCTGTCACCCGCCAGTGGAAACAACCTGCCCGCATCTATCCTATCTATTCCCTTCATAATTTTAAATGTTTCTATAAGATCCCCCCTCATCCTTCTAAATTCCAACGAGTACAGTCCCAGTCTACTCAACCTCTCCTCATAATCCAACCCCTTCAGCTCTGGGATTAACCTAGTGAATCTCCTCTGCACACCCTCCAGCGCCAGTACGTCCTTTCTCAAGTAAGGAGACCAAAACTGAACACAATACTCCAGGTGTGGCCGCACTAACACCTTATACAATTGCAACATAACCTCCCTAGTCTTAAACTCCATCCCTCTAGCAATGAAGGACAAAATTCCATTTGCCTTCTTAATCACCTGTTGCACTTGTAAACCAACCTTCTGTGACTCATGCACTAGCACACCCAAGTCTCTCTGAACAGCGGCATGCTTTAATATTTTATCGTTTAAATAATAATCCCGTTTGCTGTTATTCCTACCAAAATGGATAACCTCACATTTGTCAACATTGTATTCCATCTGCCAGACCCGAGCCCATTCACTTAACCTATCCAAATCCCTCTGCAGACTTCCAGTATCCTCTGCACTTTTCGCTTTACCACTCATTTTAGTGTCATCTGCAAACTTGGACACATTGCCCTTGGTCCCCAACTCCAAATCATCAATGTAAATTGTGAACAATTGTGGGCCCAACACGGATCCCTGAGGGACACCACTAGCTACTGATTGCCAACCAGAGAAACACCCATTTATCCCAACTCTTTGCTTTCTATTAATTAACCAATCCTCTATCCATGCTACTACTTTACCCTTAATGCCATGCATCTTTATCTTATGCAGCAACCTTTTGTGTGGCACCTTGTCAAAGGCTTTCTGGAAATCCAGATATACCACATCCATTGGCTCCCCGTTATCTACTGCACTGGTAATGTCCTCAAAAAATTCCACTACATTAGTTAGGCATGACCTGCCTTTTACGAACCCATGCTGCGTCTGCCCAATGGGACAATTTCTATCCAGATGCCTCGCAATTTCTTCCTTGATGATAGATTCCAGCATCTTCCCTATTACCGAAGTTAAACTCACTGGCCTATAATTTCCTGCTTTCTGCCTACCTCCTTTTTTAAACAGTGGCGTCACGTTTGCTAATTTCCAATCCACCGGGACCACCCCAGAGTCTAGTGAATTTCGGTAAATTATCACTAGTGCATCTGCAATTTCCCTAGCCATCTAGGTGGGGGATCGGAGAATCCCGTCCCTTGTCTCTCCAAAATGGTATTTCAAAACAAAAATAAGGGAGTCACACATGGTGACAATCATAACGGGTAATTGGAGTAAGGAGAGAAAGATTAATAAAACGAGATATTAACCAAAGATAATGACAGATACTATGCTTGCATCCACCGGATTACACGGAAAACACAGGATGAAGCATGGTCTGCTGACATGCGTTTGGATCATCGCTGGATTTCTGCAACTTAGCGCGCAACGGACCGTTTTAACAAACCCCCACCAGCCCCGAACACTACCACACAACAGACCACCACCAGCCCTGACACTACACCACACATAAAGACAGACATCAAAAACCCCACCTGGTGCGAAAACATTGCCAAATGGAACCCTCTTTCATACATAGTAGAGGGCTTTCTAGTAATTGCAATAATCTACAGTGTCATTCGTAAATGGCGAGCAAAAGTCTCCCGCTCCCCGATATATACAGTCCGAGCCCCCTTCTTTGGAATTCAACAAAATTTAACTCATGTACCAATCGCGGCTAAAAATAAATGATGTTCCTCTTTAACTTTATTAGGATTAAGTAGAAATGTGATGCTGCTGTTTTAAATTTTGCACTGTATATAAGTTCTTTGATATTCACCAGCAGCATGAGAGTAGCTTAGATAGCGTTAGCTAGAGGTCAACTGTGCGGATAAATTAAATGTTTTATAGTGACTTGAATCATAATGACCATTAGAGATGAATGAATTCATGGATGTATGAATGGAATATTAGATAAATGTCCCAAACCATAAGATAGAGTAGAATAGAACTTTGCCTTGACCAAGGGTGACTGGTCCACCAAGGATGAACAGGGATCAATAGTGTGATCCACCATGCTTCGCGTTCAGGATCAAGAGGACGGGATGTAGTCATCTAAGATGGCCACCTGCAAAGGACCATGGGAATTATGGACAGATACAGAGCCTATGTGTATCTGAAACACAGGTAACCAGGCCTGATCGAAACCACCGCTCATTTGCATTTCAATGGTCCATTTTCCCAAGACAACAGAACTCCAATCAAGCAACCGGTACAGCCACAGACTGATCGGCGCCACTCTCTTTACTCAGAAAGCCCAACTGCCAAGGTCAATGACCGCTAAGGACCCGCCCAGCTACCAAGGCACCTGCCCCTTTATTGGCTGAAATCGAAGATAGTGATCAGAGCCCTGTCGAACTATTGGGTCCAAGGTTAAGGACTGCCCCAAAGAGAGCAAAATTCCAGAGGGATAAAAGAGAGCACAGCCATGTGTTCTGTGTCTTTTGGATCCGGCCTGTGCCAGCCAACTCTAGTAGGAACAGCCAGCCAAGTTCAAGACCAATAATCGTCACCTGACGGATGAGCTCAGCAGAGCCACTTTCTTTGAACCAGCCAAGTGAAATCCAGATAAAGGCCTGTAGCCACCTGAGATGGCCACTAACGAACACAAAATGGAAGACTGCAAAGAGTGCAGGGAAAACGGACATGTTAAAGAGCAAACAGCTTGCAGAGCAATTATGTATTGGGACAACTGCAGAAACCGGTTTCTGACTGCTGCAGAGACCAGGCAGCACTGTGAAAGAGAAGTCGTTAGCATATTAATGAGGTGATACCGGGCAAGTCCCAGATACAATGGACACAAATTAAGTATCAATCGATACATTCAATAAGAGGCCAGACCCAGTGGCGCCAGAGAAGCCCTGGACAATAAGTCCTAAGAACCGCCCCAGCAACCAAGGAACGGCCCTATGATTGGAGGGTTCAAAACATATCGATTGGGAAGAGGCCCAATCGATCCCCAGCAGGTAAGGGAGTCCGCCCAAAGGGGCGTGGACCCCCTGGGACCTATAAAAGAGAGGTCCCACACATGGTTCAGTCTCCTGTCTCCGGCCTCCGGCTCCAGACCCCTGTCTTCTACATCAGCCGTTGAGCAGCAGCCACCAAAACTTAAGTGCCTAAACGACGACCGCTACCTGAAACCGGCATTACTGACACCCTTGCCAACTGATAGCGATTCGAAGCCTGCAGACCAGAACAGAACAAAGGCCTTGTTCCCTGACCTCGCACTTCCTTCTTAGCTAAGTATTAGTTGTTTAGTGGCAGAAGTAAGTTTAATCTTTAGCGTGTGCATGAGTGTTATTATAATTGTGTTATAATAAACTCTAATTGTTTTGGACTTACTAATTGGTGTACAGCTTTATTGCTTTGAACTTCACCTTGAAACCTGTGGCGGTGTCTTTATGGCACCTGGCGACTCCAGAGCTTAGAACGAGAAACAGAGCCAAGTGAGTGTTAAGCACACTCACCCAGAACGACCAACAGGTCTTATCCATTTGCACAGTGCTGGTCGCCCTGAAGTTAAGTATAGGTTATTGCAGCTGATAGGTGTAGTTTAACTCGTAGTAGATATTGTGTTTGCACGTCAAGGTAATTCTCGTATATGTAAATAAACCATCTTTTGAACTAACTAACTGGTTGTGTGGTCATTTGATCGATATAAGGGCAGGCTTGCGGTTCACCAACATCATTAATATTAGCAACATTATTGGCGAAGCTGTTGGGATCGAGAAACAGTGAACAAAACGTTGTACGTCAAAAAGGAATTAGGCACCATGACTATGTATAGGTTTGTTAGGTAGTGGTTATGATACAGAAGTCGTAATCAAGGGGTTTGAACTAATAATTGAGAGAACTTAAATATCAAATGCAAATCACAGAATCCCTACAGTGCACAAGGAGGCCATTCAGCTCATCGAGTCAGCACCGACCTTCTGAAAGAGCACCCTAACCAGGCTCCTGCCTTATCCCTGCAACCTGTAACCCCACCTAACCCCACAACCCTGGACAGTAAGGGGCAATTTAGAATGGCCAATCCATGTAACCCGCACATCTTTGGACTGTGGGAGGAAACCAGAGCATCCGGGGGAAATTCACACAGACACAAGGGAATGTGCAAACTCCAGAGAACAGTCACCCAAGCTCAGAATTGATCCCGGGTCCCTGACGCTGTGAGGCAGCAGTGTTCTCAAGGACAATTAGGAATAGCAAGTAAATACATCCCTTTTCATCAATGCCCACATTCTGCTGAATGAATAAAAGCAATCTTCAATTTTTATGCCTGCGGTTTTGGCAACAACATCAAAGTAAAAATGTATTATCTGGGAATACTGGGTAAGAACCTACATTTTGGGACTAGGGGGCTGTAATGTTCGTGTCAGATGGACTGATTTATATTACAAGAACACTTGTAGCTAAAGCTATAAATGATTTATTAACATAAACTGTGGGTCAACTATTTACAAACAACAGATAAATAACAGTATTAACATGCACAGGCAAACTCTCTCTTCCAGCTCTCTAGTTTGTCTGAGGTCATCTGACTCTAACATTCACTTATATACTAATGAGACTCCTAGTGGTCAGTCAGTAAATTACAATACAACCATGATATCACCAGAGGGGCATGACTGCAAAATAAAGGCAGCTACTGATTACTTTAAATGAAACCTTACTGGATGGAAAAGATATATAGGTTCTATCAACTAAGAGTTAAAAATGTTGTCCCAGGACTTTACAAGGTGTACCTTGTATTCCTTTTCCAGTTTAAATTTAACATGTGTTATTCACAGCAGCATCTGCTGCTGCTACTGCTCTTTGTTCAAATGCTCGCCAAGACTTTAAAACTGCCAATATAACATATAACTAAATTACTTAGAATAAAAAGGTTAGAGAAAATTCTGACTCCGAAACCAAATAACAGCTACACATTTTGACACTAGAAGCAGTCCTTTCAAAAGCCAAATCTATTATATCTTGTCCAACCTTTTCGCTCGAGGTGCCACATCTGCATATTTTTCTTAAGGGCCAATGAGCAAATTTCAGAAAGATAAGGATCTGCAAAACTATAAACTAAATTTACAATGTAAAACAATGTCATAGCAATAAATTATTCAGTTAAAAAAGAGAAGGGCGGGGGGGGGGGGGGGGGGGGGGCACCTCCACGTGAAGGACCAGATTAGGTTGAGAAAGGGACTGGTAAGACAGATATTTAATTCTGGGTTTGACTCGAAATCACAGGGGAGTGGCCATCTTGATGAGCAAGAAGACGGGGATTTTGAATGCGAAGGAAGTGAGGGACCTGGGTGGGGTACTGCAGGGGTACCTCCCTAACCTCCTATCACTGCCCTCTGGCATCCTGGCAGTGCCAACTTGCCAGTGTCCTCTGACATCCTGGCCGTGCCAACCTTACTGTTCCTGGCACCACCAACCAGGAAGTGCTACCAGGGTTCAGTGCCTATCCACAACCATCCGCTCCAATGGCCTCCATGTCCCCCGACATGGTCATCACCTCTAGTCTGTCTTTGCAGAGACCAGTGGTGATTCCTTCCGGCGCTACGTCACGTCGGCAGGTGGGAGCATTGCACATACCTGGTGTCAAGCCAAATTTGCATATTTAAATCTATTTAAATGAATGGTAATCATGTTCACGCCCACATGGAACATGATTACGTCTGCTGGGAGATCCCGGGAACATCGCAAAATGCTTGGTGGCAGACATAAATCCTGTTTCAGGTGCAACATAGCCGGAAAACGGCCCCCAAGATTTATTTCCTCGCTCAAGGGCCAATGTGAAGAATTCAGAAACATAATATTTGGGTACAACAATAAACTGAATATCAACAAGAGTTGAGGTGTTAAAAATAGGTAACAATTTCTAAGAAAATGTAAAGCAATGCAAAACATTACTTCGACAAGTTAAAAAGAAAACATCTTTAATTTAACAAAAGGCCAGGTGAGAAAGTCACTGCCCCCCTCTCTATTATAATAATAATAATATCTTTATTAGCATCACAAATAGGCTTACATTAATACTGCAATGAATTACCGTGAAAATCCCCTAGTCGCCATACTACGGTGCCTGTTCGGGTGCATAGAGAGAATTCAGAATGTCCAATTCACCTAACAAGTATGTTTTTCGAGACTTGTGGGAGGAAACGGGAGCACCCGGAGGAAACTCATGCAGACACAGGGAGAATGTGCAGACTCCGCACACCATAGTGATCCAAGCCAGGAATCAAACCCAGGTCCCGGGCACGGTGAAACAACAGTGCTAACCACTGTGCTACTGTGCCACACAGCCCCGCTCTATCATAGAACATAGAACGATACAGCGCAGTACAGGCCCTTCGGCCCTCGATGTTGCACCGACATGGGAAGTCAAAAACTAAAGGCCATCTAACCTACACTATGCCATTATCATCCATATGCTTATCCAATAAACTTTTAAATGCCCTCAATGTTGGCGAGTTCACTACTGTTGCAGGTAGGGCATTCCACGGCCTCACCACTCTTTGCGTAAAAAACCTACCTCTGACCTCTGTCCTATATCTATTACCCCTCAATTTAAGGCTATGTCCCCTCGTGCTAGCCACCTCCATCCGCGGGAGAAGGCTCTCACTGTCCACCCTATCTAACCCTCTGATCATTTTGTATGCCTCTATTAAGTCACCTCTTAACCTTCTTCTCTCTAACGAAAACAACCTAAGTCCATCAGCCTTTCCTCATAAGATTTTCCCTCCATACCAGGCAACATCCTGGTAAATCTCCTCTGCACCCGTTCCAAAGCTTCCACGTCCTTCCTATAATGAGGCGACCAGAACTGTACGCAATACTCCAAATGCGGCCGTACCAGAGTTTTGTACAGCTGCAACATGACCTCATGGCTCCGGAACTCAATCCCTCTACCAATAAACGCCAACACACCATAGGCCTTCTTCACAACCCTATCAACCTGGGTGGCAACTTTCAGGGATCTATGCACATGGACACCGAGATCCCTCTGCTCATCCACACTACCAAGAATTTTACCATTAGCCAAATATTCCGCATTCCTGTCATTCTTTCCAAAGTGAATCACCTCACACTTCTCTACATTAAACTCCATTTGCCACCTCTCAGCCCAGCTCTGCAGCTTATCTATGTCCCTCTGTAACCTGCAACATCCTTCCACACTGTCTACAACTCCACCGACTTTAGTGTCGTCTGCAAATTTACTCACCCAACCTTCTGTGCCCTCCTCTAGGTCATTTATAAAAATGACAAACAGCAACGGCCCCAGAACAGATCCTTGTGGTACGCTACTCGTAACTGAACACCATTCTGAACATTTGCCATCAACCACCACCCTCTGTCTTCTTTCAACTAGCCAATTTCTGATCCACATCTCTAAATCACCCTCAATCCCCAGCCTCCGTATTTTCTGCAATAGACGACCGTGGGGAACCTTATCAAACGCTTTACTGAAATCCATATACACCACATCAACTGCTCGACCCTCGTCTACTTGTTCAGTCACCTTCTCAAAGAACTCGATAAGGTTTGTGAGGTATGACCTACCCTTCACAAAACCATGCTGACTATCCCTAATCATATTATTCCTATCTAGATGATTATAAATCGTATCTCTTATAATCCTCTCCAAGACTTTACCCACAACAGACGTGAGGCTCACCGGCCCATAGTTACCGGGGTTATCTCTACTACCCTTCTTGAACAAAGGGACCACATTTGCTATCCTCCAGTCCTCTGACACTATTCCTGTAGCCAATGATGACATAAAAATCAAAGCCAAAGGCTCAGCAATCTCTTCCCTGGTTTCCCAGAGAATCCTAGGATAAATCCCATCAGGCCCCGGGGACTTACCTATTTTCACCTTGTCCAGAATTGCCAACACTTCGTCCCTACGCACCTCAATGCCATCTATTCTAATAGCCTGGGTCTCAGCATTCTCCTCCACAACATTATCTTTTTCCTGAGTGAATACTGACGAAAAGTATTCATTTAGTATCTCGCTTATCTCCTCAGCCTCCACACACAACTTCCCACCACTGTCCTTGACTGGCCCTACTCTTACCCTAGTCATTCTTTTATTCCTGACATACCTATAGAAAGCTTTTGGGTTTTCCTTGATCCTACCTGCCAAAGACTTCTCATGTCCCCTCCTTGCTCGTCTTAGCTCTCTCTTTAGATCCTTCCTCGCTTCCTTGTAACTATCAAGCGCCCCAACTGAAACTTCACGCCTCATCTTCACATAGGCCTCCTTCTTCCTCTTAACAAGAGATTCCACTTCTTTGGTAAACCACGGTTCCCTCGCTCGACCCCTTCCTCCCTGCCTGACTGGTACGTACTTATCAAGAACATGCAATAGCTGTTCCTTGAACAAGCTCCACATATCCAGTGTGCCCAACCCTTGCAGCCTACTTCTCCAACCTACACATCCTAAGTCATGTCTAATGGCATCATAATTGCCCTTCCCCCAGCTATAACTCTTGCCCTGCGGGGTATACTGATCCCTTTCCATCACTAACGTAAAGGTCACAGAATTGTGGTCACTGTTTCCAAAGTGCTCACCTACCTCCAGATCTAACACCTGGCCTGGTTCATTACCCAAAACCAAATCCAATGTGGCCTCGCCTCTTGTTGGCCTGTCAACATATTGTGTCAGGAAACCCTCCTGCACACATTGTACAAAGAACGACCCATCTAATGTACTCGAACTATATCTTTTCCAGTCAATATTTGGAAATTTAAATTCTCCCATAACAACTACCCTGTTACTTTCGCTCTTTTCCAGAATCATCTTCGCCATCCTTTCCTCTACATCCCTAGAACTATTAGGTGGCCTATAGAAAACTCCCAACAGGGTGACCTCTCCTTTCCTGTTTCTAACCTCAGCCCATACTACCTCGGAAGAAGAGTCCCCATCTAGCATCCTTTCCGCCACCGTAATACTGTCCTTGACTAGCAGCGCCACACCTCCCCCTCTTTTGCCCCCTTCTCTGAGCTTACTAAAACACCTAAACCCCGGAACCTGCAACAACCATTCCTGTCCCTGCTCTATCCATGTCTCTGAAATGGCCACAACATCGAAGTCCCAGGTACCAACCCATGCTGCCAGTTCCCCTACCTTATTTCGTATACTCCTGGCATTGAAGTAGACACACTTCAAACCACCTACTTGAACACTGGCACCCTCCTGCAAAGTCAAATCTGTGCTCCTGACCTCTATACTCTCAATCTCCCGTACCCCAAAACTACAATCCAGGTTCCCATGCCCCTGCTGAATTAGTTTAAACCCCCCCCAAAGAGCACTAAGAAATCTCCCCCCCAGGATATTGGTGCCCCTCAGGTTCAGATGTAGACCATCCTGTCTATAGAGGTCCCACCTTCCCCAGAAAGAGCCCCAGTTATCCAGAAATCTGAATTCCTCCCGCCTGCACCATCCCTGTAGCCACGTGTGTAATTGCTCTCTCTCCCTATTCCTCGTCTCACTATCACGTGGCACGGGCAACAACCCAGAGATAACAACTCTGTTTGTTCTCGCTCTGAGCTTCCATCCTAGCTCCCTAAAGGCCTGCCTGACATCCTTGTCCCCTTTCCTACCTATGTCGTTAGTGCCAATGTGGACAACGACTTGGGACTGCTCCCCCTCCCCCTTAAGGACCCAAAAACACGATCCGAGACATCACGTACCCTTGCAGCTTGGAGGCAACATACCAAACGTGAGTCTCTCTCGCTCCCACAAAATCTCCTATCTGTGCCCCTGACTATTGAGTCCCCAATTACTAATGCTCTGCTCCTATCCCCCCTTCCCTTCTGAGCAACAGGGACAGACTCCGTGCCAGAGGCCCGCACCCTATGGCTTACCCCTGGTAAGTCGTCCCCACCACAAGTATCCAAAACGGTATACTTGTTACTCAGGGGAACGACCGCAGGGGGTCCCTGCACTGACTGCTTCTTCCCAGTCCCTCTTACAGTTACCCATCTATCTCCAGTCTTTGGTGTAACTACTTCCCTGAAGCTCCTATCTATGACCCCCTCTGCCTCCCGAATGATCCGAAGTTCATCCAACTCCAACTCCAGTTCCCTAACTCGGACTTGGAGGAGCTAGAGATGGCTGCACTTCCTGCAGGTAAAATCAGCAGGGACACTAACGGCATCCCTCACCTCAAACATCCTGCAGGAGGAACATTGCACTGCCTTCCCTGCCATCCCTCTAAGTTCCAACCAAGTTCTGGTAAACAAATATAAATAAATAAATAAAAAATAATAATATAGCACTTACCTGCTCACACCAATGGGTCTTATTATTAGGTTAGAGGAGGAGGGCGGGTGGGAGACACTATACATATAGTGTCTCGGGTTTCCTCTCCACCAGAATTTATTGGCTAGGGGGAAATAAAATCTTCCCAGAAGTCCGCGGGTCGTACTTCCGGTTCCCGCCTTATATTATCTTCGCTCTCACTGGTATCCCGCCGCTCTCCCCTCGCTCTTTCATTGACTCTCCGCCGCTCTCCTCGCGCTCTTTCACTGACTCTCCGCCGCACTCCTCGCTCTCACTGTGTCCCGCCGGTCTCCTCGCTCTCAATGTGTCCCCGCCGCTCTCCTCGCGCTCTTTTATCCTGTGTTCCTGCCGCACTCCTCGCTCTCACTGTGTCCTGCCGCACTCCTCGCTCTCACTGTGTCCCCGCCGCTCTCCTCGCTCTCACTGTGTCCCCGCCGCTCTCCTCGCTCTCACTGTGTCCCCGCCGCTCTCCTCGCTCTCAATGTGTCCCCGCCGCTCTCCTCGCTCTCACTGTGTCCCCGCCGCTCTCCTCGCTCTCAATGTGTCCCCGCCGCTCTCCTCGCTCTCACTGTGTCCCCGCCGCTCTCCTCGCTCTCACTGTATCCCCGCCGCTCTCCTCGCTCTCACTGTGTCCCGCCGCTCTCCTCGCTCTCTGTGTCCCCGCCGCACTCCTCGCTCTCACTGTGTCCTGCCGCACTCCTCGCTCTCACTGTGTCCCGCCGCACTCCTCGCTCTCACTGTGTCCCGCCGCTCTCCTCGCTCTCACTGTGTCCCCGCCGCACTCCTCGCTCTCACTGTGTCCCGCCGCACTCCTCGCTCTCACTGTGTCCCCGCCACACTCCTCGCTCTCACTGTGTCCCCGCCACACTCCTCGCTCTCACTGTGTCCCCTGCCGCACTCCTCGCTCTCACTGTGTCCCGCCGCTCTCCTCGCTCTCACTGTGTCCTGCTGCACTCCTCGCTCTCACTGTGTCCCGCCGCACTCCTCGCTCTCACTGTGTCCCGCCGCACTCCTCGCTCTCACTGTGTCCCGCCGCACTCCTCGCTCTCACTGTGTCCCCGCCGCACTCCTCGCTCTCACTGTGTCCCCGCCGCTCTCCTCCCTCTCATTGTGTCCCCGCCTGACTCCTCACTCTCACTGTGTCCCCGCCGCACTCCTCGCTCTCACTGTGTCCCCGCCGCACTCCTCGCTCTCACTGTGTCCCCGCCGCACTCCTCGCTCTCACTATGTCCCGCCGCACTCCTCGCTCTCACTGTGTCCCACCGCACTCCTCGCTCTCACTGTGTCCCCCCCGCACTCCTCGCTCTCACTGTGTCCCCGCCGCTCTCCTCGCTCTCACTGTGTCCCGCCGCACTCCTCGCTCTCACTGTGTCCTGCCGCACTCCTCGCTCTCAATGTGTCCCCGCCGCACTCCTCGCTCTCACTGTGTCCCGCCGCTCTCCTCGCTCTCAATGTGTCCCCGCCGCTCTCCTCGCTCTCAATGTGTCCCCACCGCACTCCTCGCTCTCACTGTGTCCCACCGCACTCCTCGCTCTCAATGTGTCCCCACCGCACTCCTCGCTCTCACTGTGTCCCACCGCACTCCTCGCTCTCACTGTGTCCCACCGCACTCCTCGCTCTCACTGTGTCCCGCCGCTCTCCTCGCTCTCAATGTGTCCCCACCGCACTCCTCGCTCTCAATGTGTCCCCGCCGCACTCCTCGCTCTCACTGTGTCCCCGCCGCTCTCCTCGCTCTCACTGTGTCCCCCCGCTCTCCTCGCTCTCACTGTGTCCCCGCCGCACTCCTCGCTCTCACTGTGTCCCCGCCGCACTCCTCGCTCTCACTGTGTCCCCGCCGCACTCCTCGCTCTCACTATGTCCCGCCGCACTCCTCGCTCTCACTGTGTCCCCGCCGCTCTCCTCGCTCTCACTGTGTCCCCGCCGCACTCCTCGCTCTCACTATGTCCCGCCGCACTCCTCGCTCTCACTGTGTCCCCGCCGCACTCCTCGCTCTCACTGTGTCCCGCCGCACTCCTCGCTCTCACTGTGTCCCCGCCGCACTCCTCGCTCTCACTGTGTCCTGCCGCACTCCTCGCTCTCACTGTGTCCCCGCCGCACTCCTCGCTCTCACTGTGTCCCGCCGCACTCCTCGCTCTCACTGTGTCCCCGCCGCACTCCTCGCTCTCACTATGTCCCGCCGCACTCCTCGCTCTCACTGTGTCCCCGCCGCACTCCTCGCTCTCAATGTGCCCCGCCGCACTCCTCGCTCTCACTGTGTCCCCGCCGCACTCCTCGCTCTCATTGTGTCCCGCCGCTCTCCTCGCTCTCACTGTGTCCCGCCGCTCTCCTCGCTCTCACTGTGTCCCACCGCACTCCTCGCTCTCACTGTGTCCCGCCGCACTCCTCGCTCTCACTGTGTCCCCGCCGCACTCCTCGCTCTCACTGTGTCCCGCCGCACTCCTCGCTCTCAATGTGTCAAAATCCCTACGCACACATCCCGTCCCCGCTCTCCACACCCCCCACCAGCTCCCGCTCTCCACACCCACCCACACGCCCTGTTCCCGCTCTCCAGACACCCACACCCACCCCCCGCCTCAGTTCTCCTCACACCCCCAACCCGCCCCTCTCCCGCTCTCCAGACACACACACACACACCGCCCCCCCACACACCCCCCCAGCCTCCGCTCACACCCTGCCCCCACTCTCCACATACACACACACACCCCACTTTCCACACATACACACCCCGCCCCGCTCTCCACACATACAACTTACCCACACAACCTACCCTCGCCCACCATACACCCTGCCCCCACTCTCCATATTCTCCCAAACAGGAGACTCCCAATTTGTAAGTGTTGCCCCTTAGTTCCAGGTTCCCCCACAGGGGGAGACATCCTCTCAGCATCCACCCTGTTAAGTCCCTTCAGGATCTTACATGCTTCAATAAGGTCACTTCTCATCCTTCTTATCTCCAATGGGTATAGGCACAACCAGATCAACCATCCCTAAGCTAATTCCTTCATCCCAGGAATCTGAGTGAACTTCCTCTGAAATGCTTCGAATGCAATTCAGATCCTTTTTAATTAGACCAAAACTGCACACAGTACTCACGATTCCCCTTGCGATAAACACATATCCCATTTTCCTTCCTAATCACTTGCTGCACCTGCAACTAATTCATGTACCAGGACACCCAGGTCCCTCTGGTACCACAGAGTTCTGCAGTCTCTACCCAATCAAATAACATACTGCTTTATATTCTTCCTGCCAAAGTAGACGAGTTCACATGTTTCCACATTATATTCCACATGTTTCCCGCATGCCAAATTTTGGCCCACTCACTGAACATATCCCAGTCCCTTTGTAGATTCTTTATGTCCTCTTGCCAACTTACTTTTCCTATTTATCCTATCTATCTTTTTTTTTAATAAACATTTTATTGAAGTATTTTTGGTACAGTAACAACAACAAAATAGACAATATACATGAAACCATAAACATAGTGCAAAAACATTTTGTGCAGGTCCCACCCTTATTACCCCCTACTCTAACCTAAACTATACCCCCCCCCCCCCCCTTCTGCTGACAATTAATTTTCCGCAAAGAAGTCGACGAACGGTTGAAACCTCCGGGTGAAACCTAACAGTGAACCTCTCAAGGCGAACTTAATTTTCTCCATACAAAGAAAGCTCGCCATGTCCGATATCCAGGCCTCTGACTTCAGGGGCTTTGAGTCCCTCCATGCCAATAGTATCCGTCTCCGGGCTACCAGGGAAGCAAAGGCCAGAACATCTGCCTCCCGGGTCTCTGACACCCCGAAAATCGCCACTTCTAGACTCAGCGCAACCCTTGTTTTTAAAACCTTGGACATGATATCTGCAATCCCCTGTCAAAATCCCCTAAGCTTTGGACATGTCCAAAACATGTGGACATGGTTCGCTGGTCCTCCCGCACATTTTGTGCACCTGTCCTCCACCCCAAAGAATCTGCTCATCCGGGCCACTGTCATGTGAACCCAGTGAACAACCTTAAATTGTATCAGGGTGAGACTGGCACATGTTGCGGACGCGTTGACTCTACGCAACGCGTCCGCCCATAGACCATCCTCTATCTCACCTCCCAGCTCCTCCCAGTTGCGCTTCAGCTCCTCGGTCTGCGTCTCCTCCGACCCCATAAGCTTCTTATAGATGTCCGACACGCTCCCCTCCCCCACCCAACCTCTGGAAATTACCCTGTCTTGAATCCCCCTCAGCGGTAGGAGCGGGAAGGTGACACCTGTTTACGAAGGAAGCCCCGCACCTGCAGATACCTGAATTTGTTTCCTCTCGCCAGCCCAAATTTTTCCTCCAGCACCCTCATACTCGGAAAGCTCCCCTCTATGAACACATCCCCCATCCTCTCAATCCCCTCTCTCCGCCATATCCGGAACCCCCCATCCATCCTCCCCGGGGCAAACCGGTGGTTATCACAAATTGGGGCCCAGACCGATGCTCCCACATGCCACCTCCACTGGCCCCAAACTCTCAGTACCGCCACCACCACGGGAGAGGCAGAGGCGCAGTTACCAACGCTCCCAGATTGGTGCCCTTACAAGAAGCCGCCTCCATATGCACCCATGCCGACCCCTCCCCCAGCACCCACTTCCTGATCATGGCTATATTAGCTGCCCAGTAATAGTTGCTAAAATTTGGCAACACCAGCCCGCCCTCTCCCCGACTCCGCTCAAGCATTACCTTCCTTACCCGCGGGGTCTTGCCCGCCCAGACGAAACCCGTGATCACTCTGTTGACCCGTTTAAAAAAGGACTGTGGAATAAAGATGGGGAGATATTGAAATACAAATAGGAATCTCGGGAGGACCGTCACCTTCACCGTTTGCACCCTCCCAGCCAGAGACAACGGAAGCGCGTCCCATCTCCGAAAATCGTCCTTCATTTGGTCCACTAACCAGGCCAGATTCAATTTATGCAGCCGGTCCCATTTCCACGGCACCTGAATGCCCAGTACCTAAAACTACCCCCTACTGACCTAAACGGCAGCTATCCCAGTCGCCCCTCCTGTCCCCTCGCCTGAACCACAAACATCGCACTCTTTTCCATGTTTAGCTTATACCCTGAAAACTGGCCGAATTCCCTTAAAATCTTCATGATTTCTTCCATCCCCTCTACTGGGTCCGAATCGTACAGCCGATCTTCCGCATAGAGCGAAACCCTGTGCTCAACCCCCCCCCCCCCCCCCCACCCCCCCCCCCCCCCCCCCACCCCCCCCAGACCAGTCCCTTGAAGTTCTCAGAGCAATTGCCAACGGCTCTATAGCCAGGACAAACAAAAGTGGGGAGAGGGGGCATCCCTGTCTCGTCCCCGGGTGCAGTCTAAAATAGTCCAAAGTTGTCCTGTTCGTCTGTACACTTGCCACAGGAGCCTGATACAGCAACCTGACCCAGTCAATAAAGCCCCGCCCAAATCAAACCGTCCCAGTACCTCCCACAGATAATCCCATTCTACCGGATCAAAAGCCTTTTCTGCATCCATTGCGATCACTACGTCAACCTCCCTACCTTCCAGGGGCATCATGATCACATTTAACAGCCTTCTTACATTGGCCACCAACTGCCTACTCTTAACAAACCCTGTCTGGTTGTCCCCAATAACGTCTGGAACACAATCCTCGATCCTGGAGGACAAGATTTTGGCCAACAACGTGGCATCCACATTCAGCAGGGAGATTGGCCTGTAGGACCCACACAGCTCCGGGTTCTTGTCCCGCTTAAGAATCAGCTAAATCGTTGCCTGGGACATCGTCGGGGGCAGCACCCCTCTTTCCCATGCCTCGTTGAACATCCTCAACAACACTGGCCCCAGTATCCCAGAGACTTTTTTAGAAAACTCCACTGGGTACCCGTCCGAACCCGGGGCCTTACCTGCCTGCATGGCCTTCAAGCCCTCCACTATCTCTTCCAGCCCAATTGTGGCCCCCAACCCTTCTACCCGCTCCCCGTCCACCTTCGGGAAATTCAGCCCCTGAAAGAAGCGCCTCATCCCCACCGGCCCCGTAGGGGGCTCCGACCTGTACAGCCTGCTGTAGAAATCCCTAAACGCCTTATTCACCCCTACCAACTCACCAACCAGGTTCCCCTCACAGTCCTTTACTTTCCCTATCTCCCTAGCTGCCTCCCTCTTCCTAAGCTGCTGTGGAAGCATTCTGCTGGCCTTCTCTCCATGTTCATAGATCGCCCCCCTCGCCTTTCTCAGCTGCTCCACCGCCCTCCCTGTGGTCAGCAAGCTAAACTCCGCCTGCAACCTCCACCATTCCCTCAGAAGCCCTGCCTCTGGGAGTCTCCGCATACCTCCTATGGAACCGTAACATCTCCTTTACCAGTCGGTCCGTCTCTGCCCTGTCAACCTTCTCCCTTTGAGCCCGGATTGAGATCAGCTCTCCCCATACCACCGCCTTCAGTGCTTCCCAAACCACCGCTACCGAAATTTCCCCCGTGTCATTGACCTGCAGGTAGCTCTGAATGCATTTCCTCAGCCGCTTGCACACGCCTTCATCCGCAAAAGTCCCACATCCAACCTCCAGTGCGGGTGCTGGTTAACATCTTTTTTTCCTATCTACCTTTGTGTCATCAGAAAATTTAGCTGGGGTTTCAGTGTCTTCACCCAGGTCATTGATATAAACTGTAAATAGTGGAGGCCCCCATTGCTGGATCCTGTGGCAGTAACAGCTTGCCAACCCTTGCTTAGGTATATGTTGCATTTAAGTTGTAAATATTGTACGCTCGGGCAGCACGGTGGCACAGTGGTTAGCATTGCTGCCTACGGCGCCGAGGACCCACGTTCGAATCCCGGCCCTGGGTCACTGCCCGTGTGGAGTTTGCACATTCTCCCCGTGTCTGCGTGGGTTTCACCCCCACAACCCAAAGATGTGCAGGATAGGTAGATTGGCCATTCTAAATTGCCCCTTAATTGGAAAAAATAATTGGGTACTCTAAATTTTTTTTTTTTTTTAATATTGTACGCTCCATGTACAATGCTCATATTAAATGAAAGTGAGCTTCCAGCTCTGAACTGGAAACTAAAACAGCATGGCAATTGAACAAAACAGAAATATTCAGGAAACGCTGAATACCTCACTTATTGTAACATAACTTTGCTACTGTTCAACATGTAAATCAGTAGAATCAACTTTAACTAAACATACTTTGTTGAAATAATTCCAAAACTTAAGAGGTGCCAGCACAACTTCTGATTTCATTTTCTCATTATTATAAAATGCACCATCTCTCGTCCACATGTACTAGCTATAGGGGTCTGTTTTTCTTGGCCAGTGTTTTCTCTATACCTTAAAACTAGCAACTTCAGCAACATGAAGGAAGGAAGGAAATGTGAAAGTCACTTTTAAGAGTGACACTGTGCAATACTGTATTATTTAAATGATACCGAACAGTTGCTGTGCAAATATAAGTTCTTTGAAACAACAAAATTTATTTTCTCAGGACTGTAAAATATCACGTCACAAAGATGTCATTTCATGCCAGATTTATTCTTTCCTTGCTTCAATTCCTTTTTGTGGCTGCCCTTCCCTGCTCCCTTAACCACCTTTGCATCTATACCAGAAGATATTTATTATCTCCACGTATATTTATTATCTCCCCACATGTTTCAAGTATTGGATTTTTAAAAATGTGAGTGTTGAAATGTAAACAGAAGAATGCTGGAAATAACAGCTACTTTCTTCAGCATCTGAAAACTGGATCGGGGATATACAGTAGACGATAAGTTAATATACAGTCCAGTTAGCCCAGTCAATAGATAATGACACTCTTAATACCAGGGTAATGGCTGTTGAGGAACAAATTTTCCCATGACGAGACACTGAATTATTGTGTCCAGATTCTCTGGAGTTTAGAAGAATGAGTGGTGATCACAATAAAACATACGAGATTATTAAGGTTGTATCCCCTGGCTGGGGAAATCTAGAGCATAGGAACACAGTTTCAGAATAAGGGGCCGATCATTTAGGATAGAGATGCGGGGAAATTTCTTCTCTCAACGTATTGTAAGGCTTTGGAGTGCTCTACCTCAGAGGGTTGTGGGTGCACCATCAGAATACTTTTAAGGTTGCGAGAGACAGATGTTTAGCATCTCAGTTAATCAAGGGATATAGGGAATGGCTGAGAAAATGGAGTTGAAGTTCAAAATTAGCCACGATCACATTCAGTGATTGAGCAGGTTCAACTAATATGGCCTTCTCCTGCTCCAAGTTTTAATGTTTCATGTAGAGACCACTCGGTTCTGTTTCTGATGAAGGATTCTTATATAAAACGGAGTGGAGCAGGAGATAAAAGAGCGAGACAGAGGGGAGTGAAAGCTTGGAGTTTGGAGCTCCTGAAGTGACTCCAGGATTCAAAAGTGACGTAGGCAAATGGAAGTAGGTAATTGGGTGAGCATAGTCAGGTAAGTACTATATACTACTTTTATCGCTTAGTTTGTACTGTTTACATTTTGTGGTCTACAATTTGTAAGGGCTACATTCTGTACTAATGAGGACCAGGGATATTATTTGATATTATTATAATAATAATTTATTGTCACAAGTAGGCTAACATTAACACTGCAATTAAGTTACTGTGAAAAGCCCCTAGTCGCCACATTCTGGCACCTGTTCGGGTACACAGAGGGGGAATTCAGAATGTCCAATTCACCCAACAGCATGTCTTTCGGACTTGTGGGAGGAAATCGGAGCACCCGGAGGAAACCCACGTCGACATAGGGAAAACGTGCAGACTCTGCACAGACAGAATTGAACCTGGGACCCTGGCACTGTGAAGCAACAGTGCTTATTTGATATTATTTAATTTTCAGTATCTTCCAAAAGTTTTAATTAAAAGAGGCAAGACATGGCAGAGGAGCTCAAAGCCATGGTGTGCTCACCCTGTTTTATGTGGGAAGCCGGGGTCAACATGTATGCAGGAAGTATCTCCAGTTGCAGCCTGGATTTTTGAGCTTAGGGCAGTGGTTGGGGACATTGTGGAGTAGCCACAAGGTGGATAATATAGTGGATAGAACGTTTAGAGAGTTGGTCACAACACAGACTCCACAGGCAGGAAGGGAATGGGTGACCGCCAGGCAGAGCAAAAGGACAAGCCACGCAGTGCAGGAATCCCCTGTGTCTATTCTCCTGCAAAACAAATATACCACTTTGGATACCGCTGGGAAGTGGGGAGGAGGAGAAATAGCCTCTCAGGGGAAAGCAACAATAGCCAAATTTGTTGCACCGTGGTTGTCTCTGCTGGGTGTGTGTGTGTGTGTGTGTGGGGGGGGGGGGGGGGGGGGGGGGAGCAATAGTTATAGGGGATTCAATTTTTAAAAAAATGTAAAGTGCCCAATTAAGGGGCAATTTAGCATGGCCAATTCACCTACCCTGCACATCTTTGGGGATGTAGGGATTCAATTGTAAGGGGAATAGATAGGCGTTTCTGTGGCAGGAAATGGTACTCCAGGATGGTACGTTGTCTCCCTGATGCTAAGGTCAAGGATGTTTAGATTATCTAGAGGACATTCTGGAGGGGGAGGGTGAACAGCCAGTACCGTGGTACACATTGGTACAAACAACATAGTTAAAAAAGGGATGTGGTCCTAAAAAGCAGAATGCAGGAAAATAGGAGTGGTTGGGGAGGGTTTCCACAAAAATGGCAGGGGGTGGGAACCTATGAAGAAACTGAACATCCAGGAGTATTCAGCATTTAGGAATTACAGAGAAAAAGGAAAAGGCAATGATGCCGCACTGTTGGTTAAATAGGAAATTAATGCAATAGTGAGGAATGACATTCGTTCCGGCAATGTGGATTCTGTAATGAAACTGCTGAGAATCACTAAGGGGCAAAAATATTAATGGGGACTGTATAGAGACCCCAAACTGTAGTGGTGATGTTGGAATGGCATTAAACAGGAAACTGAAGACACATCCAATAAAGGATCATCTGTAATTATGGGTGACTTTAATCTGCTTATATATTGGGCAAATCAGATTAGTCACAATACCATAGATGAGGAATTCCAGGAGTTTATATGAGTGGTTTTCTGGACCAATACCTTGAGGAACCAACTAGAGAACAGACCAGCCTAGACTGGATACTGCATAATGAGAAAATAATAATTGGCAATCTAGTTGTGAGGCCTCTTGGGGACGAACAGCCATATGATATAATTCTTCATCAAGATGGAGAGTGATGTAGTTGATTCTGAGACAAGGGACCTAACCTAAATAAAGGAAACTGCGATGGTATGAGACGCAAGTTGACTATGATGGATTGGGGGGGATGATACTTTTTTTTTCAAAAAGTATTTTTATTCAAATTTCTAACATTTTAGCACTTGAAAATCATTACAACACAGAAATAAACCCAACGCAAATTGGGAGCAGTTTAGAATTCAGCGGAGGAAAAAGAGATTGATTAAGGTGGGGAAAATGGACTTCCCGGTGACAGCCATGGAGTGTGTGGTCGCACATTTTGGGGCTCCTGCTCGAGGCAGAATTGTTTGGTCCTTGTTACCCTTTCACGGGGGTGTTTGCTTGTACAAAGTAGAGGAACAGACAGAGTTAAGGATTCTCCTTTGGGTGGGTATGTCTCAGCCCTGTCAAACAAGGAGTGCAACTGTAAAGGGGCAACAGTCAGACCAGCAACTTTCGAGGAGTGCGATACAAGAAAAGATGGCGGAGGGCTTTGTGGGGTTGCTATCTGTTCAGTGATCCATGGAGCAGTTGATGGAGGTTTTGACAGTCAAGTTCTGGCAGCAAAGGCAGGAGGCCTCAGAAGACCTGGCTCTGGTGGCGGAACTGATTCAGGCAGCCTTTGAGAGAGTGGTGGAGAGGTTGGAGGCAGAGAGTGGAAGAGTCAGTGGCGGACCATGATGACCGTCTGGCCTCATTGGATGCAGAGATTACGCTGGTGCCGGAGGGCCAGAAGAAGCAAGGGGGCAAAAGTCGACGATTTGGAAAATCGGTCGAGGGGCAGGATCTCCAGATTGTGGAGTTGCACGAAGGCAGTGGTGGAAAGCAGGCCACGGAGTGTGTAGCGGACATGCTGGGGAAGTTGGTGGGAAAGGGGGGTCTTCGACCGACTCCACGAGGTGGATCGAGCACACAGGTCACTGAAGAGGAGGCCAAAGGCAGGTGAGCAGCCGAGGGCAATGGTGGTCTACTGCACAGATATCTAGGCAAGGGGAAGATTCTGCAGTTGGCAACTGGAACGAGGAACTGCACCTGGGAAGGGAATTTGTTTCGGATCCACCAGGATCTGCGTGCGGAGCTCGCAAAGCACCGGGCTGGTTTAGCAGGATCAAAGCAGTCCAGTTCAAGGAAGGAGTGAAGTTTGGGGTGCTATCCCCAGCCCAGCTGTGGATCACATAACAGGACCAAAAGTTCATGGGGTGGCGAGCAGGTTTTTGTCAGACCATTAACTTGGGGACTTGTAAGAACTTTGGATGGTGGAGAGACCAGTGGGGGAGTGTTGGTGCTCTTCGGCCGGGCGAATATTGTATTTTATATTATGTGGAGTATTGGGGGCGAGGGATTAGGTGGGTGTTTGGCGGAAGGCAGTTGCCCTGAATGGGGTCCACCATGCAAGTGGATAGGCTACTTAACGGGAGTGAAGTTGAGGATAGATCGGTTGGGATTTCTTGTTCTTTTTCTCTGTAGGGGACGGCGGGGAGGGGGGCTTGCTGACGTGGAGGGAGTTGGTGTAGCGCAGTTTCTTAACGGGCGATGGTGGTAGACATCTTGGGGAGGCCCTAGAGGGGTGTGGACCTGGGAAAGCTCATTAAAGCGGAGATACGGCTGACCTGAGGGAATGGGCCGGGGACCTCCCGACCCGAGTACTTTCATGGAGAGTTCTGGGATTAAGTGAGCTGGTTAACAGGTTGCACGTGTTCGCATTTGAGGAATCTGAAGGCGGGTGTTGTGTTTTTGCAAGAGACACATATGAAGGTAGTGGATCAGATGTGGCTGGGGAAGGGATGCAGGTGGCCGCGGGGGAGGGGGGGATGCCGGACAGTATTTCATTCGGGGCTGGATATGAAGAGGGGTGTGGCAATGCTGATTAATAAGGTGGTATCTTTAGTGGTGGGGAGCATAGTGGCGGACCCTGGGATAGATATGTGATGGTGAGCGGGAGATTGGAGAGGGTGTCTGTGGTGCTGGCAAATATTTATGCCCCAAATTGTGAAGATGTGGAGATTAGGAGGTCAGTCCTGGCAAAGATCTCGGGCCTGGACATGCATCGTCTGATCATTGGGGTGGGTGGGGGTGCATTTTAATACAATGTTGGATCCCACGTTGGACAGGGCGTGCCCCTAGGTTTACGAGGGTGTCGGCAATGGCGAAGGGGTTGTTCGGATTTATGGAATGAATGGAGGCAGCGGACCCATGGCAGTTTGTGAAGCTGAAGGCAAAGACATTTTTGTTCTTTTCACATGTCCACAGCGAGTACTGCCGAATTGATTTTTTTGTTCTTGATAAGGCACTGTTGGCAGGGGTGGTTGGGGTCGAGTATTTGGTGATCGTGGTATCTGACCACGCGCCACATTGGATGGACTTGTAGGGGGCAAACTCGCAGATGCCGCAGTGGAGGTTGGATGTGGAGTTAATGGCCGATAAGGAAGTCCGTGAGAAGATAGGGGTGGCTAATCGGAACTATGTGGAGTATAAGAAGACGGGAGTGGTCTTGCCGGCTACATTGTGGGAGGCGTTGAAGGCAATACTGAGAGGGGAGTTTATTTCAATTAAGGTGCATAATGTGAGGGTGGAGCAGGCAGAGAGGCTGAGGATGGTGATGGCCATTCTGCCGATGGACCGAAGATACGCGGTGGTACATGAGGAGGCGCTGAAGGAAAGGCAGTAGCTTCAAATGGAGCTGGGGCTAGTGTCAACGGGAGAGGTGGTGGGGAGTTCGGGGAAAAAGCAAGCAGGGATAGAGGGGCAGTGTACGAGTATGGGGAGAAGGTGAGCAGGATGCTTGCGCATCAGCTGAGGAGGCAGGCGGTGATGAGGGAGATTGGGACAAGGGACAAGCTAGTAATGGTGCCAGAGGAGGTAAATGAGGGGTGTGAAGCATTTTATCGGAAGCTGTACAGTTCGGACCCCCCGGCGGGGGAGGAGGGCATGAGGTGCGTCTTCGATGGGCTGGAGTTCCCGAGGGCGGATGAGGCGAGGGTACAGGAGTTGGGGGAGCAGATTGAACTGGGGAAGTGAAGCAGTCAGGGAAGGCCCTTGGCCTGGACAGGTTTCCAGCGGACTTTTATAAGAGGTTTGGGTCAGAGCTGGGATCTCTGTTGGTGTAGATGTAGAATGATGTAATGGGGAGGGGTGAGGTCATCCCCAATGCTGTGTCAGGCATCTATCTCACTCATTTTAAAGACAGATAAAGGCCCGGAGCAGTGTGGGGCGCACTGCCCGATATCATTGTTAAATGTGGATGCAAAGACATTGCGAAAAAGCTGGCCGTGCGGATAGAGTATTGTGTGCCAGGTGTGATAGAGGAGAACCAGACGGGGTTTGTGAAGGGGCGGCAGCTATCAGCCAATGTGATGATGCTCTCCATGGGCTGGAGGTGGAGGTGATTGTGTCAATGGACGCGGAGAAGGTGTCTGACCATGTGTGGCCGTATTTAGTCAAAGTGCTGGGGTGGGTGAGGTTTGGGTGGAGGTTTGTCAAGTGTGTGGACCAATAGTGTCAATTCGGAGTATTTTGGCTTGCATCAGGAAATGAGCAGGGGTTAGGGTTAATGGCCTTATCTCCCCTTTGATGTTTGCCCCAGCAATTGAACCATTGCCAATGGCTCTAAGGGCTTTGAGGGGGTGGCGGGCGTTGAGAAGGGGGTGGTGGAGCACCGAGTCTCTTTGTACGCTGACGACCTCTTGCTATATGTTGCAAACCCGGTTAAAGTTTTGACAGGAGGATCTTGGGGGAATTAAATCTTTTTCGGGGTATAAGCTCAATTTGGGGAAAAGTAAGGTATCTCCGATCAACGGAGGTTGCCGTTTCGGTTGTTAGGGATGGCCTTTTGGTATCTTGGGTTACATGTGGCACAAGAGCTGTGCCCAGCTGCAAAGTTGTATCTGGCAAAGCTGGTGGAGGGAATGAAGGAGGACTTTAGGAGGTGGGATGTGTTGCCTTTGGCATTGGCTGGAAAGGTCCAAACGGTAAAGATAAAGGTGCTCCCAAAGTTTTTGTTCGCGTTTCAGAATCTCCCAATTTTTGTGCCTGAGTCAGGTGAATAGGATGATACTGGGGTTCATGTGGACGGTCCCCCAGACCAGGAGGGCGTTTCTGGGGGATTATTGGCCAGCGAACAAAGCTATGGTATGGAAGTAGGCGGTGGAGGAGAGATCGCTGTGGGGATGGATGGAGAAGTCTTTGTGTAAAGGAATCAGCCAGAGGGCACTATTATTGGCATCTCTTCCGCTCTCACCGGCCAGGTATTCCATGAGCCTGGTGGTAGTATCAGCTTTGAGGGTGTGGAATCAATGTCGGCAGCACTGTAGGATGGAAGGCATGGTTTCTGTGAGCACCGATTTATGGCAACCGCAGGTGTATTCCAGCGGGGCTGGATGCGAGGTTTCGAGGTTGGGGGTGATTGGGGATAGAGTATTTTCGGGAACTGTTTTGGAGGGTAAGTTTTCAGAATTGGAAGAGCTTGAGGAGGTGTACTTGCTGCCGAAGGGGAATGGGTTCAGGTACCTGAGGTGAGGGACTTCTTGAGGAAGGAGTTTGGTTTGTTCCCACGGCCGCCTCCAGCGCTTCAGGACAAATTTCTGTCCGAGGGTGAGATAGGCAAGAGCAAGGTGTCGGATATATGGGGAGGTGATGAAGTGGGAGGGTACCCGAGGAGGTCCAGCATAAGTGGGAGGAGGAGTTGGGAGAGGCGATGGGAGAATTTATAATGG
The DNA here is from genome assembly GCF_902713615.1 of Scyliorhinus canicula. Classification (NCBI taxonomy): domain Eukaryota; kingdom Metazoa; phylum Chordata; class Chondrichthyes; order Carcharhiniformes; family Scyliorhinidae; genus Scyliorhinus; species Scyliorhinus canicula. The sequence continues at coordinate 84,289,759 of NC_052149.1, forward strand.
GGATCAAAAAAATGGCTGACCAATTAAATCCATACTTTCGTTCTGTCTTCATAAAGGACCACAAATAAGATATCTATAATGTAGGGGAACACAAGGTTTAGTGAGAGAGAGGAATTGAAGGAAGTCAGTATTAGTAGAGAAATGGTGTTGGGGAAATTGATGGAATTGAAGGCTGATAAATTCCTAGGGCCCGATAATCTACATCCCAGAGAATTTAAGGAAGCAGTCCAAGAAATAGTGGATGCATTGGTGGTCACCTTCCAAAATTCTTTAAATTCTGGAACAGTTCCTGTGAATTGGAGGGTAGCTAATGTAACTACACTATTTAATAAAGGGAGGTAGAGAGAAAGCAGGGAATTATAGACCAGTCAGCCTGGCGTCAGTAGTGGGGAAAAAGCTAGAGTCCATTATAAAAGATTTAAGAGCAGGATACGAGGAAAACAGTAGCAGGATCGGACAGAGTCAGCACAGATTTAAGAAGGAGAAATAATGCTTGACAAATCTACTGGAATTGAGGATGTAACTAGTAGAGTTGATGAGGAGGAGCCAGTGGATGTGGTTTATTTGGACTTTCAGAAGGCTTTCAACAAAGTTCCACATAAGAGATTAGCATATAAAAGTAAAGCACATGGTATTAGGGAGTAGTGTATTGTGATGCATAGAAAACTGGTTGGCAGACAGGAAACTAAAAGTAGGAATAAATGGGTCTTTTTCCAAATGGCAGGCAGTGAATAGTGGGGTACCGCAGGGATCAGTGCAAGGACACCAGCTATTCAGAATATATTTGAATGATTTAGATGAGAGAACTTAATGTGATATTTCCAAATTTTCAGATGACAAAAAGCTGGATGGGAGGGTGAGCTATGAGGAGGATGCAGAAATGCTTTAGTGTGATTTACACAAGTTCAGTGAGTGGGCAGGTGCATACAGATGAGGCATAATGTGAATAAATGTGAAGTTATCCACTTGGTAGCAAAAACAAGAAGGCAGCTTATCTGAATGGCTATAGACAGAGAGGGTAATGTGCAATGAGACCGGGGTATCAGTGTACACAAATTGCTGCAAGTAAGCAGGCAGGTGCAGCCGATGTGGTATATTGGCCTTCATAGTGAGAGGATTGGAGTACAGGTACAGGAACAGGCGTGTCTTGCTGCAATTATACAAAGTCTTGGTGATACCACACCTGCAATATGTGCAGTTTTGGTCTCCCTATCTGAGGAAAGAAGTTCTTGCTATAAAGAGAGATTGAGTCGGTTAGGATTGTATTCACTGGAGTTCAGAAGAATGAAGGGATCTCTTATAAACCTGTAAAAGTCTAATTGGAAGGATGTTTCCAAAGGCGGGGAAGTCCAGAAACAAGGGCCACCATCTAAGGATTCAGGGTAAACCATTTAGGACTGAGATGAAGAGAAGTTTCTTCACCCAGAGAGTGGTGAGCCTGTGGAATTCGCTACCACAGAAAGAAGTTGAGGCCAAAACACCATGCATTCAAGTTGTTAGATATAGCTCTTGTGGGCTAAATAGATCAAAGGATATGGGGGGGGGGGGGGGGGGGGGGGTTGGAAAGAGAAGGGACAGGCTACTGAATTGGTTTATCACCCATGATCATAATGAATGGCGGAGCAAGCTTAAAGGGCCAAATGGACTCCTTCTGCTCCGAAATCTATGTTTAAAACATTTAACCTGTTTGTTCTCTTTCCTAATGCTGACAGACTACTGTGTATTTTAATGGTTTTGTTTTTATTTAAGCTTCATGTTGCAGTTTCTGATGAATGACGAGTTAACATACAATTTTCAAAAATTAATAATAATATAATAATAATCGCTTACTGTCACAAGTAGGCTTCAATGAAGTTACTGTGAAAAGACCCTAGTTGCCACATTCCGGCGCCTATTCGGAGAAGCCGGTACAGGAATTGAACCTGCGCTGCTGGTCTTGTTCTGCATTAAAAGCCAGCTGTTTAGCACATTGAGCTAAACCGGCCCCAACCGCTCTGTATGCAAGGATCTTTAACATTTCTTTTAGAATAATAGAAAATGTGTTGCACTGAAAACGCCAGAAACAAATGGTATGAATTTTAAAATGTTTCTTTACTTTCTAACAAGTTAATCCAGAGGTTTGTTACATTATAATATTTCAAATTTCCACAGATAGTGAATGCGCATAGATTGATTGATGTAACGTTCTGCAACTTTGTTGTGTGATTATTAGATCACATTACTGGGTGAAAGAGGAGTTTGGTAACGTGCATTATTGTGAATCGTCAGATAACACACTACTGTCAATGTCATCGTTAAATGGCACCTTAGAACACTTAAGAACAAACTGTATTAAATTAAAAAGACTTTCCAATTGCTTTATGTATTCCTCCTGAGAAATCAGATGCTCACCTTTGAATTCCTGCCAGCAGTTCTTTTACAGCAGGCATCAACCTCTGCAGGCTCTGAAATGCTTCCTCAGGAAGTGGCAGCTTGCTGTCATTTACAACAGCTACTGAGTTGTGAGGAAGGTTGAAGGTTGCAAAGATTAACGAGCTGGTGGAAAAAAATTTAAAATTAAAATCTCATGTACCTTCATACAAGATCAAAAAAACTGTTGATGATTTACTTTATCAAGCACAAAAGTATTCCTTTATTATTAATATTTTATTTACATGATTTCTCACTATTAAAAAAAATCCTCACTATTTTAACCTGTTGAGTCAATCAGCACATTGTAGATTCTTGTAATTCCACTTTAATTGTCTGTGTTTTTCAGTCATTCAGTAAATGCCATTTATATTTGGTTTACATTTCATATTACATTTCAAACATGTAATAAATAATAATAATCACTTATTATTAGGCTTAGTAGGCTAATGAAGTTACTGTGAAAAGCCCCACATTCGCCAAATTCCAGTGCCTGTTCGGGTAGGCCGGTACGGGAATTGAACCCGCGCTGCTGGCCTTGTTCTGCATTACAAGCCAGTTGTTTAGCCCATTGTACTAAACCAGCCCCTGACAGGAATCTCCTCAACTTTATGTCCAATATAACATAGTCTTGACATCTTTAATACACAACAGTTCATCATTCAGTTCTCTAGTCCAGTCAACATTATACATATCATTGGAGTATACAGAGTAAAATTACTGCTTTGGGAAACAACCAAGAATGTGCCTAAATGAAAACAGTGTTTTATTTTGACTAATATATTACTTGTACATTTAACAGCACACAATGGATTTCCATACCTGTATTTGTTTATTATATTCCATACGTTCTCAAAGGTGGCCCAGATTTGTTGACTTCTGCTCACACCTTGAGAGTTTTCCACCTGTGACATAGGATAACCACTGGGGCAGTTGAATGGAACCAGAGTTAGATTTCTTCCTGAATCAGGGTTCACAGGCTGCTCAACTGAAACTTCCAACTTTTCAGTAGACTCTTCTGACTTCACTGAGGATTTTGACTGGAGTTCATTTTTGCTGCCATCCTTCATAACACGAGGAAAGAAAAATAATTTTTTTTTACTATAAATCTCAAATATTAGTGTGCTTTTCACAGTCCATTTTCTCTCAATTTCCTCCTTTCGCTGGGGGAGGCACGGGCTCCTTTGCCTGGTTGTGATTCTGTGGGTACGGAGTAACCCTATTTTCAATTCCTAGCTCAAATTACCATTCTTCATAAATTTGACTATTCAAATCTGGATGCCATCAATCCTTAACCCTCATCAGATATCAACATCCATGCACTTTCCAGAATATATTGGACAGGGATTATGTACATAATTTAAATAAAAGGCAGACTTCCACTCCAAAAACAGCCAAATTGACAGCTTGATCAGCAGACATGAATGCAAATTTTCAGGAGGCAGCCACATCCAGGACCTGTGGGAATGTGCCTTGTCAATTAGTAGAGGGTCTGACCGAGGCTGAGGGAGCAGGAGAACCTGGCGCCATGGAAGCCCAAGGCCACAAATCCTAAAACACCAACATTAAATTTAAAACTTCACGGTTTAATCTGGCTCAGCAGGATTCCCAGCATGTTTTGCCTGACAAGGGAGCCAACACGATCTCCCAACTCGATTCCCATGCGGTTTTCAGCTTGAAATGACAGAACAGGCCCTGATTAGATCATTGGACATCATTAACCTGAAGTAGGAACCCACTTCCTTCCTGTGGGAAGGTTAAGTATGGGGAGATAGAGGGCAGCACGGTGGCACAGTGGTTAGCATTGCTGCCTACGGCGCTGAGGACCCGGGTTCGAATCCTGGCCCTGGGTCACTGTCTGTGTGGAATTTGCACATTCTCCCCGTGTCTGCGTGGGTTTCGCCCCCACAACCTAAAGATGTGCAGGTTAGGTGGATTGGCCACGCTAAATTGCCCATTAATTGGAAAATAAAAAATAAAAATAATAGGGTACTCTAAATTTATTTAAAAAAAAGTATGGGGAGATAGCAAGAAGGGAGCAAGATTAGAGTGGGTAAGTGACTCGCATTATTTTAACGGTGTCCACTCCCCACCCCAGTTTTCGGGTGTTAGAGACAGTTAAAATTGTAGTCAAAATATCTGTTTACGAGTGGTACCTAAAGAGTGGATTTACAGCATAATGCAGAAAACAGCAGAGCATCACTATATATCAGTAACTGTGTATATTGGCATTTAAAACATTTAGGATATTTCCTGTTAAGAAACCAAATGTGTTTCACTGTAACACCAAGAAAGGACAGAAAAAAGGTAGAATTAAACTACATACTCAATAGTCCTACTGGGGAATTAAAATTGCACTGTGCGATATTAACCATGGTGCTTTGGAAAGAAAAGCACTGTTCATAATCTCAGGATTTCTCAAAGTACTTTTAAAATGTAATTACCGTTGTAACGTAGGGAAACAGCAGTCAATTGCTGCACAGCAAAGTCTTACAAACAGCAATGAGCTAACTGAACAATCAGTTCTGTAACATTCTGAGGGGTTATGTGCTTGTTTCTGAAGTGCAGTTTGAACCTGATATCTTGGGCGCGATTCTCGTCTCCCCACGCCGGGTGGGAGAATTGCGGGAGGGCCCCCCGACAAATTTGGCTCCCCCCCCCCCCCCCGATCCCCCCCCCTGCCTGGAAGAATCGGGGCTCGCCATTTTTCACGGCGAACGGCGATTCTCCAACCCGGATGGGCCGAGCCTGCCATTCGCAGCTGTTTCATGACGGCGGCAAACACACCTGGTCGCTGCCGTCGTGAAACGGGAGTGAGAAGCCCGTTTGGGGCTTGTAGGTGGCCTAGCAAGGAAAGAGCACCACGACTGTGCTCGGGAGGGAACAGGCCCCGATCGGTGCCCACCGATCGTCGGGCCGGCGTCAAAATCGGATGCACTATTTCCCCTCCACAGCCCCGCAAGATCAAGCCGCCACGTCTTGCGGGGCGGCTGAGGGGAAAGACGGCCACCGCGCATGCGCGGATTCGTGCCGTCAGCATCATGAAGGCGCGCCGGCCGCGTCATTCTTGGCGCGACGGCCCCGCGGCCGAGAGTTACGGAGCGCCGCTCCTAGCCCCGCCAGGAGGGGAGAATAGGGGGCGAGGAGCGGCCTCCGAGGCCGTCGTGAAACTCGGCCGAGTTTCGAAACTCGGCCCTCCCGATTTTTCCCGGGAGCGAAGAATTCCGCCCCTTCTGTCTACTGCATCAAGGATTGCACCTCGAGACTGTTGGTTATTAAACCCACATTACAACATTTCAAGTGTCAAAAAGCTATGCAATACTAATGTTTGCAAGAACTAGGAGATTGAAAGCAACAAATAAATTAATTTGATTTCCTCCTTTGTTTCCCACCTTCCAAAAGCTGCTTGCCCAAAACTCTGATTCATGTATCTTCTTGTGCACTAAGACTGTTTATCCATTACTCCGTTCTTTGCTGACCTAGATTGGTATCTCATGCCCTAACAATTAACTTCCCCAAGGACATAAACCTAAATTCTTGAATACTTCTTGCAACTGACACCAGCCTTTTACACATTCTATCTCCCTTCAACTGCTCAAACTCTTACTAATCACTTATTAAATCTCTCTCTCTCTCTTCACCTTTAAAAAAACTTACCAAAACCAACATATTTGACCGAGCTTTTAGTCACCCCCATTAATGGATCATTTTCTTGCTCCTCGATCATTTGTTGTACACCTATTTGGGGTGTTTTTTTGAGTTAGATAGATAGATAGAACAGTACAGCACAGAACAGGCCCTTCGGCCCTCGATGTTGTGCCGAGCAATGATCACCCCACTTAAACCCACATACCCGTAACCCAACAATCCCCCCATTAACCTTACACTACGGGCAATTTAGCATGGCCAATCCACCTAACCCGCACATCTTTGGACTGTGGGAGGAAACCGGAGCACCCGGAGGAAACCCACGCACACACGGGGAGGACGTGCAGACTCCACGCAGACAGTGACCCAGCCGGGAATCGAACCTGGGACCCTGGAGCTGTGAAGCATTGATGCTAACCACCATGCTACCGTGAGGCCCCTCACGGGAGTTAAAAGGGTATTTCAATAGGAACTCCATTATTTTGACTAATACTTAGTTTATCAAAAATCTAACTTTCGTGAAACGTAAAGGTTCGACACAATGGAAATAATATTCTTTCCTAACATTTTTCAATCACTTGCCTTTTCATCAGAATGCCCTCTTCCCTTTTTTCACTCTTCTCTATCCTATGCAGTTCATTGGGCTAAACTTCACGGGCAAAATTCGTGAATCGCCCGGGGCCGGCGTAAATCCCGCCCCCACCGTGGCCGGAATTCTCTGCCACCCGGGAATCGGCGGGAGTGGGAATCACGCCCCCGCCGGTCGGCGTGCCCCCCGCGCCGATCCCCCGAAGTCCCGCCGCCTACAGGCCAATCCTGCCGACGTGGTTTCAACCACCTCTGGTGGCGGCGGGATTGGCAGCGCGAGCGGGCCCCCGGGGGGGGCCGTGGGGCGATCGGACCCCGGGGGGGTGGCCCACGGTGGCCTGGCCCGCGATCGAGGCCTCCACCATGGCGGAGGCGGAAGAGACCCCCCTCCACCGCGCATGCGCCGGTGGTGACGTCAGCGGCCACTGCCGCACCGGCACATGCGTGAACCGGCGAAGACCTTTCGGCCAGCCCCAACGCCGGGCGGCGGGTGTCAAAGGCCGTTGGCGCCGGTTTTGGCACCAGTTGGCGTGGCGCCAACCACTCCGGCTCAGGCCTAGCCCCTAAAGGTGCTGAGTATTCTGCACCTTTGGGGAGGCCCGACGCCGGAGTGGTTGGTGCCACTCCGCTACGCCGGGACCCCCCGCCCCACCGGGTAGGGGAGAATCCCGGCCCACCTTTCTATCCTGTCACTGGGCCCCCTCAACTTTCCCAATACAAAATTGTTATTTTCACCATCTGTCCAACTAGATGACACGGAGGTGCTCTTCTCTACCTCATACCCAACCAGTTCAAAGGTTCAACACAAACCCCTTCCTACCCACTTTAGACGCATCCATCTCCCTATTAGTCATTCTAATCAATTCATGAATTTGGATTTTTGTTTAATGTCACGTGTAACGAGATACAGTGAAAAGTATTTTTCTGCGAGCAACTCAACAAATCATTAACACATGAAAATAAAATAAAATAAAATACATAATAGGGCAACACAAGGTACACAATGTAACTACATAACATTGGCATTGCGTGAAACATACAGCGGTGTAGTGTTAATCAGGTCAGTCCATAAGAGGGTTGTTTAGGAGTTTGCACTTTGCCCGAATTGCTCCATTCACCACAGGTGTCAACTCCTTCCTGCTCCTTTGCTTGGGGATTCAATACAGTGTATGCTGATTCGAATTATATTAAACTGCAGTGGTTAGTGACCGGCTTGGGTCACTATCTGTGCAGAGTCTGCACGTTCCCCAGTGTCTGTGTGGGTTTCCTCCGGGTGTACCGGTTTCCTCCCACAAGTTTTGAAACACGTGCTGTTAGGTAATTTGGACATTCTGAATTCTCCCCATGTACCCGAACAGGCGCTGTAATATGGCAACTAGGGGCTTTTCACAGTAAGTTCATTGCAGTGTTAATTTAAGCCTACTTGTGACAATAGGGATTATTTTTATCAGGAATTTGCATCCAGTGTTATATCTTTGCAGAAAGGAGATGTTGAGGTAACACTGAACATGCAAAAAAGGCCAGCTAGTCCATCAAATCTGTCTCATTCCACATGTTGCAGCCTGCTCACACCATTAATTCCATTCCATACATCTATACAATCACCATGGGATAAGCAAACAAATCAGAAAAAAATCCAAGGAATTGCTAAACAGAGGCGTTGACTGTCTTGGAGGAACTACAGAGATGGTGTTCAAAGATAATGATCCATATGGCTCAGAGTTTGCCACTTGAGTCACTCCAGTCTAATATTTTACCAAATTTACTCCTGTTAAAAATGGGTTATTAATGATCCCTGCTATTGTTTTCATCCAGAAAAATGTGAATTTTTACATACTATAACATATATCCCAATATTACATATGACTATACAATTAAAAAATGCAAAGTTACCTCAGAAACCTTATTCAGCAACTCATCCATGACAGCCAAGGTGTGTGGGAGAACACCACCATAATCTGATCTTGAGCAGAATGCTTGTAACAGTTTTTGGGACTCTAACAACATCCAGGTAAGCGTAAATTGGTTATACGATGGTCTCTTAGCTAGATGGTTAAAAAGATATATTAGATTAAAGGCACAGATACTCCTTTAAAACAAATGTTAGCCATGGGGGATGACTGAAGGGGGAAGCAGATCAGTGGATGTACATGTAACATTGTGGAAGTCAATGAGCTCTCCAAAATGGCTGTTTCAACGTATATACATTCCTGGCATTTGGATTAGATCACCAGGGCTGTGACAATTACCCTATTAGATGGGGTGTAGTGAACTCCAGGTAGGACATATGCAGTTGGTTTGAAGACATATTGCCCTATTGTTCGCAGTAAGTAGGACCAGATGATTGTGAAGGAAGCTACTCTGTAAAGCCCATGCAATGCACAGAAGAAGAATAATGGCAATGTTAAAAATATTAGTTCAGTAGTTTTTGTTCCCCTCAACATCTGGATAACATTACACAAAAGCAACTAACAAATTGATAAAACACCTGGAGAATAAATGCTATTAAATAAAAATGTGCATTTATAATTACAAAAACATTTATTGCTAATTTTTTCTTGGAAGACACTTTAAATGCCTTTGTATACCAAATTGGACAGGGGTACAACTGTTTTTTCCCACTTGTGGCTTTAATTTTCAACTGCCATTATAAACAGAATAAAATTGAATATTAGCAATATGCTGCAGCCTGAGATTCAACTATACTCTGTAAAACTTGGTGGTGAACCAGGCTGATCGCAATTTTGGTTGCATGCTTGATGCCAAGAGCAGCTTCCAGCTACATATCGATGCTGTCACTAAGGTCATTTATTTCCATCGACATATTATCACCTGACTCCACCTCAGCTGGTTTGCCACCCTCATCAACGTTACCACTAGACCGGGTGATTCCAAAGTACTCCGAATGGGCTGCACACAATGCATCCTCCATAAACTTATTCAAAACACGGTTGCCCATTTCCTTACTTGCAAAATTCAGAATGAAAATTTACCTAACAAGCACGTCTTTCGGGACTTGTGGGAGGAAACCGGAGCATCCAGAGGAAACATTGGCTCCCAGTCAAGCAATGCCTCAATTTTAAAATGGTTTACAAACCTCTCCAGGACATCGCTGTTTTTATATCTGTAATCTCCTCCAGTCCTACAACCTTCCAAGATATCCACACATTTAATTCTTCTGTGCATCTCTGCCTAATTTTATTATATTAATAGTGCCAAATAAATACAAGTTCTCATTGTTAAAATTATTTTAAAGTATGTAGGAGGTAGCACAATTAACACACTGGCCGTGCAAACCCCCCCCCCCCCCCCCCCCCCAAAGGAGCCTTGTCAAGTTACCACAGTGTATCTTTCTGAGGCGTACACACTGATGGTACTGTGTGCCAGTGATGGAAGATATGCCAATCAAGCAGGATGGTTTTGAGTTTTTATTGAGTACATTCTAGGCAAGTCGAGAGTATTCCCCTTTTACACTCCTGATTTTCTCTTGTGGATGTTATTATAAGCTTTGTGGAGTCAGGGGGCAAATTATGCATCACCAAATTCGAACCTCTGACCCGCTCTTGTAGCCACAGTATTTGTGTGTCTGGTCCAGTTAAGTTGACGGTCAATGGTAATCCCCAGGACACTGATGCTGAAGGATTCAGCATTGGTAATGTCAAGCGGAGATGGTTAGATTCTCTCTCACATTGGAGATATTCAATGCCTGAAATTTGCTTGGCTCAAATATTATTTGCCTCTTATGCCTGAATGTCGTTTTGATCTTGCTGCATTCAATATCGGAGTCCTGAATAGTGCTGAACAATGTGCAATTGTCAGCCAGCATACCCACTTCTGACCTGTGTTGGCAATAAGGTAATTGATGAAACAACTGGAGGTGGTTGGGTCTAGGATACTAGGCTAAGGATATAGCGATGTCTCGCACCAAATGTTTTGGGAGCCTTAAAAGGCCTCCAGCAACTTGGAGGGCAGTCACTGAGCAGATTCACAGGAGTCTGCTGGTGTCTTTTAATAAAAAGAACAAAGCATTTATTAAACAGGAAAGCTGAACTATATTACACTAGACAAAAAGGTTGGAAAGATTTCAATACCAAACACAAGTAACAGTCAAATCACACTTCACCTCCAACTATACCGTTACAAATTTGTAAAGATACATGATTTGCAGTATCTATCTTGTACTCTATATTCAGGGTAAGGAGAGTACGTGTATATTAATAGGGAAACTATGGACAGACAAACCACACCCATGTGAGAGGCCACTAAGGAACATTCTATGGATTTCTCAACAACTCATCCAGATGCTCGTTATACTGTGAGCCAAGCAATCTCACTGAAATTCAGTCTTTCTCATGAGGGTTTTTAATCCCCATACTAGAAGAACTTGCCTTTGAACCGCCTCCCAAACATAATTTCCACTCAGGCATCTTCAACAAGTATTCATCTCTAGGTTTCAATCTCTCCTTATGAAGTTCCTTTTCTCTAGATTACCTTCCAGTTACACTTTCATGATATATGGCCATGCCAAACAGAACACCACTGTTCTAAGGCCTGCAGGAAGACGTCACTAATCTTCAGTTCCCTCCTCGAATCTTCTGGCTTTCTCAAGCCCACTTTGCTTGGAGCCTGTTCCCTGCAACTGTCCCTCTAACTCATCAACTGCTCTGCTCCTTACTTTTAACTTTACTTAACAGGACCAGTTTCAGATTCCAGTCTTTGTCCCTTGACTTCCTTCTGAGACCTCTTTAGGCCCCACTCCCTGGTTTTGAACTTTCTTCTTGGTTTGGGACCTTCTTTCTGTCCCCCTCTTTTGCCCTGCTCCTTGGGACACCTTCTCTGGAAGTGGCGTTCTTCAGGTCAACTGATCTTCAATTCCATGCCGTTTTACTTTTGTTTTCCTCTTTCTTCTGTGCAAGCATGTAGAGCCAGTTTTGAAATGGAAGAAATCAAAAAATGGACCGTGCATGTGTGCAGGGACATTTCCCAGCCTGAAGGCATACAAATCAACAAACTGCACCTGTGTGGCCATTCCATGGTTGGCGCATGTCCAAACATGTAAACAAAATAAAGCTGCGCATGTGCGACCATTCTACATCTCGTGCATGCACAGAAACCTTGAGTCCCACTGGGAACTGGAGCTTCCAGCATCTGACTACTTATTAAGGTAAGTTTTTTTTCCTTCTCTTGGGGGTTCACACAATAGCACTGTTGAGAAAACTTCCATAATTTTGCTGACCTTTAAGAGTTAACTGATGGGATGGTAATTGCTCAGTTGGATTGTATAGGTTCTGCTATTTGTAGACAGAACAAACATGGGCAATTTTTCACACTGTTATGTAGTCGTAGCAGTGCTGGAAAAGGTTGTGGAAGAGCACAGCTAGTTCTGGAGCTCAAGTCTTCAGTACTACAGCCAAGATGTTGTCAGACTCCATTGCTTTCAGTGCCTTCTGCTAGTTCTTGAAACCACATGAAATTGGCTGAAGACGAGCATCTATAACACTCAGCATATCAGATGGAGGCCGAAATGGATCATTCATTCTGCACTTCTGGCTGAAAATGACTAGATTTTTATGAGCTGCTCCTGCCTGCTTTCCTGCACTCTCCATGGAACCAGAGTCGTCACCTGGCTTGATGGCAATGGTAGAGTGAGGAATGTGCCAGGTCGTACAGTTACAGATTGTAATTGAATATACTCTGCCACTGCGGTTGCTCACAGTACCTCATGGATGCTCAGTTTTGAACTGCCAGATCTGAATCTATCCTATACAGCAGCTATTTCAAAACCAGGGTCACAATCTGTGGGCGAGTGTTGGGAGGGTTGCGGGGACATGCGTTGCGGAGTTCCCTATCACGGGGCCATGTGCTGCACATTCCCGATTGTGGAAAGTAGTGCCCAAAGCCACGACCGGCTTTTAAAAATACCGGCCGTGACCGGCTTTCAGAATGTGTGCCGTGCATGCATGTCCCCGGCATTGCCCAGCTGGGCAGAATGCCTCCTCCTGACATCAGCGTGCTGACCCAGAAGCAGATTTTCTTTTTTGGAATCACTGGAATCTTCCTGCCTGGAGCGGTGTCAAAGAGCAGGTCAAGCGCCCTGTACGCTGACGCCATGCGTTCTGGGCGCAAGAGAGATTTTTCCATTTGGCAGCTGCCAGCAGTGCTGGTGTGAACTACAGGGTGAACAACCCCATGAAGAAGCTGAAAAACAAGAACAAAGCAGCATAAAGATTTCTTGGGGTATGGATGCACCAGTGCAAATCAGGATTCAAAGTTCATATGTGCTATATGCAGGGAAGCATCGGCAAATGAAAGTTTAAAACCCTCAAAGCTTCAAATACATTTGAAGGCGAATTCGAGGACAAGCCTCTTTTATTTTTTTCAACTGATACTCATCAGCTGAAGTCACCATCATAAATGTCACACTGAATAACAAGACAAGTGAGGTCATGAGAACCAAGCAGACTCACCTGTCACATTAAAGATAAGTAATAATGGTGGGTTGAGAAGTTTGGGCCGGCGTGGGTCACGTAGGTTCGCCAGAGTGGGTCACGAAGCATGGCCGGTTGGTAAAAATGGGTCCCAGGCAAAAAAAGTTTGAAAAACACTGATATCGAATGATGGTAGTGCCACACAATACACTGGTGGGTGTCCTCGCTGTGAAGATAGAATTTCTCTCTCCACAAGGATTGTTCAGTAGTCTCTCCAACCAATGCTGATGCGGACAGATACATCTGCGGCAGGTAGATAGGTGTCCCCCCCTCGTTGGTTCTCTCTTTGCCCACTGGTTCAGTCTGGCGGATATGTCCTTCAGAATATGGCCAGCTCAGTCAGTAGTGGTGCTATAGAGCCACTCTTAATGATGGGTATTATTGAAGTCTTTCAACCAGAGTGCATTCTGTGCTCTTGCTACCCTCAGGATTTCTCTCAAGTAGTGTTGAACAAAGAGGAGCACTGTTCCATCAATGGAAGGAGAGCAATAGATACTAATTAGCAGGATCTTTCCTTGTCCGTGTTTTACATGATGCCACAAAACCTCATGCAATTCAAAATCAATGTTGAGGATTGCCAGGACCACTTCCTCCCAATGTGTTGCCACCTCTGATAGATAAGAACATACACAGAATGGTGACAGTTTTGAGACATGCTGTAAGGTATGATTCAGTGTGTATGGCTATGTTGCTCGACTAGTCTGTGAAACAACACTCATTTGGTAGACGTCCCCAGATGTTAATGAAAAAGATGATATGTCATTGTCGTTTCGGGTGTCCTCGCTGGTTTAGCTTTTATTCAATTTTTCTTTAGCTGTTTGATGCAACTGAACAGCTTGCTAGCCATTTCAGCGAGTAATTAAGAGTTAATCATATTGCTATGGGTCAGACTAAGTAAAAATAGCAGATTTCCTTTCCTGAAGGACATTAGTGAACTAGATGTGATTTTATGACAATCCTGTAGTTCATGATCGTGGGACGAGCATTTTATTCCTGTTTAATAATTCATTGAATTTAAATTTCCCTAGCTGCCATGGGATTTCAGCTCATGTCGGGCCTGTGGATCACTAGTCCAGTAACATTACCACTCTGCTACTGTACACATAATGAAAATAATCAAAGAAGTACAATGTGATATTTCTTTTAACGTAATAATCTTTATTGTTGTCACAAGTAGGCTTAAATTAACACTGCAATGAGGTTACTGTGAAAATTCTCTAGTCGCCACACTCCGGCACCTGTTTGGGTACACTGAGGGAGAATTCAGAATGTCCAATTCACTGAACAAGCACGTCTTTTGGGACTTGTGGGAGGAAATCAGAGCACCCGGAGAAAACCCACGCAGACACGGGGAGAACGTGCAGACTCCGCACAGACAGTGACCCAAGCCGGGAATCGAACCTGGGACCCTGGTGTTGACAAGCAACAGTGCTATCCACTGTGCTACTGTGCCATTTAGAATTCCCACTACAATTTCAGCTGAATAAATTATAAAGCAAAAGCATTTATTCTAAAATTAAGTGACATGGCAAAGTGGAAAAATACTGAACAATTCATTATCAATATAGGTCCAATGTTAGTACAAAATGCTGATGCTCCTGACAAAAGCTCCCTGCTAATCCTCAATTTTATGCAACAAAAAAAAGTCACACAAAAAAACTAACTTGAAAGCAATACAGTATACAACACAAGCAAGCATTCTGACCAAAACCATACATTGCACCAATCAAGATATTTAAAATTATAAAGGAATTCAATAACAGATGCAGAGAAACTACTTACTTGTTAGATAATCTAGAACAGGAAAGCACTATCTTACAATTACAGCTAGGCCATTTAGGAGTGAAATCATGAGTTTTTGTACATTTAGGGGAGAGAAATCTTTAACTCCCTCCTCCATGAGCCTGTGCATTCTGGGTCAATTGAGATTTTCAAGACGGAGATGGACAGACATCTGTCCAGTAAGAGTATCAAGAAATCTGAAGAAAACACTGGTAAATACAGATCAGCCATGACATATCTGAATGGCAGAACGAGCATGCTCAAAGGATGAATGACCGATTCCTGTTCCTATGTTCGTAAACATGTGAAAATAAATGCAAAGCATTTCACAAATGTAACTTTTGTGCTCATACTCTTATTTAATACTTACCATTGTTTAGCAAAATTTTTATCACAAATTCCACCCATTTTTTAGTTGATTTTGTGATTTGGCACCATGTATTGCATTTGTCGAGAGAACTTTGTTGAGAGAACGCGGAGGTATTCCCAACCTTCCCCAATCTTTCACTTTGGCTGCGTGTGTCAAAGCTCATACACAATTCATAGAATCATAGAATTTACAGTGCAGAAGGAGGCCATTCGGCCCATTGAGTCTGCACCGGCTCTTGGAAAGGGCACCCTACTTCAGCCCACCCTATCCCCGTAACCCCAGCTAACCTTTTTTTTTGGACACTAAGGGCAATTTATCATGGCCAATCCACCAAACCTGCACAACTTTGGACTGTGGGAGGAAACCGGAGCACCCGGAGGAAACCCACGCAGACACGGGGAGAACTTGCAGACTCCAATTATTATCTCACACTGCGTAAAGATAACACAAAGGGGGGCACGGTAGCACAGTGGTTAGCACAGTTGCTTCACAGCTCCAGGGTCCCAGTTTCGATTCCCGGCTTGGGTCTGTCTGTGCGGAGTCTGCACATCCTCCCCGTGTGTGCGTGGGCTTCCTCAGGGTGCTCCGGTTTCCTCACAAAGTCCAAGAATGTGCAGGGTATGTGGATTGGCCATGATAAATTGCCTTTAGTGTCCAAAAAAGGTTGGGTTGGGTGGGGGTGTGGGCTTGGGTATGATACTTTTTCCAAGGGTCGGTGCAGACCTGATAGGCAAAATTGCCTCCTTCAGTACTGTTAAGTTCTATGATTCTATACCAGAAGGAGGATCTAATGTATGCAAAGATGCAACAACGTTCATTGCACCAACCACTTTTCAGAGACTGTTAATAAAGATGCAAGCCTTTTTAATATTGAAAATAAAGGATCCATTTAAAACTTGCCAGGAGTCAGGTTTCCTGGGGAAAAAACTTGAAGCAACCTTGGAGATATGAGAATATTATTCCTTGCTTACAACCCCTAAATCCGGTTTAGAAAATCATTAAGTTAAAAGCATTTTTAAAAAGTTAAGTAAACAACAAATGTAAGAAATGTACTCAGGCGATGTACAAGAGTCTTCTTAAAAAAATGTACAAACAACCTAGATATGTGTTTAAGGTTAACAACTACCGTATACAGAAACTACTTCTGAGAGAAGGTTTGTTAGAGAATCATTTGAACACAAACTGCAGCCAAATAATTTCCACTGAATACATTTGCTTTCTATCACTTGAATTTTAATTCCTCTCACCTTTATTGTGTTACTTTATATTCCAAAACAATCCCGTCCATCAAAATTTAATCAAATGATATAAAAATGATCACTGAAGGTGGTGCATTCAATTATTACCTCAGCACTAAATGACCTATGCCAGAAACCCAGACAACAATGCAAAGCTTAAGCTTTGGACACTGAGGACACTGCGGTTAGAATCAAAACAATTATTAATTGCTTAGACTTTTGAGATCTATAAAACCTCCCACAGCCCTTTGTAACCGGTTACCAAACTTATGATTTTGTGTATGGGCCAACAATTGCCCATAGCAGCTGGGTGCACTTGTAGATGGGAATGAATATCCCGTTTGAGTTTAGCTACAGAATGTTTAAGTGAGACTTGCAAGGAAATTTTATTTTCAGTTAAGAAACTAACCCAAAGATTAAGCACCCACTTAGTCATTTTCCCATGTACAGCAAAACAAAACCTCAATCTAACTCGGTTTGAACCCATTAAACATGGCAGCACCCAATCCCACTCTCATACCACCAAATGCAAAGTTAATCCAGTCCACACTAAAAAAAATTCAGACCTAGGACCATCACCACACTTCCCACCCCACACCACACACTCGCCCCACCCTTACCAGTGCTAACATCTTGCTGTGCATCCTGGGCTTTCCAAATAAGGGGCATAAAATCAAAAGAACCAGTAAAGATACGTATTATAAAGAATATTGTTTTGTCATGGAAAAATTGCAAGGTAGAGAGAAAAAGTGGACAAACAGATCAACTGACACCAGAAACTTGAGCTGCCCCCGCATCTATTTTATAGAATCCCACCGTGCAGGAGGCCATTTAACCCATCTGCACCGACCTTCTGAAAAAGAGTACCCTACCTAGGCCTGCTCCCCTCTATCTGCGTAACTCCCGTATATGGATCATGGCCAATCCACCTAACCTGCATATCTTTGGACAGAGAGGAAATCAGAGCACCCGGAGGAAACCCACGCAGACATGGGAAGAAAGTTTAAACTCCACACAGTCACCCAAGGCCAGAATTCAACCTGGGTCACTGGCGCTGAGATGCAGCAGTGCTAACCACTGTGCCACCATGTTGCACTTTGGTTACCTTCTGAAATCAAAAATATTGAATCAAAAATAACTTCTATTGCTGATATTTGTTAAAGGAGCAGAACAAGGACTCAAATTCCAATTTGATTATTTAACTGAAAGAATGTCAATGTCATCTTCTATAGAGTTATCCAGATTCAAGTTTGTGTAGCTGTGTTAATGTTTTAATGTTTTAGATAGTAGGTTGCTTATTAATAGTTTATCAGTCTCATCAGCAACTAGTAACTATCCTGGTTGGGGAGGGGTCTCTTTGAGATTGTGTTGAGTCCAAGATTACCAGTTGGATGTTTGCTCCTGAGTAGCTCAAGTCAGAAAATTACGCACCTTGGCACAAATCTTGGGACGACATGTCTCAAATAGTGCAATTTGAACTTTGGTAGGTGGGTGTGGATGGCGTCGGGCCCCTGCCCCAGACACAGAGTGGAGTGGTCACATGGGCTGCAGGGTGCTAAGACGGGCTGTTTAAAAGGCAGGCTTTTGTTCTTTGACACTTTGGCTAAGTTGATTTGTTAAAAATTAGGCTCTTTACCCCTCATCCCTCATATCCCCCCCCCACTACCTATTCCCCTGGTCCCCAAATTAATTCCCTCCATGGTCCCTCATAGCTCCCATGCCAACTCTTGTCCTGCCCCATGGCCGCTTATATCCCCATGCCAACTTAATGCCCACCTATCACCCTTGGTCCTTACACCCGCCGTGGCAACTCATCCAGTATCCACCATTCGCATACCTCAGGAGTCATGTTGAAGTGAAATAAAATAAAGATCAATGAAATGAAATGAAATGAAAATCGCTTATTGTCACAAGTAGGCTTCAAATGAAGTTACTGTGAAAAGCCCCTAGTCGCCACATTCCGGCGCCTGTTCGGGAAGGCTGGTACGGGAATTGAACCGTGCTGCTGTCGCTATTACAGCTTTTGTTATAATGAATAAATACTCCCATTCATGAAAACCCATTCAAAACTGTAAAATCTCATCAAGTATATACTCCTTGATCAAAACAAACAGATTTATAATCACACACAACATCAAAGACAGCTAATCTGTTAATTGAGCTGACAATTAAAATGAATTTACACAACACCCACCCACCCCACTCCGTCGTTGGGATAACTGAGGATTGTGAAAAGCGGGGAGGGGGGGGAAGGTGGAAGGGGAAGGGAAGAGGGGGAAAGGGGGGAGGGTGAGGGGAAGGGGGGATGGGGAGGGGGAAGGGGAAAGGGGAAGGGGAAGGGGGAAAGGGGGAGGTGGAAGGGGAAGGTGGAGAAGGGGGGAGTGGGGGAAGGGGATGGGGGGGAAGGGGAAGGTGGGAGGGATGGGGAAGGGGTAAAGAAGGGGAAGGGGGACAAAGGGGGGGAAAGGGGAAGGGGAGAGGCGGAAGAGAGAGGCGGAAGAGAGAGGTGAAGGGGAAGGGGTAGGGGAAGGGGGGAGGGGGGTTGAGGCGGAAGAGAGAGGGGAAGGGGGGGTGGGGGTGAAGGAAGGGGAAGGGGGGAGATGCGTGTGCCCCGTAAGACTGGTAGTATGACTAGAGATAATTCAAGTTGTACCGAGGTATCTATGGCTGCCCACTGGCCCTCGACGAACGTGCAAGAAAACAATATCACCACACACAGTGTACAGGCGAACAACAAGTTAAAAAAAACAAAAAAGAAACATGCAAGGAACATGTGCACAAACACAAAGAGTCCATAAAGTCCATCAGAACATCAAAATGACTCGATCAGCCGGATGGGTGCCTTCGATGTCCTGCTGGACCTGCGCAGCAGTGCCGGTGACGTTGTAGCGGTGGTCGTCCGTACCCCTGTGTCCGTACCCCTGGTCGGTGCTAGCGGTGGCTGGGCCAGGGGAGGGAGTTCCTGTGCACTGGGTCGCGGGGGCGGTTGGGACTGGAGGGGAGGTGCTGGGGGTTGCGGCCGCACTCTGGCGGGTGCCAGGTCCCGAAGGGAGACCGTGTCCTGTCGTCCGTTGGGATACTCCACGTACGCGTACTGCGGATTCGTGTGGAGTAACTGGACTCGTTCAACCAACGGGCGGGACTTGTGCACCTGCACGTGCTTCCAGAGAAGGATGGGCCCGGGGGTGGCCAGCCAGCTTGGGAGTGGGGTCCCAGAGGAAGACTTCCTGGGGAAAACAAGAAGACGTTCGTGAGGTGTTTGATTCATGGCAGTACAGAGGAGAGACCGAATAGTGTGGAGGGCGTCTGGGAGGATCTCCTGCCAGTGGGAGACCGGGAGACACCTGGACCGCTGGGCCAGCAGGATGGTCTTCCAGACCGTACCGTTCTCCCTCTCGACCTGACCGTTACCCCGGGGGTTGTAACTGGTCGTCCTGCTAGAGGCGATGCCCCTGCTGAGCAGTAATTGACGCAGCTCATCACTCATAAAGGAGGACCCCCGGTCGCTGTGGATGTACGCGGGGTAACCGAACAGGGAGAAAATGGAGTGAAGGGCTTTGATGATGGTTGTCGTGGTCATGTCGAGGCAGGGGATGGCGAACGGGAAGCGGGAGTACTCGTCAATCACATTTAAGAAATACGTGTTGCAGTTGTTGGAGGGCAGGGGACCTTTGAAGTCCATGCTGAGATGTTCAAAGGGGCGGGATGCCTTGATCAGATGCGTCTGCTTGGGGCGGTAAAAGTGCGGCTTGCACTCTGCCCAAATGTGGCATTCCCTGGTCACAGTCCTGACCTCCTCGATGGAGTAGGGCAGGTTGCGGGTCTTAATGAAGTGAAAGAAGCGGGTTACCCCTGGATGGCAGAGGTCCGCATGGAGGGTTCGGAGGCGGTCCACCTGTGCGTTGGCGCAGGTACCGCGGGACAGGGCATCAGGATGCTCGTTGAGCTTCCCAGGACGATACAAGATATCGTAGTTGTACGTAGACAACTCGATCCGCCACCACAAGATCTTGTCGTTCTTGATCTTGCCCCTCTGTGCTTCATCAAACATAAAGGCCACTGACCGTTGGTCTGTGAGGAGGGTGAACCTCCTGCCGGCCAGATAGTCCCTCCAATGTCGCACAGCTTCTACTATGGCCTGTGCCTCCTTTTCCACCAAGGAATGGCGGATTTCGGAAGCGTGGAGGGTCCGGGAGAAGAAGGCCACAGGTCTGCCCGCTTGGTTGAGGGTGGCCGCCAGAGCTACATCAGACGCGTCGCTCTCGACCTGGAATGGGAGGGACTCGTCTTTAGCGCGCATCGTGGCCGTTGCGATATCCACTTTGATGCAGCTAAAGGCCTGGCGGGCCTCCATCGACAGGGGGAACGTGTTGGACTGGATGAGGGGGCAGGCTTTGTCAGCGTAGTTAGGGACCCACTGGGCATAAAAGGAAAAGAAGCCCAGGCAGCGTTTGAGGGCTTTGAAGGAGTTGGGGAGGGGAAGTTCCATTAGGGGGCGCATGCGTTCGGGGTCGGGGCCTATCACTCCGTTACGCACTACGTAGCCGAGGATGGCTAGACGGTCGGTGCTGAACACGCACTTATCCTTATTATAAGTGAGGTTAAGGAGTTTTGCGGTACGGAGGAATTTGCGGAGGTTGATGTCATGGTCCTGCTGGTCATGGCTGCTGGTGACATTGTCAAGATACGGGAAGGTTGCCCGTAAACCGTATTGGTCAACCATTTGGTCCATCTCCCTTTGGAAGACCGAGACCCCATTTGTGACACCGAATGGAACTCTTAGAAAGTGGTAGAGGCGCCCATCCGCTTCGAACGCAGTGTACGTTCGGTCACTTGTGCGGATGGGTAGCTGGTGATAGGCGGACTTAAGGTCCACCGTGTAAAAGACTTTGTACTGCGCGATCCTGTTAACCAGGTCAGAGATACAGGGGACAGGATACGCGTCCAGCTACGTAAACCTGTTGATGGTCTGACTGTAGTCAATGACCATCCGGTTTTTCTCCCCAGTCCTAACCACCAGCACTTGAACACTCCAGGGACTGTTGCTAGCCTCTATGACTCCTTCCTTCAGAAGCCTTTGGACCTCGGTCCTGGGCACTGTACCGTCTGCTCCTGGTGGCGACGGGTTTGCAATCCGGGGTGAGGTTTGCAAACAAGGAAGGGGGGATCGACCTTGAGGGACGCGAGGCTGCAGACAGTAAGGGGGGGAATAGGGCTGCCGAATTTGAAGGTTAAGCTCTGCAGGTTGCACTGAAAGTCCAGTCCTAGGAGTGCCGGTGCGCAGAGGCGGGGAAGGACGAGGAGTTTATAGTTTTTAAAAACCCTCCCCTGGACCGTGAGGTCCGCTACGCAGCACCCGGTGATTTGGACTGAGTGCGAGCCAGAGGCCAGAGCGATTTTGTGTTTTACTGGGTGAACGGGGAGCGCGCAGCGTCTTACCGTGTCGGGGTGGACGAAACTCTCTCTGCTCCCGGAGTCCAGTAGGCAGCTCGTCTCATGGCCGTTGAGGAGGTTCGGTGTGGTCGCCGTGGAAAGCGTGCGGGGCCGTGATTGATAGCGTCACTGCGGCGAGTCGTGGCAGGAACTCAGAGTCGTCATCCATCATGGAGTATTCACTTGCGGGGTCCTCCAGGCCGATCTAAGATGACGGCGCCCGTCGGCCGCACGTGGTGGGGGGGTGAACAAGATGGCAGCGCCCAGGGGTCGCACGTGGCGTCGGGGGCCCAAAATGGCGGCGCCCGTGGATCACTCGTGGCGGTGGGGGGTGGAGGCAGCGAGGTCCGCGGGCAGCACGGGGACCTAGAGGAGCGCGGGGGGGGACTTGCAGTCGCTGTTCGGGACGGCAGCGACCAATTTTGATTGGTAGACAGCTGCATAGTGGCCCTTCTTGCCGCAGCTTTTACAGGTTGCGGTGCGTGCCGGGCAGCGCGGGCAGGGTGCTTGGCCTGACCGTAAAAGTAGCAGTGGGGGCCCGTGGGCTTATCGGGGCGTCCCGCGGCGCAGATCTGGGAGGGGGGGGGGGGGGGGTCGGAGTCGGCGGGGGTGAGGGGGGTTGCGTGCCACGCTGCCCAAGGGGCCGCCGCGCAGCCGGGGGCATACGCACGGGCGTTGCGGTCAGCGACCTCCAAGGAGGATGTGAGGGTCCGTGCCTCAGCGAGGCTTAAGGTGTCCTTTTCCAGAAGCCTCTGCCGTATCTGGGATGATTGCATGCCCGCGACGAAGGTGTCCCTGATCAAGAGTTCGGTGTGCTCCGCTGCAGTGACTTGCGGGCAGGCGCAATTTCTCCCCAGGACAATGAGGGCCCGATAGAATTCGTCGAGGGACTCACCAGGGAATTGTTGTCTCGTAGCCAGGAGGTGCCGCGCATAGACCTGATTCACTGGCCTGATGAAATGTCCCTTCAGCAGATCCATAGCGGCGCCATAGTCCAGTTCATTCTCTATCAGGGAGTATACGGCGGTGCCCACACACGAGTGGAGAATGTGGAGTTTCTGTTCCCTTGTCGGGCGGTTTTCTGCTGTGGTGAGGTAGCTGTTGAAACATGCCAGCCAATGTTTAAAGGTTGCTGGCGTGTTTGCAGCATGCGGGCTGATGCGGAGGCCGTCTGGCTTGATCCGTACCTCCATTTCAAAATTCTAGTGTATTAAATTGATGCACCATCAATTAGACTCAAGTCGTGAAGTAGTTCCAAACAATAGGCTTTAATACTAGATGTGTGCCCGGCAGCAGATGTACAGAGAAAGGTCGAATGCCAGCCGGTACGGGTTCTTATACCCAACCTCATAGGCGGAGCTACCAACCTCTCAGCCAATCGGCGGGTAGTCATATGACTAGCCTCAGCCAATTGGCAGAGAGGCACATGACTTGCCTGAGCCAATGGGCAGCGAATCTTCTGCACCAATGGCAGCATGGTTCTAAGGTACCGTAATCTCCCTAGTCATACTACCACACACACATTGGACAAAAACTGACCCATCTAAAGTACTCGAACTTCCAGTCAATATTTGGAAAGTTAAAGTCCCCCATAACAACTATCCTGTTACTTTCGCTCCTATCAAGAATCATCTTTTTCTCTACATCTCTGGAAATGAGGGAAGACAGATTTTACAAAACTGAGAAGTGATCTGGCTGAGGTGGACTGGACAAGACTGCTAAAGGAAAAATTAGTGGTAAACTAGTAGGAGGCACTAATAAGTGAGATCCTTATGGTACAAAGTAGACATGCCTGCTCCAAAATTGAGAATGGTACTGCCAAATATAGGTTCCCATGGTTGTCTAGAAAAAAACAGGGGAAGATTAAACAGAAAAAGAAAGCTCATGATAGTCACAAAAACACTGCAGATAACCTAGAGGAGTACAGAAAGTACAGGGATCAAGTAAAAAAGGAAATAAGGAAATCAAAGAGGGATGTGGCACTGGGAACAGGCTGACAAGACACATAGGCCAGAAACAGAAACTGTCACGAGACCCTAGCTGGAATTGATACTGGCCAACTGCAAGAGCACTCAAGTCAACACAAACTCATTATCACTACATGAACTTTGTGATTGCCCACTCCAGAAGAACAAGATCATGCTATGAATATGTAACAAACTTCCAGGCATAGGTGATCAACTTTGCAGCAGAACAAAGGACAGACAAAAAAAGCAATCAGACTCCATATTGAGCTGATGGGTGGTCAGACGAGGGAGTTTCAGAGAACAATGGATCTTGATTGAATCACCCTGGATAAACAGGAGTATCCTGTTGGTGTCTAAATGGGACAGTGGCCAGTTGTGGATGTATACCTCTGACTCAATCCGAGTTATCCAGTATAAAGAAAAGAATGTCAGAACAGATCCTCAGCGATAACCTGAGTCCCCCAAGCACAACTATCGCAAGAAAGGACCCTGGGTTTCAAAGCCCAGAGAAAACATCCACATCAAGTGATCGTAGCCTGCCAGCCTCCTTCACTAAGTGTGGGTAAAACCTAGAGCTCAGCTGCGAGTTTGAGCCATACTTTGTTGAATAAGGGAATTGTGAATAAAATGGTTTTAAACCGTGAACCTGTTCTGTCCGTTGTTCATCTCGCAAATAAGGGCACCAGAGTAAAACTTTTGAGTAAGTAAACTGGTCGAAAGTATCGGAGGTTTTACAGTTACAACAGGGGGCATGAAAAAATATAAGCAAGCAGGTTTAAAGAAAACCCAAAGATTTTTTACCAGTATGAAAAGAGCAAAATGATAGATAAGGAAAAAGTGGGACCCTATCAGAGATGAAGAAGGGAACTTGTGTGAAGATGCAAAGAATACGGAAAGAGTTTTAAACAAATGTTTTTGTCTCCATATTCACAAAGGAAAGGGATGATGTAGTAGTCCAAGAGGACAAGTTTGAAATATTGGATAAATAATCGTAACGAGAGAGGAAGCATTAGAGGAGTTGGAATCCTTAAAAGTGAATAAGTCATCAGGGCCGGATGGATTGTTTCCTAGGATGTTGAAGGTGGTCAGGGAGGAAATAGCAGATGCTCTGAGATTATTTTACAATCTTCACTAGACATAGGCGAGGTGCTGGAGGACTGGAGGAAAACAAAGGTGATTTTGTTGTTTAAAAGGGTACGAAGGTAAGGGCAAACAATTATAGGCTGGTAAGTCTTACTTCGGTGGTGAGCAAATTATTGGAATCAATCCTGAGAGATCAGATAAACTGACACTTGGAAAGGCATGGATTAGTCAGCGTGGCTTTGTAAATGGAAGGTCATGCCTTACAAATTTGATTGAGTTCTTTGAGGAAGTGACAAGGAGGATCGCTGAGGGTAATGGATGTTGTCGACATGGATTTTAGTACGGTATTTGACAAATTCCCACATGGCAGACTGGTCAAAAAGGTGAAAGCCCATGGGATACAGGGTAATGCAGAAAAATGGATCCAAAGTTGGCTTAGTAACGATGGTTACCTTGCAAATGGACAACTGTTTCAAATAGTGTTTCGCAGGGCTTGGTGTTGGGACCCCTGCTGCGTTTTATGTATATTAACGATTTGGACTTGAACACGGGGGGCACGATAGGGGAATGTGCAGATGACACAAAGATTGGCTGTGTAGAGGATAGCTGTAAACTTTAGAATTATATAGATGGGTTGGTGAAGTGGTCAGATGGAGTGGTCAGATGGAGATGAACTCCGATAAGTTTGAAGTAATGCGGGCAGCACGTTGGCCTAGTGGTTAGCACAACCGCCTCACGGCGCTGAGGTCCCAGGTTCGATCCCGGCTCTGGGTCACTGTCCGTGTGGAGTTTGCACATTCTCCCCGTGTCTGCGTGGGTTTCACCCCCACAACCCAAAAAAATGGGCAGAGTAGGTGGATTGGCCACGCTAAATTGCCCCTTAATTGGAAAAAAATAATTGGGTAATCTAAATTTATATTAAAAAAAAGAAAAAAAAAAGTTTGAAGTAATGCATGTAATAATAATAATCTTTATTGTCACAAGTAGGCTTACATTAACACTGCAATGAAGTTATTGTGAAAAGCCCCTCGTTGCCACATTCCGGCATCTGTTCGGCTACACAGAGGGAGAATTCAAAATGTCCAATTCACCCAACAGCACGTCTTTCGGACTTGTGGGAGGAAACCAGAGCACCCAGAGAAAACCCACGCAGACATGGGGAGAACATGCAGACTCCACACAGATAGTGACGTAGCCGGGAATCAAACCTGGGACCCTGGCGCTGTGAAGCCATAGTGAAGCTTTAACCACTATGCTATCGTGCTGCCTATGAATCAAATGTAAAACAAATTGGACAGGAGTACAGTGGTATTTCTCATTTGTGACTTTAACTTTTCAGCTGCCATTGTAAACAGAATAACATTGAATATTAGCAATATGCTACAGCCTGAGATTCAATCAAACTCTGTAAAACAGGGCAATGGGTCATGTGCAGGAAGATGGGATTAGAAAGGGCATCTGGGTGTCTTTGGGTTGGCATGGAAAAGATGGGCCGAATGGCCCCATTTTTGTGCTGTATCTTTTCTATGGCTTTATGTCTGCCAGCATCAGTGGAGAGAGAAAAAAGATTAATATTTTGAGTCCAACATGACTACTTTGGAACCGGAGACAGCATTGTCAAGGAGTCATTGCCTGTGAAGGTGATCATTGCCCTAAATTTGGGCAAAACAAAAGGTGTGAGGTGAGGTGGGAAGGAGCTGATATTCATATATGCCAGGACTTAATGATGGAGCTGGCGAGAAACATGGAGTTGGTTGCTGTTGAATGCTAAGGGAGGAGGTTGCTTTCGTTTTTGTTCTATGAGCCTATGTCTTAGGTTTTATATTGTTGGCATTGTTCGGTTTCTTTTTTATGGCAAAAAATATGAAAATATGGTGAATTAAAATATTTTTTAAAAAGATGTACCATGTAGTACGACACAGGCACATCGGAGTCATACAATTGAAAAATCTTGAAATAGTGTCCAAATATGGAAAATACCACCCAAAAATGATGATTATTTGGAGGACGAATCCATTCATTCAGTCATGCCTATTGTGCGCAATTTCTGTACAGACTAAATATATATTTATTGGAATCCTAGCCCAAGAAAATGAAATACTTGCAGTTAAAAAGAACTTTAACATGTTGCTGAAACATCTCAACTGATTGCAGTGTGTTGCCTATTGTGCAGGTACACATCAACGAATGGTAAGAATGGTTGGAATGGTAAGAAATTTAGTCGACTGCAGCAAGTGTTGCTTGCTTTGAAGGGTACAACACTGCAGAAAAGTTTGCTATGTTACGCAAAATAAGGCGATTCAAAATCTAATTAATCATTAGATAAACACCTAATAAACTTACAAGTTTGTCACTAATTACACCACTTACTTTCCACCCCTCTGAAAAATTCAAAATTGAATTCTCTGTACATACCTACTCGAAAGTGATCACATAAGGTTTCCACAGATGACTGCAAATTTCTTTTCACAATTAGGCCAAACACAGCAAACCAGTGTTTCTTCACACATTGCAATACGTCTTCCAAGGACCAAGGAGGCTTCACAAACAGTATCTAATATCAGGATCAGAAACAGATCACAACAATTACATCATCATTGCTTTGACCTGTTATTTAACCAACCTAGGCACACATCAATACTGCTTCACGCAGAGGCTATGGTCCTCGGATACAAGTTATATATGGATATAGCTCTGATCAAAACATAGATTATCTGGAACAATATACAAAAGGATGATTCATTATCAGGAAGATAAAGCCCAGAATCATTCTAGGCTTAAAAGTCAAAAAATATTTTGGGGCTCTAAGGCTTATATAATTTCCACCAGTCTCCCGTCATTCTGGTGGAATGCCTGCCGAAATTCAGTTTTAAAGATATTTCCAAACAGTTGATCACTGAGATTCTCTCTCAGAATCTTCATACATTTGGAAAATATGGAAGAAATTGAAGAAACTATCATGAAATTCAATATTTATTCCATTTCAATATGTCCATACTAACCAAACCTAGGTTCCACCAAGTCCAAACTAACCAAATCAATTTTTCAGCTGAAGAAAATATTTCTGAACAGCTGATATTTTTGGCATAGTGAAATGTATTTCTGACCTATGATACTAACACGGGGAAAAAAATGGTACACAAAATTGGTTAGATTTCAAAGGAACATAAAAAGGATATTGTTTGTTTATTCACTGGTATGATTTTTCAAAATATGTCTTGAAAAAATTCTCTATACAATCTATACAGCAAAACAATTTTTACCTCTGTCCAGAGATCTTCATACACGGATTTCATTTCTGTTTCTAAGATGACTGACAATGCACTGCCCAGTGATTTTTCTAATTGACAGATGATCCCAGTAACATCCAAAGTAGGCATTTGCCCTGACAGATGCGGATTATTTGCTCCATTTGGCTCTTTCACATGGATTACTGAAAAATAGAAAAATTAACAAAAATGTCATGTTCTAGTTTACCCATAAGCAAAGATAGGTAATATGTAATAAACCAGAGCATGAATAAACAGTTAATTTATTCTTGGAACTAGTTACTTATTATTGTATATTTTTACTATATTTAGTAACGCAATTATTACACAACATTTAACAACAAACATTTTTTGTAACAAATTTAGAGTCCCCAATTTTTTTTTCCCCAATGAAAGGGGCACTTTAGCATGGCCAATTCACCTACCCTGCCCATCTTTTTGTGGGGGTGAAACCCACGCAAACATGGGCAGAATGTGCAAACACCACACAGACAGTGACCCAGGGCCGGGATCGAACTTGTGACCTCGCACCAAGAGGCAGCAAAATGCTAACCACTGCACCACCATGCCGCCCTTACTTAACAACAAACATAACACCTTTTTAAAATGTCGAGTTAGTTAACCCTTGGAACATTCTAGAAATTGTTGGACTAAAAATGTCACAATATAAAAGTTGCTGGAATTTGGTGTGCACAACTTGGTTACCACGTTTCCTACATCACAATAGTGACTACGCTTCAAAAGTACTTTGCTGTCTATAAAGAGTACTTTGGGACACCTGGTAGTCATGGAAGGCACAATATAAATGCAAGTCCTTCTCATTCATGCAAAAGCTGCCAAATCACATTGAGACACTTTGAAGTGAAACAGTAGAACTTAAATACAAGGCTCTGTCTGCTTCTTTACTACAGCTTGGAAAGAAGCGTAGAAATGTTAATAGAATCATAGAATGGCTACTGCACAAAATGCCAAATCCATACCGAGACTCTGCAAGAACTATATACCTAGTCCCCCTCCTTGGATAGCCCTGTAATTATTTTCCTATCAGGTGCTTTTTCGATTCCCATTTGAAATCCATGATTGAATTTGTCCCCATCACACTTTCAGATCATTGCCACCTGCTACATAACAGATTTTCCTCAT